>NC_060257.1:71839736-72152482 GCF_921293095.1 Ischnura elegans
GGAGATTATACATTTTTTGTTTTTGGTGACTCACGTTTAGGGCCCAAAAGATCACTTTATGGTCTGTGGTCCATAATTTAGTACATAAATTGTGGGTGCTGTTTTTCTGCCTATAAAGAGTGTTTGCACTGACTTTCTTTCCAATTCTTCCAATGGCTGAGTTATTCAAATTTCAAATTCCAATAACTTATCAATCATTCAATTATGAAATCTCAGGAAACTATTTTATTTGAGTGAGGTATAATCTATAATTTACTAAGAATTTTAAAGAATATATATTTAACAAGACACCAGGTAATTAACCAATCGTTCAAGAAACTAAAAATGGGAGGTGGAAGCTTTGGGAGCTCTAAACGCCCATAAAATTTATCACCCCATCCCCTCGACAATTATTCTGTTACAGTGACATGTCAGCTGAGGAGACCACTAATAGAGCCATCTGATATTCCACTGTTCAAGGAGTTGATTGAAAGAGAGTAGAAGGAAGACTATACCACCCAAACATTTTCCGGAGGATGGGCTTTGAACTCCTCAACCCCTGGTTGTTGGGTCAACGTGTGTTGCTCTTCATGCCAACTGCAGCATTTATTCCATGTTATCAGCCATCAGTACATACACAGAGAAAAATAGAGTAACTTGTCCCTAAATTATTCACCATCGTAAAAAGTATCTTTGGAACTAATGAAATAATCGGCCAGTATCACAGTGTGACCATAACGAGTAGTAGCCCTCTTCCCCCTATTTTTTTCTATATAGGCCGCAATAAATTTGCAAATTACACAGCTACCATCTGTTTGGTGTGGGATGCTTGGTTTCCCAGTGTGCGCAGGAAGTAGACTCTACAGCTCTACAGGCAATCCGCATAACAACCAAGCACTCCTGAAGCTTACCGGCATATGGTGAAGCATATTGTGGCGACAGTCATTTGCTAAGGTTTGCTCCATGAGGGAAAGGAAAGTGGAGAGGAACCAAGTGTCGGCATCAGCCTTCTCTTAACGAAGAGCACCGGGGACCACGACATGACGTCCCATTCGACAGATGGAGTGTTGAGCTTTGAATGTCCTCCATAAGCATTCAAGCAAGGATCAGGTAGCCTATTCTCTGCCACTACTGGGATTTGAATCCAAACTCACATGATGGCAGCCAGGAAGCAAACACTAGCCATCACATCAACCTGATCTCCCAGAAGCATATTTCTGTCTGCTGTCTGCATCTGACTCAATAGTACCGTTGGGAAAAAATCAAAAATTGTAGACAACCCCGTTTAAAATTTTTATGGGGCTAATTTTTTCTCTTTCCCACATTAATTCATTGAGCAAAAATCCTAAAATTGATGTTATGCTAACAAATAAATTTGCGAACTCCCTCCTGTATACTACATTACATACAATAACTAGCCCTAAGCAAGATAAACATATCACTATCAATAATATGAAAACATTAAGGACTAAACAGCATATTACTATCACTACAAATTTCATGCTTAAATTCACAGCATACCAATATCTCATTCACAATATATGTATCACAAACTAATGTTCGTACAAATGAACTTACCCTAGTTACACAAAAGTGTAAGCTGTAATTCACACTACACAACATAATCTTCATACTAAAAATACCTTCATTCACAGTGAATAGGTAATAGGTCATTCACATTAAATACATAGGTACCATTATAAACACTAAATTTGATACCTTCATTTGCAATATTGAACATGCTCACATCATTCACATTAAATTATGTATTAAAACTTAAAAATTATACCCTCAATTAAGAAAGAAATTAAGTAATATTTTTTCCTACAGTAGGTAGTAGATTAACTAACAAGGAGAGGTCGCCAAAGTGATGTTCGGGATCTGAATGACGATGTTATTTCCTGAAACAATATAGGTAAGGTAGAAAAAGCATCACGGCTTTCTTCCACATAGGCCCGGGTTCGAGAGATATTCGCATGTAAAGATTCCGCGCACCGTGACTTCCTTCGACTACTCTCCCTCGTACAGCAAGCGGCGTAGCCTAGTGGGTTAAGGCGCGAGGACGAGACATCTGATGTATTCGTTCGGGGTTCGACTTTTTTTTATGTAATAAAGATATTATTTATTGCAGATAAAATTGAAAAATCAATTAATACAGATGGTTTTTACAACAAGACTTGCAAATCCATGAATAAAAAAATTGAAATCACTGGAGAATAAAACTGAGGCAATAAGAACTCTGACAAATGGAAACAATTTCATAGACAATATGATTAATACACTTATATTCACCAACTGCATTAGCCAGCAGAAATTCATGCGTGGAAAATAATTCGTGAGTTATAAATTTTGAAATAATTTAAGCATTTCCATTTGCTCAAAGTAGTCTGCTAATACTGTGAGAAATATTAGAAAGAAAAACACTTCATAAAATGTGGCAATATTGCATAGATTGTCTTCAAAACGTCTGTGAAACATGACTGTCTGCTGTTACACCCCCTCTCCTCGTTGAGGACGCAGTTGGATTTGAGGGGGACATGCACTACTCTACGTTACCAAAAGTCTACAGTAAAATCAAGCATTACGACTACTGTTTGCCAATGCAATAAAAAAACACCCAAACCAAATATTCCCATCATTTCACATTCCCTAAATCACGATAAATATCACACTACCATACACGATAAATTAACACTCTCGTTCACACTAAATAATTAGTCACATTCACACTTAATCATATGCCTGCATTTCCACTTAATACATACCTTCATTTACACTTATTATCATACTCTTATTCACACAAAAATTAATACTGATATTCACTCATTCACACAAAACATATACCAAAATTCACACTAAATGAACCAACATTCGCATTAAAAAATACACACACATTCACACAAAATCAATATGCTCATTAACACTAAATAACACACACTCATTCAGGCTAAATTTCATTCGCACTTAAGCGTAGGCATATCAACATCCACACTAAATAACACCCACTCATTCACACAAGATCATATGCCGTTATTAACACTAAATAAACACCCTCATTCACACCTAATAATAAACTACATTTAATACAAAATAACATGTCCTCATTTACACAAATAACATGTCCGCATTCACTCAAATAACATTTCCTCATTCATATAAATAACATGTCCTCATTCACACAAATAACATGTCCTCATTCATACAAAATAACATAACCTCATTCACACAAATAACACGTCCTCATTTACTCTAAATAGGCAACACACTCCTATTCATAGAAAATCAATACTCTCATTCATAATACTTTACAGACGTAATCTCATTCACACTCAACATCCAATACTCAAAGAACATACCATCATTCACACCAAAAATTATACTGTCATTAACACTAAATCACATATCAATGTTCATTCAAAATACATATCATTCACACTAAATAGCACACTCCCATTGATACTAAATTAATACTTTCATTCACACTAAATAAAATACATAACCTCATTCACACCAAATGACAAAATTGTCTCTCTCACACACAAAATAACCTACCCTCATTCACACAAAATAACACTGTCACTCACACACAATGAACTACTCTCATTTGCACTAAAGTAACACCCTCATTCACACCAAATAGTATGCAGTATTTCACACTAAATAACACACACCCATTCATATTCATACTAAATTGATACATTCATTCACACCATATAACAAACATAACCTCATTCATACTAAATTATTGATCTAATTCACACCAAAGAACATACCATCAATCACACTAATTGATATACTTTCATTCACACAAAATAACACTCATTCACACCTGATGATATAATCACATCCACTCCAATTGACATATTTCATTCACTCCATATTCACCCCTAATAAAATACTCTCAATCCCACTACATCACATTCTCACACTCACACTTAATTCACGCACTCACATTCTCCCATTCACAGCAAAACACGGTGATCAAGGAAATTCAAAAAGGCATATACATACGAAACACATACAAATTATTCAACAAAATAAAGTCCACTTCTGCATACTTCAATACTTCAGTCTTCAAACACTGAAAGTTGCTCTTATTTCTTCAAGTCTTGAGGCTTCAGATCTTCAGGTTTCACTCTTTGTAATTGGTTCCATTCTTCATTTTGCCGAGTTCCTAAGTCACTTTACGTAAATGTCAATCTAAGGCAGTCTCCGATTCCTTCTTCTGAAAGCTGCTACTTCAGGTCCCATGATTGAAGGCTACTGTACTCCGCCTGCTGTAGGAAAAACATCGAATGTACTAAACAATAACATAAAAAGTTAATTATAAAAGGGCACGAGATATACGGCTTTCTTGGAAATGAAAATATTATTTTTAGTCCAGTCATTTGAGCATTTTTGAATTTGGAAAGTAGAAGACAAAAACTGCATAGGGGGTTGTTATTTGGCCAAAAGAATTGAAATGCATGGAGTGCGAATAGGAAAACCCTTCTACAGTTTGTATGTTAATATTCTTCACTACAGTTACTCTTTGTGTAGAACCGACCCTTAAAGCTCTTAAGATAGATTTTACATTGTTTGCGAGAAATTGTTTGATTATACCTTCATTTGACACCAAGTTCTTCAATGGTGCAACAAATACTCACATCACTTATGATATTTAAGATTATATGTCATTTTAAGTATTATAAAATATGTCCACACTTTTGTCTGATATTTTCCTCTAAATAACTTCTAGAAATATTGATTTTAGTTTGCAAAACGTGTTACAGAAAGTATTATATGAGTTAACACGCCCTCAAATGCTTTGAAAAATCTAAACTATTGATTTTTTTAGACAAATGAAACTAAACCAATCTGTAAAATTTAAGGTATAATTTTAAGAGAAAATTAAATATTAAGCATTAGATGAAACTGTTCAGTAACAAGATCAAGATGCAAGATTTAAAAATAAGGTAAACCATGACTTAATGAAATGGATATATTTTACATTTTGCCAACAGTTATAATCAGGGCCGTGTTACCGAACAAAATCTAATCCAAACCCCAGTGATAGCTATTCCTCGATCCTCGCTCAAATGCTTATTGAATTGTCGAAACTTGGGTAAATATATGAAATGGCATTGTGTGGAACAAATTTTATTTTACATATCAAACAGCAGTTTGGTAGCCAACTAACTCACACGGAGTCTAAATATTGGAACATACATTTTTTAAATTATTAACTTCAATATTATTTGATCAGTTATTATTTAAAAATATTAAAAATGGACTAAATGTGATCACCTCCATCAGAAGCAATTGTACTCTGAATTCCAAAAAAGTGACATTTCTCGTCCAAAATGTCATTAGCATGAGCTTTGAACTGACATTCTCATCAGGCAAGTATATCCCGAAATTGTACGTCACATGTTTCATTATTGAAAATAGGGTAGTTTCCTTCATCACAGAAAAGGATTAGTGTATTTATAATATACAAATTATTTGATTTTAGAATTCCCAGTTTAGACGAATGGCAAAGGTCAATTTTAACTTCATTTGAAAAAGGCAAGACCACAGGGACATAGTTTTTATACGAGTAGATAGGAGTTTTACATCGCCTGAGATTACCAATGCATGCATGAAGCACAGAGCTCGGGGAAAAATTTCTCGATAATCACCTATTAAAACTGCGTATGGTCGGAAAGTTTCCTTCGTTTGATTAGGTATATATAATCATTATTTAAGCCAATCGCTACCTGCTAGCAGGGTACTCTGCTACCTGCTAGCAGCTTGCACGTAGCAGCGCATACATCCTCCCCCCAAGGTCACCTCACTTTGCGGCCGTTGGAACCAGAATGACGTCACACTGGCTTTTCCCAGCAATCATGCTTAGCCGTCGCATTTTCGCGTGCTTGAAATTTTTCACGTTTCAATTAATCATGAAAAATAGATATCGTCATTTAAAAATCTATAAGTGTGAAATTCCTACTCTAGAAGTAATAATCTTTCGATTTAAGCATTAAAAAATAATAGGAAATCACCCTATTATTGTCCAAACAAGAATGTTTCCCACATGTCCATGATTCTCCAAATGCCTCGCTTACCATATCCTGTGAAGTACACGTAATCCTTGGCAGGGGTAATTTTTACTCGAGCGTGACCCATTCCCGAACCCTGATTCACCCTCTGAGAGATAATCCTGGCCCTTGAGAGACATCCATCAGAGCATGCGGTCCTTCACGATGACTTAATCAGTCGTAGTACATTTTTTTACATTATTAATTCGGAAACTCAGATGTAAATAAATACAATAATCGTGCTCCTAACAATGAGACAATCTTTAGATTGAGGTTCTACAAATGACAATATAATGAAGTGTTCAGATTTTAATGGACAACATCCAAAAGATTGGCATTGCTGAAGCTATTCAAAAGGGAGGGGCGCTCTCGTATATGTATTCCACACAGTGCCAATTACCTATATACCTATCCAAGTTGCATCAACTTTGTAAGCATTTCAAGCGAGGTACAAGCAATTACTACCCCTGGTTTGCAGTTAATCAGAAGTGCCTTTTTCTCACCCTACTCCACTTTTCCGCTCATCCACATGGATGCAGATTACTGATGGGAAGGTTCGAATAGGTTATTTGGCAGGGTGTGACTCACTTAAGTGATATACTAGACTATATTTAAGTCTAGTATATGACTGTATACTGTTTAAGTCTATGCTATACTATGACTGTTTAAGTCTATACTAGACTATATATATATAGTCTAGTATAGACTTAAATATAATCTACTATAGTAGCTATAATATAGACTATATTTAAGTCACCAACTTAAATATATTTCTGCACTTGCGGAGGGATGGATAAGAGTAGCCAAGCTAATCGTAGGACAAATATTTGCAGTGAGTTATTCCATTTCTGAAATACCTAAGTTAGTCAAATTAAGAATTGATATAATTACCCAAATAAAAATGAAACTGTCAAGGATGATCAGGCATCCACAGTAAAGAGCACTAATTTTAATTATTATCACTAGTCAAGTACCATAGCTTTAGAAATAAAATTGCGTGCTCACATCAACCAGTACATCTGACTACATACATGGCACTGAATTGACTTAGATATATTGCCTTAGCTGGAACAGAATACATGTTTGCCTACTTTATATAATTATGACGCAATGCTTGTTATATTCCCATCGGGAAGATCATCCTACTATATCGCAGTTGTTGTTACTTGACCCCAATTACAGATTTCCATGAGGGAGAGCTTCAGAACAGGGGCGGATTCAATATAAAAGTTTGGGAGGGGGTTCATGACCTAGGTCCAGGGAGTATGGAATACAGGGGTTAGAGGGGCGTTTTGTAATAGTAAGTGCTACACTACGCGAGAGATCGAGAGATACAACTCAAAATTTTTTCCTGTATGGGACTTGTGGCCATGAATTTGCTTTTTGGATACACTCCCATTGCTCCATGACAAAAAGTATTAAACTAATAAAAATTAAAATGTTTGATAAAATTTGGGGGTGGATATTGGCCCCTGTGATCAGCCCAAGATGCACCCCTGCTTCATAGGAAGGTTAACTAAAGACTTAAAAATTCTTCAAGGGTAACTGTTTCACAAGATTGTGGTGGTCAAATTGGTGGGTATTTCACAAAATAACTGATTCATTGTGGCACCAAAAAGTAAGGCAGAAGACGATCATCGAAGGATGGGTGGACACGAAGAGGCGGCTAAAATGAGACGGCCACAAATAAGTGAAATAGAACAATCTATTTAGTATGCAAGAGCAAAGTTGAATTTAAACATGGAAAGATAAGCAAATGGGAGAGCGGATTGTGTAGCTGTGTAAGACCAATCATCTAAATGATAACTTATGGAGATTGTGCCATAATGGGCACTTTCTCATTCCCTCCGAGTCTCAATCCCTCCGAGACTCAATCCCTCTGAGACTCAATCCCTCCGAGACTCAATCCCTCCGAGACTTCATCACGAGGAGACGATTCGCGAGCGCCTGAGTGCCACTCTCGCGAAGCGCTGGAGTGCGTCGTGCCTGCTTGATTCTCGCGTACAGTGAAGTGCTCGCAATTTATAGTGAATTCATCAATGGTGTCGGCCTCTTTATGCCATGTGTGAATTCTCGTTACCCTCCACCACCACCTCGCCAATCGTAAGGTAAAACGTCAGAATGAAACCTGCCTCCCCTCTTCTGCTTTTAACTCCCCTCTCACGCCTGCTTCGAGCGCCGCGGCTCGACTGTAAGCCGGCTGGCTCGGCCTCTCTGCTTCTGACCTCAGACAAGGAAGGAACCTCTCGTGCCCGGCATCTTCCCAACGGCAAGAGTACATTAACCTCAGGCAATTTAGTATTTTATGTATTGTGCTCCAAAAGCTTACTTTGGATATTAAATGTATTTATACTGTTGGAAATCAAACCTATTGTTTGTTATTTTTTTCACTCCTAACCGCCTATTTCTCGTAAATTCATTTCTCGCGACGTGTGTGCGTTGCAAGATGATTGTAGTGAAACAAGTGAATTACAATGAAACATTACAATATAGACAGATTTCACATCTTACAATCAGATAATATAACGGTAAAATTATTTTTCAGCTAATACAGTTTTATTCCTCCTACTTTCTCAAAGACAAAAAAATTACTCTTGTGACTGGACTATTTTCTATCGATAACGAGGGACGAATGGTTATAATAACATGAATAAAATGGATTGTGACAAAATTATGAACAAGTTTTGGAAAAATCCAACTGCATATTTCAAGAATAAAGTGAAGCATGCAGCAAAAATGAAAATCAATATTCAAGGCAATCATTATTAAACAATTAAAAAAATGAGCAGTTTAATTTTTGTGCAGAGCAGTGCAGTTTAATGGAGAATATTATCATTATCAGCAGGAAATGATACAGCTGGCAGCAGCTCCATGAATGTTATGTTAAAATGATTTGCGGATATCGACCCTAATTAAATTAAAAATAGTTAACTATAACGGTAATGGATAATTCAGAAGAATGGCAGAAATGGGAAAATCATTTAAAACTTTTTTTGGGTTTTACAATTTCATCAATTTCCAAGCATCTTGCATTTTATTATTCGGTTTAATAGTTAGTATTATTTTATTAGTCAATTTTCTAATGCAAGCAGGCTTACATTATAAAATAACCGACCATTCTAGGGATGAAAAGGTCTCCAAAGTATACCACTATTGACACGAGCAATTTATTTCTTGCTACAAATGTAGCAAACAATCGCCATATACAAAACAAAACATCCTCAGGAGAATAATGAAAAGGAGTTAAACCAAAATCAAAATAAGATCCTTTCACTTTTTTTAACAATTTGAACACATAAAAAAAATAAGAACATACAGACTGAAACGTCAGATGAAAGGACCAACAGAAAATCATTATGAAATGTTTTTCTTACCTTTTGGCGTGGACAGTACACCATCAAAATCCGGATTATCCTGATTTTTCTGCAAGCGTTGTGTCCTTATCCTTGGAGATGACTTGTGACTGAAGAGAAATGATAAAAATATTAAATTTCCATCATGGATTCACATATACTCCACGTTAGTGCACTGAAATTCACACCCGTGGAGTACAACCGTGTGCAAAATCAATATTATATGTTCATAAAGGGCACGTCTTCTCTTTGCACGAAAAGTGAAAAAGGTGTTTCATTTCGATAATGAGGCATACAGAATCTAAGTATAGCATTAAGAAGAATACAAGGCAATTTTCTTGAATTAGTTTGCTAAGTTATAGAAAAAATTGTAATCCCTGACCTGAGGTAACTCATACGTAATTTTCAGTGCTATAAAATAAATGCTGCATAAATTTAATTCATTTTGTGAAAACAAACACCTCTTAATTACAGTCTAAATAGACAAATTGTTTTTCTAATGAATCAATACAGTGTATTGAGGCTACCACTGGCAAGGAATATTAAAAGTATTTTTTACTTATCAAATAAGAGTTATCTTTCGAGTTCATATTTAAGGAGAATTTACCTTTCAATTTACCAATAATATAAAAAGAGCATAAATTCAAATTTCACATTTTCATGATAAAAAATAATTAAAAATAGTTGATAAAAAATAACTGAGGATGATAAATATATACCGAATGTTTTGGAAATACTTCAGGGAAAAATTTAATTCATCTAGTAAGTATGACAAAAAATCATGATTACGAATTCATTATGTTGCAGATTATTAAGTACTTATAATTTCAGAAGCATTTAAAACAACCCAAAGAGACTAATTATGCAGTACACTCCCGATTATCCGGGCTAATGATGGGGAGAGATGGCACGAATAATCGGAGAACACGGATAATCCAAACTTTCACTTAAATGCCTTGTAATGCTTATAATTTACGTAAAACAGCCAATATATTATGATTTATGGAGTTGTTCTGTTATTTCAGAGTGCTTCCCGGAGTCATTGAGAGCTTTCGTCGCCAGTTCGCGATATTTTTAGCGGCGATAACATGGTTGTGCTCGTATTAGTAATGCTCAATATAAGGCCTGATCTTGAAAACCACACAGCCATGCCTATCTCATCACGGATACAGACAAGTGGATTGCACGAATGCTTCAAAACCAAGCGTCGGAACTATGACATAACACTGTCAGGCACCACGCCACGTAGTCGCGCCTCGCATAAGTTGCCCCGGTTGCAACTGTTGCGCGATGTGTATCCGTGTTCAAGGAGCGCGGTCGCGCACTACGAGGCTTTGAGAACATGAACACGTTGATCCCGTGAATGCAGCTAGCGCGTGATCGCATTCGTTTTACGAAGAGGATTCTAACGGAAATAATAAGCCCCGTGCATCCAAGCATTAATGGCGTATTTCCGATGATTTTGCGTCCGATTTTTTTTATGGAGATCACGGAAAACATTTGAGCGACAATGAAGATCATGCAAGGATAAGCCGAAACCCGGATAAAACGCAGCCGGATAATCGGGAGTCTGCCGTATTGCATGATCTTAGCTGGATGAGGTAAGGCTAAATATTTCTGTAGACAATGCGAATGCTTCAAGATTTATTTATAAGAACTAGATGATTATTAGATAAGAGAAAAAAGATATAATTTCTAAGTTGCTGATTAAGCATATCGAATAAAAAAGAGGCATTATGCCGCAGTAAAAAATTAAAATAATAGCAAAAGACCTCATGGACGATTACTATGAAACAAATTGTTGCCGTGAACTAATGTTGAGCATTAGTGTAATACAAACATCATATCATAACTAGCGGGATTCAGTTAAAGAAGAGATATATCGAAAATATGTTGCATAGAAAACTTATGAAGAAATTAGTACAAGGGAGAAATTCACTGCGATGCATAAAACAAACATAAATGCACAATTCTGATATGGAATTAAATATAAAAAGAGAAGCCAAAATTGTCACGTGTGAAAAATAAGCCAAAACTTGGTTCTTACCGATTTCAGTGGAACCAGCGAGAGAATTTCTTAGTAGACACGTTCCTTTCTTCTATTTTCTGATGGTCTTGCTATTAAGATGTCTTCATTTCTTCGGCCACATTGATGTCTTGAGACTAAGGAAAAAGCGGGTTAGCATACACAAGAAAAGTAAATGACCATTCCCCCAAGGAATTGCATACGCCCCATTACAATACACGGGAAGTAACCATGTCACCCGGAGGAAATTACCACTTTTCCATCCATGTGACACAGTGTAATCCCCCTGTACTGCAATGGTGTACAGCGTATGCCAAACCTCGGTTCGACACAAAAAAAACTATAACTAACGCAAGCTTAAAGTCCTAGCCTTACTCGACGCAATGATCACGGCCCTAAGTGCCCAAAAGCTAACCTAGTTGTGAAGCTGGGGTCCTCTTCACGTGAAGTTCCCATGTCTTGAGCCTGGGGAGAGAGTACATAAAAGGAAAATAAATGACCCTTCCCCCAAGGAATTGCATACGCCCCATTACAATATACGGGAAGTAACCATGTCACCCGGAGGAAATTACCACTTTTCCATCCATGTGACACAGTGTAATCCCCCTGTACTGCAATGGTGTACAGCGTATGCCAAACCTCGGTTCGACACAAAAAAAACTATAACTAACGCAAGCTAAAAGTCCTAGCCTTACTCGACGCAATGATCACGGCCCTAAGGGCCCAAAAGCTAACCTAGTTGTGAAGCTGGGGTCCTCTTCACGTGAAGTTCCCATGTCTTGAGCCTGGGGAGAGAGTACATACAAGGAAAATAAATGACCCTTCCCCCAAGGAATTGCATACGCCCCATTACAATATACGGGAAGTAACCATGTCACCCGGAGGAAATTACCACTTTTCCATCCAAGTGACAGTGTAATCCCCGTGTACTGCAATGGTGTACAGCGTAAGCCAAACCTCGGTTCGACACAAAAAAAAACTATAACTAACGCAAGCTAAAAAACCTAGCCTTACTCGACGCAATGATAACAGCCCTAAGGGCCCAAATGCTAACCTAGTTGTGAAGCTGGGGTCCTATTCACGTGAAGTTCTGATGACCTAGAGCCTGGGGAGAGAGGGAGAGAATACATACAAGGAAAATAAATAACCCTTCCCCCAAGGAATCGCATACGCTCCATTACAATACACGGGAAGTCACCATGGCACCTGGAGGAAATTACCACTTTTCCATCCAAGTGACACAGTGTAATCCCCGTGTACTGCAATGGTGTACAGCGTATGCCAAACCTCGGTTCGACAAAAAAACTGTAACTAACGCAAGCTAAAAAACCTAGCCTTACTCGACGCAATGATAACAGCCCTAAGGGCCCAAAAGCTAACCTAGTTGTGAAGCTGGGGTCCTCTTCACGTGAAGTTCCGATGTCTTGAGCCTGGGGAGAGAGTACATACAAGGAAAATAAATGACCCATCCCCCCAAGGAATTGCAAACGTCCCATTACAATATACGGGAAGTAACCATGTAACCCGGAGGAAATTACCACTTTTCCATCCATGTGACACAGTGTAATCCCCGTGTACAGCAATGGTGTAAAGCGCATGCCAAACCATGGTTCGACACAAAATAACTATAACTAAACACACGCTGAAATTGCTCGCGTGGTCCTCTTGTCCAGGAGTCTTCGGTCTTCTCCTCTTTTGTTTCGAGGACACTCGAATCACATGCATCATTTCGATTTTTGTTCGATTAAAACGCAATTTTCGCTCAAATACGCTATGCGTCGGAAAAAGTCGAGAATTTCGCTGTTTCTTCTTTTTTCGAGCTCCAATTGTTGTTTTAATTGTTACTTATCAACCTGTAATAGAGGGGTTAGTTCACATACTCATAAAAACAATTTAAGAATAACAAGTACACAAAAAACATTGCGAAATCGAATAAATAGTAATGCACACATTATATAGTACCTTTATGCATGCATTGTATATTTCTCTACGCCGGCGTACTTTTTATATATTTGCCGCCTTATTGGTACCTTTGTTTTTTCGTCGACTTTTTGAATTTTGCATTTACGCTTATTCAATGATTTATGTGAACATTCACCAGAGATCTCGTACCAAGACCCAATTATTCATGAGTCAATACCACTTCCTTCATCACCATAACTCCTATCTCAAGGGATCAGGTCTATTCTCTTGAAACACACTCATCGAATAGAAACCTTATTTCATACCTTCATACCTAGATATATACCAATATAGTTCCTTATGCCGGCTAACTTTTTATATATTAAGGCCATTTTGTCGCCATACCTATTGGTACCTTTGGATTTGTGTCTACAGTTGGAATTTTGAATTTACGCTTATTATACCAATGATTTATGTGAACGTTCACAAGAGATGTCATACCAGGACCCAATTATTCATGAGTCTATACCATTTCACCCATCACCATAACTCTATTCACACGAGATCAGGTCTATTCCCTTGAAACACTTATCCAAGAGAGACCTTATGTTACACCTTCATACCTTGGTATGTACCTCGCTCATGAGCTTTTATTTGCTTGAACCCTGAGGAGGAAAACAAATTATTCACCGCATTGCAGAAATAGTTTAATTATATAAAAAAACTCAGCGATGCGCAGCGTCCTGCACATCACTGCAAACCCTGATTTTGAAAGGAGATCCAACTTCCACAAACACTTTTTAGTAGGTACGGATTGTGCATCCTCCTTTGCGTCTGCACAGATAAGTGCACTTTCTTTTTACTCCTGATGAATTATTTCTTCATCCACACTGGAATAAATAAAAATAGAAATCTTATTGCAATTTTTAACTTTATTCCTTCATTTAAAATTACGTGAATCACTATTTAAAATAATAAATTCATTAAAGTTATATGCCAAATCGTTGCTGGTAACTTTGTTACAAATTTGTTTCTAGTACTCGTCACCTTTTCTCATTATTTGAATTAACTAAATCGATTTCCTAATTTATCAAACAATGGATCAGGTCCGAAAAATGCAGGCCTGTAAAATAAATTCCTTCTAATCCCATAATTTTTTTCATTCCTTTGCTCAATTCAATCATTCAATTTCCTTAGCCTTAATGAATAATGGCCTTAATCATCCATGAAAATCAAATAGTGAATCAATATGTATTTCATTAAAAATATCACGGCACAGATGTGCGCTTCACTCACGATTTATTGTTCCTCAGAGCCGATTTTCTCACGCAGTAAAATTGCTTCTATTATCGTACATTAACGAATTTATTCTTGAAAAAATGATATTTAAACGCGTAGTTATTGGCCGCCGGCTAGTCTGACGAGAGTCCTTTTCGTATAAAAGTTTTCGAGTTGAAAAAATCCCCGTTTTCCGGAGATACCTCCGATAAATATTGTGTAGATATGCAGCTCCTGACATATTACAAGTAGAATTTATGAAATTTCATGTTAAGAGTGGAGGCAATAGAAATGCGATGGAAAATAAGAATGATTAAGATGTACTACGGGGGTAAAAGTGTCCAAACAAAGTTTGTGCCGCCACTATCGCTCCGCGGGATAGTGGGTTTCCTTTCCTGTGGGTTGTTATTCTTTGGTCAGTGAGAGAAATTCAAACAAAGCAAACCATTTCCTACCTTCGTCGTCCAAGTACGCGACCAACTACTGAATCTCCCACAACCCAGAGCATTATTTCGCGATGAACTCCGCAGAATTGAGGCGCATTCGACGGCATCAAGTGCGCACATTGGGAACGCTCCTCTGAATTTTCCTTCCCATATCTCAACGAAACGGCAAAAATCACTACTAGACATAGCAAGCTTTCTCTTAAGGTAAATAAGATAGTCAAAGAGAAGATTCAATGGGCCACGTATTTGAATGCAGTTGATTTTGAAGAAGTTTTATCTTTAGCTTAGAACAGGGGTTCCCAAACTGGGGGCGCGCCCACTGGGGGGGCGTGGAGAAAGTCCTGGGGGGGGGGGGGCGTGACACTCAAATGAAATAAATAAATAAAAAATACAAAAATAATTTCCTCGGATCTTTGAAATAAAGTCTTCCTAAGTTTTCATAGTTGTTTTTGTAAATTTTCAATAAAGTTGTAAACTTTATCAAAGAAGGTTACAGTACTGGTTAAAGTACTTAAAAGTTTACCCCAGTGTTTCAGAGAAAGCTGTTCGGATGTACTTGCCTTTTTCAACAACATACATGTGCGAAAAAGCGTTTTCAACTCTTGTAGCGATCAAAACCAAGTACCGCAACAAACTTGATGTCGAAAGTGACCTACGCTGTGCTTTGTCTGCAACTCAACCCAGGATCTGTCAACTTATCAACATGCAAGCGCACCCATCTCACTAAATTACATTTTATGTTTTGTTTTTGTAAGAAGGTAGGCCGATTGTTTCACCTTCCTTACATTGAAAATGTATCTGTGTTACAATGTTAAATTTTGTGTCAGTAATTATATTCGTTTTTCATGTAATACTTGTTTTAATTTTCATCATACGTACTATTATTGAATCTTTCCATTATGCGTTACTGCATTCAACAGTGAACAAAAAAAATCTACCTACTCACCTTATCGAGTAGGCACATGTACAAGTAGGAGTTGGTATGTACGGCACCGTGGAAATAGGGTATTGCAAAATGGAAAGCTGATCTGTGTAGCTGAAGCGCGTAGAACGCATTCAGAAATGTATCTGAACATTTTTAGGAACAATCACGGCTGAAAATTATCACGATCTGTTGACTTATCTAATTAAATGGTACCTATATATGGGCTGCAATATGAATTTAAAAATTTATTTTCTCGACTCACACCTTGCCTTTTTCCACCAAACCTCAGCGCTGTTAAAGATGAACACAGTGAGCGTTTCGACCAAGATATTTTACATTTGGAAAAATAGCACCAAGGAAATTTCAGCAACATGTTAGCAGATTATACTGGATTATGATGGATACTGAATAGGGACTTACTAGATGATAAATATGCGAGAAAATCCTATGAAAGTACCTATTTTTCACATTTTTAAAATAACAATTTATTTGCTTAAATATCCTTGAACCGTTATTTAGTTTGGTTGTCCTAAGGAAACTAGACGTGAAAGAAAAAATTTGATCCTAGATTTAGAATCAGGACGAAAAGCACCTCTAGGATCACCCAACAACATCTCAAGGCAGAAGAAAGAGTTTTTTGTTGACCAGTGTATTTAGAGTAATTCCTGATGCTCAAAGTCACTTCTCGCCACTGCTGCACTGCAAATTACGTCTATTGAATATTTATACCGTATATTTTCAAAGACGAGAAAATGAGGAAGTGGAGATGGGCTGTAAGTGAATTTTATTAGGAGTGCCAAAGTAGGTGCGAAGATGGAACGGAAAAGAGGGTTAGAGGGAGATAGCGAGAAAAAGGAAGGTACGATTCCTAAGGATATCGAATGCGCCAAAATTCTAGAGAGGAGTACGAAATACGTTCGAGCCTCGGTTCGAGGCAGGCGAATTTACCGTCACGACCTTGGTGGCCGAAAAAAGACCGTATTTGAATTTCCCTCGTCTCATTCCAAGGATTGTATACAGTTAGAACGGGAACCCATTCTCCTGCGAGGCGATGGTGGCGGCACAAACTCTGTTGGGATACTTTTCCCCCATAGTACATATTGACCCAGTAAGTAACGAAGAAGTGTCAAATTAATCTTACGATTGTTGACTACTGTCTGTAAAAAAAAGCAAGATACTCGAGTTTGAGGAGCTCTAGCGTCTAAACAAAGCAATCGATTTCAATGCAATAAAAATCATACGAAAGAGAATTTAGTTCTACGTTATATCATGTACTTTAAAAATTCTTCGGCTACGTTTTATTTCCTGTACTTAATTTTTTCTCAAAAAAGTACCCGTTTTTTGTGCGTAAAATCAAGTTGCCCAACTTTGAGCGCTTGGCATTCCCATAGTTTTCGTTCCTATAACTTGCAATTTTGATATAAAGAAGCCACATCTATTACTACCAGTTTGCCGAAAACAAATTGTTTATACCACAACAATTAACGGGGTTGTTGTAAACAACGCAAACCTCTGCTAACTTCGAAACCAGTGAGTCAATTGAAAATTGATTGGTACTGTTGTCTTTCGTAGAATGTTAGTAATGCAAGCACATATAAAATGTATATTAAATATCAATAATAACGTCAATATCACTTATTATTTATCTAGATGTTTCTATGCGCGTACCGGCAGCTCCGTCGTGGGAGGGGGAAGCCTTCTGTTGCTTTGTTTAAGCCATCCTCGTCAGGCAGGGAGAAGGCGACAACAAGAGCTAAAAACAAAAATAAATATAAACAGATATTGAATATACTGCTGACATTTAACGTGTATGATCTACGTATAGACATTACTAACATTCTACGGAAGACAACAGTACCAATCAATTTTCAATTGACTCACTGGTTTCGAAGTTAGCAGAGGTTTGCGTTGTTTACAACAACTCCGTTAATTGTTATGGTATAAACAATTTGTTTTCGGCAAACTGCTAGTAATAGATGTGGCTTCTTTATATCAAAATTGCAAGTTATAGGAACGAAAACTATGGGAATGCCAAGCGCTCAAAGTTGGACAACTTGATTTTACGCGCAAAAAACGGGTACTTTTTTGAGAAAAAATTAAGTACAGGAAATGAAACGTAGCCGAAGAATTTTTAAAGTACATGATATAACGTAGAACTAAATTCTCTTTCGTATGATTTTTATTGCATTGAAATCGATTGCTTTGTTTAGACGCTAGAGCTCCTCAAACTCGAGTATCTTGCTTTTTTTTACAGACAGTAATGATGGTGGTGATAAGCAGTCTAATTGATGACAGAACTGAATAAGAGGTAAGAAATCTCTTATAATATAAGACACGTAATGGAGGAAAGAAATGAAGAAAAATCCCTCAGGTAAGGTCAAGACTTAATGCGGCAAATCAAGAATTAAAATATAAAGAAGAATAAATCATCCTTGATAAGAAGAACCTTCCTATTGTATTTCTTGATCTGCTGAAGAAAGAGAGGAAGTAGAAATTTTCTCAGGCAGCAAAAGAAACTGACTTGGGGTAGGGAACATGGTAGTGCTACAATATACCAATCAGAATTTCAAATGAAATCAATATTGAATATAAATTATTATTCTGTAATCGACAGAAAAAAGTTTAGAACCCTCATAGTTTGTGCAGAAATTAGGATAATACCACAACCGCAGAAGGTTGGAACAAATTGATAACAGAATTTTGTAAGTCTAGGAGCGACTCAACAGGGTTGAGGAAAATTATACCCCGGTATTTTAATCCTGGACACCTGATGCGATTACCAACCAAAATTACTAATAATGATAAGTTGGAAAAATGCACCATTTTTACACTTTTAGCCGTGTGTTTCAAAATGTAAACTAAAGCTGCCATATTTAATTCCTACGGTTCGTCTCACTACCTCATTAAACGGGCTGATTTTCCTTTTAACGACCGAATACCAACTAAGGTGGTACTATGAGGCTATAAGAACACCCGAACAATCAAATAAACCATGAACGAACTCATTACTTGGCTAAATACGGTATTGTCTATGAATGTGGCATATTTATTCATGCAAAATAGTGATTTTTAAGGAAATTATGACTTTTTCAACTTATCGCTACTACATCTCGATGATAGAAGAAAACGCATGCTTTTGTAATTTCCTAAACTTCAATCGAACTTACATCGATCTAGGATTCAAGGAATAACCGTCTTCTCGAGGTGAGGATCACCAGCAAAGAAGCAAAATATATACAAATTACAGTTGGGGTGGGGAAGCAAAAATTCTGGGGAAATAGGACCAGGGAATGATGAGTATATACACTGAATATCACACCCAAACACGTTAACGAAATACCAATAGGGTGGTTTCCCATTATTTTTTTATTGTCAAAATCGAAAGATTATTACTCCTTGAGTACGCATTTCAGACTTTTAAATTTTCAAATGACGATACCCAATTTTCGCGATCAAATGAAAAGCGAAAAATTTCAAGCGCATTAAAACGCGACGCTTAAGTATGAATGCTGTGATAAGCCCGTGTGACGTCATTCTGGTTCCCGCTGCCGCAAAGTGAGGTGACCTTGGGGCTTGGACATGTGCGCCGCTGCGATGCCGGCTGCTAGCAGGTAGCAGAGTACCCTGCTAGCAGGTAGCGCTTGGCTTAAATAAGGATTATCAATACCTTATCAAACGAAGAAAACTTTCCGACCTTAGCCACTTTTAATAAGTGATTATTAAGACATGTTTCCCAGAGCTCTGTGCCTCATGCATGCATGGATAATCTCAGACGATGTAAAACTCCGATCTACTCGTGTAGAAACTAGGTCCCTGTGACGTCGCGTTGAGTGGCATCGCATGGGCGCCAATCTGGCCTATTTCAAATGAGGATAAAATTGACCATTGCCATTCGTCTGAAATGGGATTTCTAAAACCAAATAATTTGTATGTTATGAATACACTAATGGTGGGTAACGAATCGCAATCAATGCCTTTCGTTTTCTTTGATGGAGGAAACAACCGTATTAGTTCACACATACAAACCCCGGAGCATTGTAAATGGACAACAGGGTCACAGAAGAGGATATCATTGGCTGAGGGAAAAGAAATGGTGGATCAATAATGAAAGATCCCTTTGATGATGGTAAATACATAGTAACGGCGAGCATAAATCAGAAAAATGGTCTTTTTACGAGTGACCTCGGTAAATAACCATCGTTCCTGGTTAGAAGACAATGTGAGATTGACTAAAGTGTTGAAAATTAAAAAAAATATTGCGTGTTCATCTATCATAATGATTGAAAAATTCCACCAAATTTAAGCTGAGACTATTTTTTATATTTAAAGTCGAGTTACGCCGCTCTAAGTTATTGTGAACTGGTAGAACCTCTTCTCAATTTTTCAGCAACGTAGGAACGCCAAATGAAGGCAAGCTCTGTTGTTTCCCTAACGAAGCCTAAAGCGATGGCGGGCGAACCGATATCGCCAGACAGCTTTGGGGCGACATTTGTTCGAGGCCATGCTGATTCAGCGGCTACGTTCTAGGCTTAGATATCGTGACATATGGAGGATAGACATCCAGCAAGAGTTACGCAGATGACAGTGCATGAGGAAAATTATATTTTCACGTGGGGCATAACAACACAATTAGAGAGATAATTCGCTGAACGGATGGGTATCGTAATTCGAAGTTTTCCTGAATATCAGACAATTACTTATACCACTTATTTTTTATCAGAGCGCGACCCGGGATTCAATGAATTATCATCATCATGAGGCGCAAATTATTATGTTTTTATCTTATTGTTACTTAGTTAGTTGATGAATTTTAACTAACTAATAATTTTAACTAATTTATTTATTTTTAATTTTTAATATTTTTTATTGTTTTTATTGTTCCCCATTCTGGCGTCCGTTTTAAAATTAATCAATTAACTAGGTAACAATAAGATAAAAAAATAATACTTTGCGCCTGAAGATGATGATAATTCAATGAAACCCGGGTCGCGCTTCGATAAAAAATTTGTGGTACTTAAGTAATTGCCTGATATCCAGGCAAACCTATAATGGAATACCAGAAAGTAAATCAAGAATTAGTGAATTTTGATCATAATTCGACGTCAGCGAGCAATAAAGTTTGATGGATCAGCATCAAAACACCCAAAAGATTCACTTTAAGCTCCTCTCCAAGTAATGGTCAAGAACGACGAATAGTATACAATGCAAGAACCAAGCTATATTTTTAGGTTGGGCATAATTAATACAATGAGAGCGATACTTCGCCGAACGGATAAGTGTAGGATTTTGAATCCCCGCGAACAAATAAGTAGTTGTTGGAAAAAATACGCCATCATCAAAACACCCACAACATACACGTGAATCTCTCCTACAGGGTAGGGCCTATTTGAAGTCTTATCACCCCCGCCACCTGCCTGTTTAGGCACTTTGCGGTGTAAAAGTACGTAAAGATTATTTAACAAACAATTAAAGAAGACACAGAGAACGTCAACACTTCCGCTCGACCTGCCTTTTTTCTCGATTTCTTGGAGGCTTTTCTGTTGCAAACTTAATACTACAAAACATTCAAAAAATATCAAGAGAATGCAATACACCCTTATCAGTAATCTTCTGTACATTGAATTTAAAAAAATTAGCATGAGTATTATTCCTGTGCAGTTTTCTAAAAAAAACTAATTGGCTGTGATAAAATCAATTCAAGTAGAATGCTTTGGTTTTCAATATCTACGGTGAAAAAATTAATATGATGGAATTTGATGACGGCATTACAGTTATAAGCGAGACATAAAATGATTTGCAGAAGAATTTGACAAATACGGAAAAGACAATGGCCTGATATCAGCTGAAAATCAACAAAAATAAGGCTAAGATGAATTTAGTATGCAGAAAATGTGGAGGCTAGGACAGGCATTAAACTAGGAAAATTAAATCTTGATGAAATGAAGGAGTTTTTTCTGCGAAAAACGAAGCAAGGAAGGAATAATTAGTAGAATAGCGCAGGCGAAGAGGGCTTTCTACGGAATTAAGAATGTTCTTACATCTGAGAATACAAGCATAGAAGCAAAGAAACTATAAGATGCTACTAATGGTGAATGTCTCTCTTTGAAAGCGAGGCTTGGACGTTGACAGCAGCAGTGAAGCCTTCCTCTTCAGCTTAGGGCTGATTAAATTTTCTCATCGTCTTGCATAGGTTTTGAGGAGACTTTTATCCTACTCTTCTTAAGACTTACTCATTATTCACCCGATCTATCCATTTGGACTTTTTGAAAGCTTCATACTCCGACTTCTCAGCTGCTGTCATTTGAAGGGGGCGCCCTAGCGTTTCTATTTCCCAATTTAACGGCTCACGAAGCCGTCTAGCCGCAGCGCCGGGACATGGAGTCCGAAGCCGAAGTGCTTCGAGGAAGAGAAAGGGGGTGAGGTTGAAAAAGGCAGCTCCCCTCCCAACTTCGCCCGCGTCGACTCCGAGGAGAAATTTGATAGCCGTAATTAATTTGATACGAGTCGCTGGAACAGGGGTCACAGTCGGTGTTGATATGTGACGCCTAAATGGCGGCGAGCCAATTAAAAATAGTAGAAGCCAACTTCTGGGGGCCGTGTTCCTCTCTCATGCGCTGAAAAAATAGTTCTTTGAATGGGAAGAACCTTCTGAGTTTACACCTTTTCCGAATTTGTTGACGATGCTATTTTCATTATGAAAACAGACATCAACATCACGCCGCCGGTGAAAAATGGTGAATAAAATTCCTGAATTTCGGCGAATAAAATGGTGGATTTCGTCGCAAAAAAGCGGTAAATAAATGAAATTTCGGTGAAAAAATGTTGAAGCATAAATAATTTAAAGCGCAATAAAACATTCAGTGTAAGAGATATTTTTGAAAAATTTTATGTAATAGCAAAGAAAAGGACACTTTGTTTAGTACTGCTTGAGTTCAATTTCCAAGATATTATTGGAAGCAATTTAAAACAGAACAGGAAAAGTCGAGGTTCCTCAATTTTTGCAGGAGTGAATGGTTGACACGGTAAAATTCTTCCTTCAAGTCGAAGAGGACCATAATGGCCACCATCCTACGATCCTTTGCACATCGGATATGATGAGTAACTTTAAGCAATGCGGATTGCGGACCGAACAGGGGCGCTTTGGGGTTATTGGGCTCATGATGGGCCACTCCTCACCCGGAGATTCGTGGATCCGCCCCCGGAAAATATTTGGAAATTAAAGTAAAGACCGACTTTCTTCCTGATAATGATTACGTGAAAGTTAATGTGCAATTCCTATGAATGCTGTCGCAGATTTGAGCATGAAGTGAGAAGAAATTTGGTGCGAGAAGACCATATGGTATAAGCACGCAGGTGGAGCAGGAATTCAATGGAATAATCCTAAATGCGTGAGTGCAACAATTAATGTCATTTTCATTCAAGTGAAATTGTAGTCTATACAGGGCTACCAATCCCCTCCGAGGCTCTACATCGTCCCACTTTCACAAATCTCAAGATTAAATCCTACAAAAACAGATGACTCGCCTTCTGTCCCGTAACTTGTAATCATTATCTTAATAGCCCACAATTTCTCACTGGCGGCACGCTACACCCGTCATAAGTGATATTTTGGCAACATTTCTGTGTTTGGTGATTATTCTAAAATAAGTGGGTACCGCTGAATAGCTCAGTAGATATAAGGACGGGGAATAGGTTCACTCTAAACGAACATCCTTGCAGAGGGTTCCCTCTTGGGGAGTAAATTTGTCCTTAATAAAAGTCTATTTATGAACACATTCGTTACTAACTTTCACCATTTCCCGTATTAGTTCTAAGGGATGGGTTATAATGTTACAACAGATTATTAGAATTGCGCATCTCTTGAATATAACGGAAGAAAAAAATCGAAATTTTGACCGTATTCACTTAAACACATGTCTTTCGCCGATGCAATCCATGGAAGTAACAAGCGAATATCAGACCGACTTTCTTCCTTCCGCGACCTTCAATTCTCAGCACATGTATGAGGAACCGTTTGAGCCCCCAACTGCATACCCCTTCCTCACACCTAACATAACCGACGACCTCAAATTTGAATAAATGGCCTTGCCTCCAACTAAAAATCCCCAACCCCCTCCTTTCGCTCCAGCTGATTGCATTCGTTCAAAGAACAGTAGAGCGTCGCTATATAATCATAAATGATTATTAACCAAGTCCAAAGTATCAAAAAGTTAGGATACACCTTAAACGTGAAAAAATATTCGGCAAAAAAATTGAATTCACTATTGTCCTTTCGTTAAATAAACGTAGTCTTAAAATAAAACCATTTTATATGAACTTTTAACGCAGTAAGTATTTCAATGAAGCATTCCTATAGCTGTATGTATGGACATTTTAATCACTCCATCTTATGTTCCGCTGGACAAGAATCCATAGTGTCAATGGTCTAGTGTTTTGACATCCGGCTTAATAATGAACTACTATGTCTGATATCCCACGATTATTCTCTTAAATTCGAAGTAAAGTTTATATTCTAAATTATAAAGTGAGAAAGCTCAATCTTGATTATTTTAGGCTTTCTAGATTGTGACACGAACAACATTTTTATGATAGGGATATAAATCAATTGTTGAAATTGTAATTTAGACCTTATAGCTTCCAACTGCTTTTTGTACGGACTGTCCATAAAGCAAATATATGATAGGAATCAAAATACAAGAATTAATATGAATTTATCACCTAGTATTTGAATAAAACATAACCTTATGTGTACGTATGTAAGTTAACTTTCTTTTCATCAAATGTGAATCCAATGAATTAATAGTAACGGGTGTAATGTGAATCCGTAATATGAATTTGAATCCGTATTTTCGACGTCCCTGTTAGTAACTTACTGTACTGCAATGCTTAAGTATTTTTTCACAAAAAACAAAAATCATTTCACTAATTATGGACTGAAACTATTAATGACTTATTTTTTAAATCACCCAATATACCGCGCATTAATCCTGAAATTCAATTTAAAGGACTTAAGATCATTAAGATTATTTTCTTTAGGTAGACACAACCCAAGGTGCTTCTTTATCACCTTCGACACAACCATATCTTAACTGCTACCCTATAAATTCAAGAGGAATTTCCTTATATCAACTCATGACTAAACTAAAGCTAAGTTTCGGAGTTTAAGGAATAGTCTCTTTGAATTTGTGAACGTTTTATAAAAATTTTATAGAAAAATGGCTGCACATACTATCGCCGGAATAAGGATTGGTAGAATGACGGCGACGTAACCACTTCGGTCCCAATGTAAGTCGAGCGTCAATGGTAATTCGGTATTACATCACGTAAATTCCATGCGATCAGCGAAAGGGTGGATTATTTATGTGAATATGATTGCCAAGAACTATCATTCCAGGTAAGCTTAGAGGCCTTTCATCGGTGAATCCATTTCAAAATATTTTAATGTATTTTATTTCATTTTTGTGTGTTCCTAATAATTTCCCCGGGCTCATTTTGTTTGAAATTCCCACGTCACGTAAAATATTCTATAGGTACATGTGTCTACTAAAGAGATTTCTATCTATACGACCTCTTGTAATTCTTACTCTAAGACGGGAAGGCAGCAGACTTATACTTAGAATGGAGAAAGTTAAGTGTACATAAAGGAGGAGGAACGACCAAGTGCTGGAAATGGTGGGTTAGGAGAGTCAGCTTCTAAATGAGATACGGAGTAGACAGAGGGTATGAATGGGGTGAGTAGTTAGCGAAGAGAAGATTTTGAAATCAATGTTAGAGGGTAGGATGTTAGGTAAACGAGGGCGAGGAAGGGATAAAATGGAGTATTTAGATAGAATGCAAGGGAGTGGGCCTTATTGTTAATGGAAGAGTGAAGTGCTTGAAGGAAGGGTAGGCTCCCAGAATGCTTTATAATTACTCCATGGAAACCTACCTTAATCGGTTAAATACTTTAATAATTATGACAATGATCTGCCAATAACAAAACGACGAACAGATAATAAATAATTGAGTTCGCCTCTGGCATAAACTGAAAGGTGGGAAATAAATCCTAAACTCACATCACTCAGAATATTACGTTACTTTCGTATCCATTCGTTCGCTCAGTCACGCACGCAAATATCCGTCAGGAAGGAAAAATTTTCTCCAGAGTTGACGAATTAAAGATCAGATCAATCAATGACTTATTCTTTAAAGCATAGAACAAACCGCGCACAACTTCTGAAATTGTATTCAGATCATTATGATTTTTTTCACTAGGTAGGGATAGCCATCTTACTTAATATCATATTATTTCAACAGAAATTTTGGCTTGGTACTATACGAAGCAAAGCTACGGAATTTTAAGTTATTACGTTATACCCTCTATAATTTTGAGGCCGCTGAACCACGCCTCCGCATCGGAGAACAACAAATCCACTGAGTTTGGGAGCAGGGTATTTTCTTGGGTACGGTCTAAATGGAGTATGTTTCTCACCAAGGAAGGGATTTTGACCATCACACTGATTTTTATGATGGGGCGATTCACGTAAATGCTTTCCGTGGATGACATGAGGGCTTCAGGCGACTTCGTAACTCAACTCCGTGAGGAATTCACGCTTGATAGGAGGCCACGATTCCAGTACATCCCATCCTAACACTCACTATGTTGTCAAATTCCATCCCTCGATTATCTACATACTCATTTCCAACTGCACAGAAGAATATACCCTCCATCCCAACTCCCAACCCTCAACAACAATTTCGGCTCTTACATTGGTAGTTTACACTGTCGCAAGGCGATTTTCGTTCTTTGGTTTATTTTAATTAATAGGAACAATATAAAAATTTCCTTAGATGAAAAGTTTAGAAATATTTTATTCATATAGCATACGTAACTTCGATATTCATGTACTTTTCTACACCTCGGAAATTTAAATCTACCTTTCCACCATTTAAAAATTCAAATATTGGGTTAAATATAATTTTAAAAAGCTATTTGTAATTCGGAGATGTCGTTCTCTCTACAAATAAATACAATGAAATGTACCAATTAAATATTTTGCCCGTAACCAGATGAAGAAGACGACCGTATTGCCGATAAGTCATAGTTTTTCGCGTGTTCTTCTTCGCTCTTTTGACCATAGAACCTTAAAGTTTACATTTAAACAATTTTTACTGATTCATTTGTATTGAAATTAACAATGTGTAAAACGATGGATGACGCGACCCAACAGAATTTCGGGAGAATTTCAAACAAATTACTAAAATCAGCGTTCTACCTATTTTGCGCCGATAGTAGGTCCGAGATCTACTAATGCTACACCGTAAAGTTTGATAATTCTAAATACACCCAGTGTGATGAATAAAGCCAATAAAATTGTTTTCTCCCAATCAACTGCATTGAAAAATAATATAATTTCGAGTAGTTTTAAAAGGTGAAAATTATTGTTACTTGCTTGCTTCCTTGGATCTTGAGCCATTTGCCTCTTTCCATTAGGATGAAGCCAAATTCTATGATCCTAGTATCATTACTCCTCTTCCATAACTCTCATGGTGACACAACAAACTGCACAATCGCCACAAGATGTAGTCACACACACACCACCCAACATACTTAACAATATGTCATGCACTGAGACAATGAATTCCGAGATCAGACATTTTCGAACTCCACGCGAACCAATACACTTCACACTTTCTAACGAACGATTTGCGTGTTTTATATGCACACATAACTTCCTTCATGTAACTTATTGGAAATTTGAAATAATAACTTCACAATACAGAAAAGGCACACCACTTATAAATGAATTCCAACACTATCGTCACATGGCTACCCAGCAACTGAACTATTTTCGGAGTGGCTTCGCACCGATCCCGAATTTTTTCCACCCTCAACTCAGAACTGCGTCATGCTGAAGGCCTATAACACGTCCTCTTTCTAACGTCGGTACAAGACGGCAGTTCACAATCGCTTTAGTCCTTAAGCAAGAAAGAAAATACTGCCGGTTGAGAAGGAGTGATGTGTCTCGTCAACCGAACGAGTACATGCTCGCGTTTATTCATGATGGCTTTGTACGCAATCCAGGGTGATTCTTTCCTTCGAGAGCATTTCCAGTTATAAGGAGAGGCGAGGGATGAAAGACACAGCGGCATACGTAAACTCGAGAACCCAGGCACGAGTAAACTCAAAATTGAAAGCACACGGTGAGACGGGGAGGCAGAAATCCATACAATGGGATGACGATCGCCATATTTCGCCATTAGCAGAAGCATAGTCACCCCAGGGTGCCTTCACAGCTCTGCAGTGCGTCGACGCCACGAGAGCTACCGATTTTAGCCAGCAAACTTTGCCCTTCACAGCTCTGAGCTGCGAAAAGAAATGAAAGGCAAAAAGCGTCGGCTACTAAAAATCGACCTGGGAGCATATCATCTAATGATTTATAGCACAGCGCACAATACATGTGTTGTTTTGTGCATTTTTACGCCATTTCATTTCTTATAATATTCTTCTTAACTATAAGCTGCATTTGAAGTTAATATGGCGACCATAAAGTCGATAATCATGCACGTAGTGATGGCCCTTGCCTATGCATTATGATGACCTTTAAATTTTATTTACTAACTCGGAATATTCGAAAAATAACAAATTACATACACTCAGTGAACATGAGTAACGTGTAATGTTATCAGGAATATTTGCTAATGATGACTGTTGTTCAAACAGATTGTCCTAGTCATGTTATCTAAATAGCTCCAACTGAGCAGATCACGAGGGCACAATTATTAGATATCAATTGGAATTTAAACGACCGTAGTCACCAACAAGGAGCTCTCACGCTGTATTTAGCTTGTGATACCATTGACGGGTATGCGTTACGCTAATCTACGCTCCTCAGTGATTGTAATCTAATTTAGGGTCAACATTTGTCTTATGTTTAGGAAAGATACGAAATATATATGCTTAACACTTCAAAATAATTGTAAATAATGAAATAAATAGCATTTGTAACTCCCATTAGAGCTAATCCTGCATATTTGTGTACCTAAGCTTCCCATAAAGAAACACTAAATCGAAATCGTCGGCGTACTGCCGCCTTCACGCAGAGAAAATCCGACAGATTCAATTTTCCGCCGAACTGTGAAGGTGTCTTCACAATTCGGCGATGTAAATAAGTAAGGCAGTGAAGTAAATCAGGCAGGGCACCAGCTGTTTTTTTCCACTTAAACTTAAGGAAAGACAGGATTTTAACCGCACGCGCAAATGCTAGCGATTACTCATGAAGCTTCACCCATTGTACTGTGCCCCTAAATAACTAACTTCTTTTTGACCTAGGGTGGGCACTCAAAAAAACTTAGTGAGGTAGTAAAAAACTAAACAAAGAATGAAAATATGGATCTTACGGGGTAGAGTTTGCTCTAGTATTCGATGGGACGTGGCCCATTTTTCTCAAGAGAGGAGAGGAGCCGCAAGAGAAACTTTTCATCTAGCATCTACCCGTCTGCTGATATGACCACTAGTCCATAGGCAATCGCCCTCTGATCCTCCATTTTTCGGCATATTGGCCGACAATTCATAATGTCAGCCAATAGCCAACGATTAATTTAACTTTAGGTATTATTCAAGCGAAACATACTGCCAATTTAATGACATTTTTTGTTTCCCAATGGAACCGGATTGAAAAATAAATAACAGTATATGCAACGCTCATAGCACACCGGCATCCCAAAACATATTTTTGGAAATATTTATCCGCATTCTAGTTCCATTTGAATTTAGAGCCTATTATGTTTCAATATAGTATTTTTGATGATTGAGCTATAGTCCATGCTTTTATTTTTTAAAGTATTAATTATAGAGTTAATTATGATTCTGGAAAGAAGAGATTAAGAAGAGACTATATTTTACTTTTATCACAATCCTCCCTACATTATCAATGCCCAAATCATAATTTGTGACGTAATTAATGGATTACTCATTCTACTCCCCTTCTTATATTGCTATTGATGCTAATTTTTATTTGGATTGCGATTTTTATATCATCGAATTACATGTAAATATGTATAGAATCTGTATTTTTTCATCATTGGAAATCTATGGAGGAACGACGTAAAATATAAAATATTGAGGCCTTATGACAGAGCTTCATATAAGGGGTGAATCCGGGATTTTTTTCTGGGGGGCACAAGGATCTGATGGGTCATCTCATATTTGATATTTTTAAAAATACAAAAATTACTGTAGATAATATTCTCTCAATTTTTATATCAAAGTTATTAGTAATAATAAATGATTGAGGCTCCGAAATACACAAAAGAAAACGAACGTAATGATAACAGTTTTAAAAATCTTGTCTATTTTTTAAGCATTTGGGGCCGGGGAGGCCATGTGCCCCTGTGCCCCCGCCTAAATCCGCCTATGCCATCCGTCAGTCCTATTCTCTAACACCCATGTTTCCAATAATATGTAGACACCGACGAGCCCCACTTAACTCATGGGGCCGGGTAGGTAGACACTTGCAAGGTTGGCACATGAAACAACCTGCATCCTTTGCCTTCACGACACCAACAGCCGACGAGGACGGACGCCACTGAGCTACCAAAGCTTTAATCAAACTCTACGAGAAAAATACCCAGCGGATTTCATATAAGCGGATGGAATGTACCGAGGAAATTCACCTCCACGCACGCGTTGGGCCGTCGGAGTGTTTCCTTTCCGGCTCCGTGGCGAGGTTTTTTCTCCCTAGATTCATATTTAGGATCACCATTTATGTCTCACTGATACGAGGCGCCACAGCCGATTAAGTCTATTCTGTGCGCGACAGATGCGGTGAAGTTCTGGGAGGGTTCGAGTTCGAAGTAATCATAATTTATACATTTTTTTAAAACGATAATTCTAAACATCTACACACTCGTTGCAGATGACTCAAGAAATATTTAATATTGAAATTTTCTAAACGCCTTGGCTAGTAAAATGATGACTCTTTCTTGGTTATCAGATTCATTTCTAAACATATTAATTCACGGAGTGGAAATAAGCAGAAGTAAATTTGTAAAGGAACACTTTACACTTCTTAAGATAGCGATAATATCGGGGGTCCCGCAAGGAAGCATAGAAGGGGGAACAGTGTCACAGTTATACTAGGGTTTTTGGGATGGAAACCTCAATGGTGAGAACCATTAATAGGTTATGAGGTGTCTTCAAAGCCTTTACAAAAGAGCGGGGTTGGACGGAAATAGGTCTGAGACTGGACTCACCCCGCTACATGGGAAGGAACGATTATAAATTCAAAATTAAGTTCAAGATGCAGAAAACAGAAATTTAAAAAAATCCTTCCTACAAAGAGGAATAAAGGAGTGGATTGACGTCCCAGAAGATATTTTTAAGATATTCCCCGTAAAAGCTAAAATTTTAAGAATAAGTGCGCATCGATTCTTGGTTTATGACGTTGCGGTTTATTATGGAGAGTTTTAAATAGGGTTATTTTTGGTCAATCTTCATATTTTAGTTATTTGATAGTAGAATCAGTGGCGCAGCGAGAGGGGGGGCTTTGGGAGATAACCCCCCCCCCCCCCCCAGAGCTTCAAAAAAATTTTTAAGTTCAATCTATTTTACTTAATTAGATTGATACTACTAATAGAATAGCGTAAGGATTAATAAAATATCCCTCAGAAAGCCGTAAAACTCACCATTTTGAACCATTTACGAATCTTAAAATTGCGCAATTAACTAATCTCGCACCTACCACTTATCCTGGTGGGTATACCATACCCCCGCACACCCCGGTATTAATTGTACCTAAACCTCCCCCAGCCATAATTCCTGGCTGCACCCCTGAGTAGAAAAGTGTGTTTTTAAATAATATAGGAGTATTTTCTGTCTATTTACTTCGTTATTACATAGGTAAACTTGTCATTCCTTTGTTTAAATCTAATGCTGCCACCAGACAAAAGCCTAATTGCAGTAATTTGTAATAATTAAAATGTGGTTCGCACACAGTTAGGAAAGCGTGTGTCCTTTCATTCACGTAAATTCCCACATTTTTTTCGTAATTAAATACTAGAAATTTGAAAACTATAATTATCGATTGAATTACAATTAATTTTCACACGATAGTGTATTCAAAATGACTTTACCTATGAATGTCTCTGGTTATTTACTGAGAAATGTAGTTAATATGAGTAAGAATAATTCTCAGCTGAGATTGGACAGAATAAGTTAGCCGAAAGGACACGAAGATGCAACCTCTGCCACTTCCTCTACTTATTTCCTCTCAGTGAATTAATCTGCCTAGAGGTAAATGTATTTTAACGTAGATAGTCATTATTTTAATAAATTTAGTCGTTTAAAAAAATTCGGTATCGATTACTTATTGAGTTGACTTTGTCTATTCTGTTGTTTTTAAGAATGATTCTTTTGTAAAATGAAGAAAATATAACTAATTCGGATTCGTACCCTCCCAAAACCTAAGCGCAAATAACACAGGTCTGCGACATAAAAATTGTTTCAAATTTAATAAGTGATTTTTATAGGCTTTTCAACGCTGATTTCGGGAAAATAAAGAAAAAATTCCATCACGCACAGTTTTTTCACAAACTGCATTTCTAGTTTTAGCTGTTTTTGATATTATTAATATAACCCCTGGGCCCCACACAAATTTAGTGCTGTGTGTGTTGAAGAACTGGGGCAGTGATTTCAACGTAAAAAGCGGTCCTTATGTTTTGGAATACCAATGGTTTGTAGGGAGCCCAAAAATCATAGCGATGACTGCTATTTTTGTTCTTGCAGGGTACGAAGTTTCAATTTGAGAAACAAAAAGGGCATTTCTTATCCTTACATTCAATCAGCCATTCGCCCTGTTCCTCAAGGACCTGAGGTATCAATACCCTTTCCACTAGATTTTTTTGATGATATACATGATGGTCACGAGCTATTGGCTGAGCTAGGTTATAGTGAAGAAGACGTTGATTGCTACGATCCTAGCACAACTGATCCCATTTCATTCTCACAATTTGAACTGAACGATTTAGTTAGAGAACCAGACTTATGACACGTTTCAAAATAGAATATGCTCCTGATGAGTGGAGACTTTATATTGATTCTTCGAAAAAAGCCTTTAAGCAGTACTTCTAGATGGTAATAAGTATGCTTCTATACCAATTGGACACTTGGTTCACTTAAAATAATGTTACGAAAACCTTGAACTGGTTTTAAGCAAACTCTGCTACTCAAACCACAAATGGGCACTATATGGTGATTTAAAAGTGATTTCATTGCTACTTGGTCAACAAAGTGACCGTACAAAATTCCCTTGCTTTCTCTGTGAGTGGGACAGTAGAGACAAAAAGCAACGCCCTTGATGGCCCTTCCTTTAGAAAAAGGTTACAGGTATGGTTTGAAAATATTGACAGCCTTGTGGTTCCATAAAAGGTGTTACTTGCACCACTTCACATTAAGTTGGGGCTGATGGAACAATTTGTTAAGGCATTGACAAAAGAAGGGAAGTGCTTCAGATATCTTTGTGGACAGTTTCTTGGTTTATCAGAGGCAAAGGTAAAAGAAAAAATATTTGTCGGACCAGACATTAGAAAACTTATGACAGATACCAACTTTGTGAACAAAGTGGAAACGAAAGAAAAGGCAGCATGGACATCCTTTAAACTAGTTGTTACCGGTTTCCTAGGAAAGAAAAGAGATCCAAGCTACAAGACAACCGTCGCAGACATGCTTGACGATTTTAAGAAGCTGGGCTGTAACATGAGCATTGAAGTTCATTTTCTCCATTCACATCTTGGCTACTTCCCTGCAACCTTGGTGATGTAAGCGGAGAGCAGGGCGTAAGATTCATCAAGATGTCAAAGAAATGGAAAGAAGATATCAAGGAATATTCAAAGTTACCATGAAAGCGGACTACTGCTGGATGATAAAAAGAGATGGTCCTCAACCGGACAAGCAGTAAAAGAAGTTTCGACAGAGAGCAAAAGGGTTATTATAAGGACTTATGAGCTCAAAGAGAAATGGAAGGGTACTGGAAGTGTAGTTTATAACATTATTTATAAATAAAATAAAATTTTATAACTTTGGAAAAAATGTGAAAAATTGCCTGTATTTTGTTTCTATACCCAAACATACTTCCTAATTTGCGAGAAAACCTGACGTGATAGACAAAAATGGATTAGATTTTTTAAATCAGCGCTGAAAAGTACATAAAAATCTGTTATCAAATTTCAAACAACTTTCAAAAAGTATTTTTTTTCAGGCCTGTGTAATCTGCGTGAAATAAACCTACTCAGCTACGGAGCCACATCTATCTAACATGTAAACATTGAGTTCTAATATGGATTAAAAATGAGGAATAACTTTGCCAGTGGGCCCGAATGAAAACACTCCGACGGCCAAAACGTGTGCGTGAACGTGAGTTTCCTCGGTGCATTCCATCCGCTTGGGCTATTGCACCTGGAGTTTGACTCCTGTCTCGCTAGCCCGATCACCCCCGCGTCCGTCCTCTTCATCTCTTGGTGGCGTGCGGCTGAGGGATGCAGGTTACCTCATGTGCCAACCTTTCAAGTTTTTACCGACCCGACCACAGCAGTTAAGTGGGGGTCGTGGGTATCTACATATTATTGGAAACGATAGTACATAACGTTTTAGACAAAAAAAATTAAACGTTTTAGCGCTTTCTCTCAAATATGGGAAAAAAGGCATAATTTTATTTGGATTTTTTTACAGAATATCATGCAATATCACATGATTTCAATGGCAGTTCTAGATTCAGTATGGAACGCAATTTCTAAAACCATATCATGATGCCCAGGTCTCGAATCCACGCCCATAGTCTGAGGCTTTGTTGGATTACGCATTATAAGTTTTTTTGCTATTTTTAACAATTTTGCGAAATAACTTCAATAATTATGATTTTAGTGCTTAGTATAAGAACTATATTAAGTAATACTTACAATATGTAAGTAGTAATATACTAATTGCAGTAAAAAAACATCACATTTTTAACCGTTTAGCCCCTAAGAATGACGCATAAGTATCTGCTGAATATTTTAGAGCGTAAAATATGCGATTTCGGAGATTTCGAAGGTTATAACCCATCTAAGGAGAACCTATAGGAATTATGTTTATTTTAAAGAAGTATTAGGGTAAATATTGCATTTTACATCTTTTAAACTGATTATAGAATTATATTTTTTTCTATTCTATCCCATGGAAGTACAGAATCAAACGCTAAATCCAAAGATCTCCGACATTTTTACATTGTCAAAAAGACCACATCTATTGAAAAATTCACCTTCGTCAGAAAAAGTGGGCACAACATTTATTTTGGTTTCAAAAAATTGTCTGTCAAAATGTTTAAGCTTTACATTTGAGTACAAGGGGATAGAAGGCTCCCTACCTTTCATTCGATGACATGTCCATCTGCGGCAGAGCTCAGCTGTCCATCGACGATTCCCCGAAATACACTTATTCACCAGCACTACACATTCAACACACCAAAGACCATGAATTTTTCCATTAAACATAACACTTTCTCTTCACTGTAGCTTCACTTAGCACTCGCTCCTGCTATTGGGTAACTCAGAAATATCCACATTATTTCCTTGAGACACATATTCTGATGACCTTAGTAGCAGATGGCTTGAAAGGAGCGATGGAACCTTATTTTTAAGCCTGTATTATCATCCAATCGATTGATTGGTTGAATTACTCACTGCTTTCTCGTAAAATCTGGAAAACAAGAAACACTCCTAAAGCTATAACTCAAAAAATAAATTTAAATTAATAATATATAAAGAAGGAATGGTGACCTCGAAAATATATTGGATTCATACGTATTTAAGCCATTCTTTAAAACCTGTTTTCATGATAGATTAGCTATTATAAGCTCATGTACATTGCTGAACAGATTAAATGAAAGGAAACTTTTCCAAATCGTGGAAACAAATAAGAAGACATTCAATATTTTGGCAATATATTCGTGAATTATGGCTGGCTAAGAGGTAAATTTTCGGCTCATACATTCTTATATAAAATTCTACTTTGCAACAAATAATAAAGGGGAACCGGGGGCGGAACGGGGTAAGCGATTGTTAAGTGCGAGAAAAGGTGATCCGCAAGTGGTAAAAAAACTATAACTAGTCCAGGTTGGTGTCGCTCATAAGTTAAGCAACACTAATCCGGATTAGATATAGTTGTTCCAGCTTGCATAGCACATTCTTCGGCACTTAAAAATCGTTTACCTCGTTCCGCCCCGGGTTCCCCTGCTTAAAATAATATAATAATAATAAAACATAAGTATTAATCGCGTAATCAGTCCTTCCGGCAGGATCTAGAGAGTCAAACCCCAAAAAATACAAGTTGCAAAAACGACAATAATTTTAACTTTATCTTATATCTAAAGAGTTTACCTTTACTTTGTACCAAAAGCGCAAAACACAATGCTTTAATGTGCAGAAACAACACGGAATAATAGTTACGAGTAAAGACATACCTCCACTCTTCGGATCCAGGCCATTCTTCTCTCACTACCAATCGAACAGCTGTGAGACCCCGACTTCACGATAACAGAATGAGGACAATTGTTAGTGAAGAAACCGAAAGCGGTTGCACTGCTTCTTACTTATTCCTCACGGAGGATGAGAAATTGCTAAGGAATGTATGAATTTTTCCTGGAACAAAAAGCCAGAGGGAGAGTCAAAAAGTATTGAACTGATTTTGAGTCACAGTGCATCACGAAGTCAGACGGGTGAGTTGCAGTTTACGCGTCATTGGGCTAGCAAGGCAGGGAGGGAGTTGGTGGCTAAGGGGAGGTAGTAATAGGGCGATGGCGAGGACGAGGGCGGGGCAAGTGCAATATTTCTTCTACAGAGGATACTTGAAAGTGCGGAGTTAAAAAAAAATTGACATGGCGAATTGATACTAATATTTTTGTATAGAACGAAGTTTTAATTCAGGGATAGAAAAAATGCAACATTACGAATAGTAACAATAAATAAATATACAGGTGATACTTGAAGTGCGGTGTATAAAAAATTAGAAATGACGATTTGATACTAATATTTTCGAATACAACGAAGTTTTGATTCATAGATGAAAAAATGCAAAATGACGAATACTAACAAAATATTCTTTTGCAGAATGTAGAATTGTCTAGAGATGAAAAAATGCGAAATGACGATAGAAATAAAAATTCTAATTCCTAGGACAGTTTTATTGCGGAGATTAAACTATGCGAAATGACGAATATAAATAAAAATTCTTTTTCTGAATAAATTTACTACGCCGATGAATGTATGCAATGTACAAAAGGATAAGAATTCTTGTTAAGAGTACTTGTAGTACCCACATGAAAATAATGATAAGATATGATGAATGGGAATGAAAATTTTTGTGCTGTGTTTAGATTCAGTTTGAAGATGAAGAAATGCGAATTCACGAAGATAAGCATTAATTCTTGTGCTGAGTAGATATACATGTGCGGCCAAGAGGAAATTTTGAAAAAAATCAGATCAGCGTTGTTTGGGCGGAAACGAAAAAATGCAGAAATGAATGTGAGCAAAATGTTTGTGAAACACAGAGTATGAATGCGGAGATGAAAAAAATGCGAAATGACAATTGGAAACAAAAATTCTTGTGCAGAATGCAATTATAGTCCAAGGATGAAAAAAATGCAAAATGACGAGAAGAAAAAAAAATTCTTTGGCACAGTGTATTTAAAGTTCGGATATGAAAAATGCGAAATGACGAATTGAAACAAATATTGTTGTACAGAATGCAGTTTTACTCCAGAGATGAAAAAAATAAAAAATGACAAATAGTTATATGAAGATGAATAAAATGCGTAATGACCAATAGAAATAAAAATTCTTCTGCAGAGTATAGTTATAATGCGCCGATGGAAAAATGCGAATTGAGAATTGAAAGAAATATTCTCGTACACAATGCAGTTTTAGTCCAGACATGAAAAAAAATTCTTAGTGACGAATATTACTGCGAAAAGTACAGTTCTAATGCGGAGATGAATAAAATGCGAAATGACTAATAGAAAGAAAAATTCTTTTGCAGAGTATAGGTGAAGTGTGGAGATGAAAAATTCCAAATGACGAATTGAAATAAATATTATTGTGCAGAATGCAGTTTTAATCCAGAGATGAAAAAAATGCAAAATGACGAATATAGACGTTTTATAGAAGAGAATATAGAAGTTTACCACATGGTAAGTTTTTAGGTTCTGTGCATTGTCTGAGAAATAATAGTCTAGTGTTCGTGTCCATGTGATATTGAGCACTGCGACGAACACTTCTAGATGAGACTCTTTATTTTAGTCCTTAGGAGGTCTTTGAGGATTACAAAAATTTACAACTTCTTCTGTGTAACCTCAGGAGTTGATTGATACCAGGTGAGTAAACACGTCAAAATGTAATTTGCTGTCCTTGTACATAATTGCTTCCACAATAGCCTTTACATACGGGCATTTCCATGAAAATGTAAACTTTTTCTCTCAAGTTAAATTTTAGGCTGGAAATATTTTATCCTGATGAATCAACATCTAAATGATTGAATTTTATGAAGTCAGTATTTTAAACATTATTCAGAGCCTTATTAAAAGTTTTCCAATTGTACTTCGATTCATAGAGCTTTTAAGACGCTTAAAATCATTACACTTAGGAGGTTGACCTGGCGATAATTCCGTCACATGTTAGTTTTGGGCTTGTTTAGAAGTTATTTCGTTAATTTATTTTGTTTCTGCATATGAAAATCACCATCATAAATGTTTTTGATCATACATAGCTGGTGGTTTTGCAATTTTTTGTATTTTACAATTTTATCGAAATATCCTATTGCATCGTTTCCTCTAAAGGTAATTCCGTCACAAATGGAATTGCACATATTCATTTTAGTCACAAGAAATGAGTCTCAAGAGAAAGTGCAATGACGAAGAATTACTCCAGATATTGGATGAATCTGACGAATGTCGTTGGGCGAATCATCAAACAAAGGCGCGTCATCTGGTGATACATCGGACGAAGAGTACAGGGTTGATTTTGAAAATAGTGAGGGAAATGAATATACTGATGAGGGCTCTCAGGAAGACAGCAATGAAAAGTCCGACGACATCTAAGACAATGTAGGTAAGTACAGAGGAAAGCAATAATTCTACCATCTTATCTACAAGTGACATTCCGAGAGAGATTTTGTGGACTACTCCAAAGATACAATTCCTTCCGAGACATTGTTGCATACCTTATCGTCCTACAATGCCATTGATTTCGGTTAGTAGGCCATTAGATGAAATGGACTGTTTTCTCAAATCATTTCCTTACAGCTTATTTATATTCATCAGTCAATGTACGAATTAGCGTTTGGATATATTCCGAAAGAAGGAAAAACATAATATTATCCGAGACACTGATCCTGAGGAAATTATGTTGCTCCTTGGGTCTATACTCGTAATGAGCTACAATAAAGTACCAAGTATTTCATATTCATTGGTCCCACAACCTTTCTATAGGTAATGAGGCCATCAAAAAATCAATAGCACGAAATAGATTCCAACTGTTAGTATTAAAGCTCTATTTCAATGATCCCGAACAACCTATGGGTTCTTCAAAAACATATTATATTGATGAGGTAGTTTCCTGCCTCAAACATACATTTCCTAAGGCAAGGGAAAATAGTCCGTTCCAGAGCATTGATGAGTCCATGATAAGGTTTAAAGGCAGATCCTCTCTAAAGCAATACCTTCCTATGAAACCAATAAAAAGAGGGATAAAAATTTGGGATCGCTGCGATGCAGTAACTGGGTACGTATATGATTTGAATATTTACTCTGGGAAAGAATCCGGACAAAACTATTCAGCATCGACCACTCTCGAGTCATTAGAGAATAACATAAGACGATAAAAAAGCCAGGCGTCACGCTTATTATTGACAGATTTTTCACAAGTGCCTAATTGATAAATAATATGAAATTTCCATTAGTGGGTACTGCCGAGAAACACATTTCGAAGTTCCACAAGATGCACACCAGTTCAAGAAAACAAATACCGAAGTTCCAAGGAAAATTGAAAGGGGGAGCGTATGAGTTTGTTGTGAATCAACATGGGACATTAGCAACAAGGTGGCAGGACAGCAAAGAAGTTACTGTTCTGAGCAACTTCCACGATACTACAGTGCAAACTGCTAATCGCAAACAAAAAGACGGTACAAAGTTGCTGGTAGACTGTCCAGCCGCTATTTGTTTCTACAATAGGTACATGGGAGGAGTAGATCTCTCCGACCAAAAGATATAGAAGGAATATAGAACAAATAAAAAGCGTATGACTTCGACAGGCGGTCAAAGAAGTGGTGGAAAATGGTCTTTTACAAACTACTAATGTTAGCAGTGGTGAATGCATGGATTTTACACAAGAAAATAACAAAGAAAAATGTACAACTGCAACAGTTCGTTGTTCCACTGGCCGAAAAATTGATGGCAACTGGGAAAGAAAAAAGCCATTTAAAACGCAAAAGATGCAGAGGCAGGCCATCGAAAGCAGCCAAGTTCATGATAAATGTGAGTGACCATTTGCTTATTGAGGGTAACACCAGGAGACGTTGTTCGAGGTGCGCGCACAACAAAATTGAAAAAAGAACAAAAACTATTTGCTGCATGTGCCCATTAAGTAAAAATTGGTTTACGCCGTATCACACCTAGGGTTCAAAAACTTGATACGCCTGTTTCATCACGTTTTTTTTATCAAACTGACGTATTGTAATAATAGAATTTTTTATTCAATTCTGTATTATCTTCTGTTTTCAACTATCACCCTCATGACACTTTCAATCTCAGTCTCTTTTCTTGTATATTTTGCTTCTTTGCATCTACACGTACGCCGAATGCAAAATAAAAGTTTTTCTCAAAACGTATGTATTCCCTAGTATTGGTATGAACAGTTGAATTACCTTTTATACCATTGGGCCATGCATGTCCCAACCATAAGTAACAATGGAAAAAAACCAATGGAAATGGTCCTATCCGTAAGAACCAGTGGGACATAAGTGCCCCACCCATTAGTACCAGTGGGACATATATGTCCCTCGCCCCCCTGCCGAAAATACGTAACCTGACATGTAAGAAAATAACCCTATAGCCTATTGAAACACTAATAGAGATACGAACAAATAAAAAGTTTGGTAATTAAAGAGAAAAAAATTGTAGTCCTAGGGTTAATGCATAGGTTACGAACACGGACACCATAATCAGCGCACTGTAATGAAATCAGATCCAACTATAATGTAATACTACTTATCATCTGAATTCTCGTTCCACATGCTTAGAAAATATACCCTTCAGTTCATCTCGTAGTCGTTGATTGTGCGGAGAGGTCACACCGCAGTTCCATCATAATCAACGCATCGGAGATTTTAGGTGAGTACTGTATCATATTTTCTCTTCTTCATGGATTAGTTTTCTTTGCTTTGTTTGAAATTAAGAACTAGTGTCGTTTATTTAGTTTAGAAGGTGGTCGCGCTTTCCCCGCCGTAACCATTCATTCCTACCTGTCGGGGCAAGTCCGATCCCGTTGCCTGGGGTAAGTGCGACAGGTGGTCGCCCTTACACCAAGCTACGAGTTTGTAGTATGGATTAAATTTTTAGTTTCTGTCTTTAAGTTAATGATTAAAGAGTTAGTTCCTGTCTGGCAGTTCTTGCATCAAACTGTTTTTGAATAAATGTTACAAATTATCGCAGATTATAAAATAGGTTGTTTAGTTCGAGTCCTCACATCAACTTTTATTTTGAAGGTTTATTTGATAAAGATAGCTTTCATTAGTTAGTTTTCATGCAATAAATACCTCTTACCGGAAACAATTGCGCATTTGTAGGTTTCATAACCTAGGTTCTACCCAGGTGAAATTGTTTACACAGCGTTCAACTTGAGACCTTTCCTGTGGCCACACGAAAATCAAGCTCATATTTTTAATAGACATATCGTGAGTTTTTACTTAACTCTCTTTAAGAACTGGTTGCATATATTCAATAATTTCGGGCATATTGTGGGGGTTACTGTCATAATATGAGCAATACTTATTATTGCAAGGTAAAACGGTGCGCAGTTATGCCAGAAAAACACAGTAGGGACTGACTTATAGTAAGGATGACCTACAGAAGGCTCTTGAGGAAATTAGAAGAGGAGGAATGGGGAGAAAATGTGCCAGCAAACATTATAAGATTCCTAAGACCTTCTAGGCCATCTAGAAGGACGACGTGGCATCAAGTTAGCAACTTTTGGTCGTACCACTGCTATTTTCAATTTCTGAAGAACGGGCATTAGTGGAAGGGCTAATGTGTATGGGGAATATGGGTTAGGGTTGTCTAGAAAAGTTATTCTGGAAATGTAAGCCGTTCGTAAAAATAACATTAACCCATTTTTTCCCAGTGTTCCAAATTTGGAACAAAAATCTTGATCTCAAGAATTGATAACATCGTTTTTCCAATAGAATATTTTAAAATAGCATGATTTTATTAGCAGGGGGGTACTGCCATCATTGCAATTTTAGCAATCATAGTGCGGAGGACATTGGTGATGAAGATAAAGGAGGCAATATCAGCAATGTAAATGGACGCCGGCTAGAAGCAGAGGCTAAATGCGAATTTAAGGAGGAAATTGCAGAACATTTAGCGATTATAAAGATGAGTATCCTGAGGCCAGTCGGCCTCGTATGAGTCAATTGATTTTCGGTAATGGACGAAAAAGGATATGGTGCAGGAGTTTCCTGAATTTGTATCACCTCGAAATAACCAACAGATACCTTCTGATACAGAGTCATTTTTGAGCTTTTTATTGATGATGACGTATGTAAATTTAAAAAAATGTTCTTGATTTATGCTCGTGAGCAAAAGAGTAATCATTACTTTGAAATTGACTGTGTTGATGATTCATGGGTTTGCCTCTTCTATCTGCGTACGTCACTGTTCGCAGACGGAGGCTGTGGTGAGAGACAGATTTTCAGTGTTTCAATAGATTGGTTTCTGATGCCATGAGAAGAAATAAATTTGTATTCATAAAGCGTTTCGTTCATTGCAATGGTAATTAAAATCTCCAAAAAAATGACAAATTTGGAAAAATGAGGCCGCTGTTTAATTTGTTCGTTTGGGTATCACCGTATTAATCGCAACAAGTGCAAATGGGATTAAAGCCCCTCCTTTGATAGTATTCAAAGGGAAATAATACGTTTGGGACAGTTGGTGCGCTCCAGAAAATACAGGTTTGTAGTGGAGATTGGATTCAGTCTAGATTCAGCAGTAAAAAAACAGTAGCTCACTATGAAGGGAAAAGTGGAGATTAATGTATGAGGTGATCCCGTGGCTTGCTTTCTGAGGACATGTTTTGGGACTGAAATAAGTTTCACCTATCGCCGGAATGAAGATTCCAGCAAAATACCAAGGGAAGATATTGTAAAAATTAGGGATGGAAGGATCCAGGATTTTTATCGGATCCGAATCCTTGATTTTCGAAGCCGGATCTTTCGGATCGGATATTTTCGGATCCAAATGCATTTTCAAATTCCTGTCGCTGAGAGTCCTCCGATGACTGTTCAATCTCTTGGGAAGTCACACTATCTGCCAGTCGTATTTTGCTATTTTTATTTTCCACGGCTGAAATCCTCCTACGTAACCTCTGCGAGAGCTTTCAAACAAAACGGTTCATGAGCAGGGGGGCTATGCTCGAAACCGCTCGACTTATCCGAGCGCTCGGCAACGAAGCGAGTGGTGATGTCGAGTGGTATCCCGAGTCGAGCGGAGATCGGTATGCTTGAGACGAAGTCGGCCGTGCGCGACATAGGTCGCTCGAGTGACACGAAGGGTATGTGGAAACGTCGCAGAAACGAGCGCTCGAGAAGTAAACAACAGCTATTTCAAATAGCAACCGCAAATTTGTGTGACAAATGAGACTCCGAAAACGCCATAGAATACTCGGCAGCCCGGGAAGAAGTTAAAAAGAGTTGATCAAAGTTGTGTAAGATATTTACGATGTTTAATTACACTGCGGACTCAATTTCTTACATCCAGCTGGTGCGATATGGTTCGTGTTTGGAGATTTTTCTGTTTTTCTATAGGATTTTTTATAGCATAAGTAAATAAGCGATTATATTCAAGGGTTCAACAGTCGTCGATGGAAGAATATCGCTAACTTTTGGTGCTCAATATATCGGTTTTAGAGCATAACTGTATTGAAAAGGATTTTGTGTGCTACGTACTTGTTTACCTACGCCTGTAATGATTATACTCTCGTGATTAGTAGGGACAAAATTATTTTTATTTGTATTGTAACAATTTACGTTCATCTTCAGCCACGGCTTGTTTACATCATTTGCCTCATTGTTCGCCGTAAGTCCACGACTTCCAAAAGGGTAATTATTTAATTAGGAAACCTTTTTGTCGCTTAAAATCACATTTTTGGCCATTTAAAATACATTCGTTGACAAAAGCAAAGATTACGTGGATGTCATAGAAGGAATCATCGCTAGTGTTGTGATTGTGAACTCGTGTGACACACTTTACGGGTTCTAATATCAATTTCTTGTGCGATGTTCATGGAAGTGTTAATGTTTCCATTTTGTTACCATTTGCATGATACTTCAAACAACTTAGCTTTGATATGACTCGGACTAAATATACTGGATCGGTGTAAATTTGTGATATGCCGCTGAAGGAATGAAGGTCTACCAGTGTTGAAATTAAATGTATGTAGTTTTATGATGAATAAATCATTAAATATTTCCTTGTTAATTGCAATCATTCCTTTTATTTGCCCTTTTCTTCCGTTGGAATACACGTTACGTACTGAGTGGTCTTATAATTAATAAACCTATTTTTAAGTACCGTAAAGTGTTTGGTTAGTATGGTGAAGTAAATTCAGCATTGCTTGAAAACGAAATTCGTGAGCACCGTTACCGGCGTCAATGACTGAGAGGATCTCTGTGATGCCAATTGAATTCTTTTGAAAAATAAAATTCTTTTCAAGCATAAAAGCAAAGCGCCGTAAAAACCTTAGGCGTTAAAATCCCTTGGAATTGTTAGTAATTGAATAATTTAATTAAATAATAATTAATTGAATTAAAGATCTACAAAGTGACACATGCCTCGATAATTGGATTAGTAGGAATGTTTCATTCCGGACGTATATACCAGTGGTGTTATAACGTTTTCGATTCCAAGCACTGTTACTTTGTATGAACATTTATTGGATAATTAGTGTCTGGGATTAGTTTACTCGTCAACATTTTCTGATTAACTCTATGTATTTTCTCGTGAGAATGAGTGCGTATGGTGTTTCAAGTAAAGCAGGTATACAAGTCAACTAGTGGATTTTGGTATTCTACTCTCGACCTCTGAAGAACGACGGTCTACGCAATGGCGAGAATATCAGAAGAACAGAAGAATATTCTTCTTGAATTTATTGAAGGTAAGCAGTTATCCTCGGCTAAATTAAATTTGCAAATTATTAAATTGATAGAAAATCCATGCTTAAAAAGGTATTGTTTTTTTTCAGAAAATGAAAACGTCCGGAAGGGAAAATTTACGCCGAAATTTACTGCTAAAGATTCCGCAAAATTGTGGGAGAAGGTGACTTTGCGTCTCAATGCTTGTCCCGGGGCAAAATAATCTTGGAAAGGGTGGAGGAAGGTATGTTTTTAGGGCATGAATGCATTTTTCACTTTGAAATATATTAGCAATATTTCAGTTTATTTTATTTTTGACATAATTTCTCCACGCCTCTAAATTATTTGCACTTTTTGATATCGTCTTATTTATTTTCTACTTTAAGTTAACTTAAATTTATGCATTTTGAAATACAAGCATATTACTGGATTCGAAACTAAAAGCATATTTATGAATCCATATGATTCCACATCAGAAATGATTTTCAGGGTCAAAGGACGAAAAAGAGTTTTTCCCCTCCTTAATTTCTGGAAGTTCGGGAATATTTTATTTATATATTTTCAGATGTTATTTTAAAAATGCATTACATTTCTTTGTGGAAAATTCCAGTATATGTGGTTAAATGTACAAATTATGGCATTGATTATATACCTCACTCAAGGATGCCATTTTCTAATCGCATTGTGCTGTGATTTAGCCCCTCATTATAGTAATTCAAAACACTGTGAAAACGAAAAGTCAGTACCAATCATAATCCCCATAAATTCATAACCATTGTTCAAGTTTACATAGTAGTTAAAGGGAACTTTTCTAAGTAAATATTTGATTAAATTTACAGTCATGGCAGGATATCAAATCGGCGATTAAGGGAAAAATTGGAGCATTGCATACGGACATTCAAAGGACTGGAGGAGGACCATCAGTAGCGGAGGAATTGTCGAGTTTCCAGGAACGAGTCTTTAAAATTATTGGTGAAAATGCTGTGATGGGCCATCCTCAAACTCGAGAATCTTCTGTACAACCACAGTTTGAGGTGATTTTTCTTTTTATGCTTCTATGCAAATAAATAATCTTATAAATACACCAATTTCCTTGTTGGAGTAGCAGTTACTTTTATGATTCTCTTTTTTGTAGCATTCGAAATCGATAACTTGCAAAATTGGTGAATCTAAATTAATTCAATAATAAAATGAGATTATATACCCTTGAAATAGATTAAAAATTCTCGTTATATGTATTGTGCTTTATCCCTCTTTTCATAAAATAGCATTACACCATTCGTGAATTACCAACCTAACTTACATGTGGCAAATGATTTGAATTTCAGTCAAAATAACTATGAATTTAATATTTAATTTCACATTCAATTGCAGAGTGATGACGTTGCAATATCTAATATTTTGGATCCTGCACAACTTCCGGATGAAATGCTTTCTGAGAATTCTAATACCATCACCCCTGATTCAACTCCACTCATCCAAAACTTTTTACCTTTACACCATGAATTAAGTCCGACCACCCCAGACCCCAAACCTTCTACTTCTACGCTAGTTTCTTCTATCCCCAATCTATTGCCATCAACTCCTCAAAATAATTTTGTAGCAGATTTGGGCGCTCCAAAACTTAGCAAGTCTAAGGAAAATAATTCAAAAGGTATGAATTTATTAAAATTTACTTTTTTAGGTTGTTAAATGATGCATTAGTTGCTGGGTAATCCATGTGTGTACTCATAATGGATTAATTTACAGTTTTAAACATACGTAATTCTGCATTATGTTCGTTATTTACCTCACATTTATGGCAAAGGTAACTTTTAATTATGATATGTTCTGTGAACGGGGTATTTGATTAAGTAGACTAGCATTCACGTTGTAATATATAATGATTCTTTTTCTTCAAAATTTCCATTTATTAAAAATAGGTGACTTGACTTATAAATTTCAACACAAATATAATTATTAATTTATTTGTACTTTTAGACTTGAGTAATGAGTGAAACATTATGTACACATTTTCACCGTTAAAAGAAAAAAAATATTATTATTATATGGTTGAAATGTTAAACTATGAATGTATCTTTTAAAGGCGAATCATTCAGAGTCACTGAAGCAGCTAAGGCAACAGACGCCTTCAGGCAAGGGCAGGAAAGAAGGGCCTCTTTGATGGAAAAGGAGCTAGAAATACGGGAGAAGGCTCTAGAGGAAACTGTAAATTTCAACAAAAGGTTATTACAAGTGAAATTGGAAAAAAATTTAATACTTAGGAAACAATTAATTGTTTTACAAAAAATTGCAAGTAAACTATCAAAATAAAGTATTCACATATTTGCTTTGAATTTCAGTTTCAACTGTTTTAACGGGAAAATAAAAAGAGTTAAGAAAAATACTGCCTTATCACTCTCTCTCTAACCAATCGCCCTGCCCTTTGATTACGATTATACTCTTCATGATGGTCATTAGCCAAGTCTTGTTGTTGTATTGAGCCAAGCTCCTCAACAAGGGCAGCATCGTTTACACTCAGGCACATGTTATGCAGGACCACACACGCATTTATTATGCTGCTTGCCTTTTCAGGCATATAGTGAAGAACACGGTGTTTGGTTAGGCACCTGAATCTTGATTTCAATAGGCCATTGCATTGCTCTATAATGCTTCTTGCACGGCAGAGGCTGGTGTTACATCTCTCTTCTGGTGAATTACGCGCTACGTTTCCAGCAACTGGGGTCAATAACCAAGGCTCTTGAGGGTAGCCACTGTCTCCTGAAAACCGTTCAAATTTTAATTAATTACTCTAAGTGCAAAAATTGAGCCTAAATTCAATCATGAATATTATTTATGGTCATATAAATAAATTATAGGAAAATATTTTTAAAAACTTCAAAATGGTGCAGTATAAAGTGTAATGATATTTTATTCAAGTAACCATAACCTTGTTATCAAAATATTTTATGCCCAAAATATTGTTTTCACAGAAAACATAGCTTACATAAAAGTACTTATTTCAATGGAAGTTCAACTATTAAGAACAACGATTGTGTCTATTGACTAAAAGGAAATATTTAACTGTATAAGAAATATAGGAGGTAGATTTTCATAAGAATGCCTCACCTATTAACCAATTAGTGGTGTGGTTATTTCGATATGCCTCCTGTAAAGAGTGGCGAATGGCTGAATTCGCATATATGTATGCATCATGGGTGGAACCGGGGTAGCGAGCGTTTACATTCAGTATTTTCATATCAGCATCACAGATCTACAGAAAAGGTAAATATGTTAACATCACTACAATTACGGTTGAACATGTAAAACAATAACATGAAAAAAACTCTCACCAGTTGCACATTTATAGAATGATAACGCTTGTGATTGAAGTAATCCCGTTCTCTGTATACTGGATTGTCCACAGGTGGGGCAATAATGGCCACATGTGTACAGTCGATGGCTCCGATAGTGCCAGGGAAGCCATACTTCTCAAAAAACCTAAGAAAAATAGGTATAATTAAATTTACCAAAATTATTAATATTTATGAAATTTGAAAAAGATAACTTTCTTTTGAGTCTTACGGATTATGGTTGATTGAGGGATTTTTGTCAAACATCGTCGTGAATTTCGTGACGATGCCTCCTTTAAGGCATTAATTCATAGACATCCGCTTCACTGAATGAAATTCACTTCACGCATGTCCTTTACGGTAATTAAAATTAAATCGACTTTAAAATATAATCTCTTACCTCTGCCTTAGCGATGCCATGACTGGTACGGTCCTCCAGCATAGAAACGAAGGGTCGTTAAAACCTGTGGCGTTAAAAGACATTGGATTTATTCCATTGGACCAAAACTCAGAAATAGTGCGTAAATCAATTAAATTTCTCGCAGAAGAATAAAATGAACACGTCAAAGTTATAGCTAAGGGTATGTAGACATTCTTCTACAATAAATATAGAGCACTTACCTTAGTTTCTAAATTCAATGCCGAAGATCTTGGGGATTCACGCACAAAACCTCGTAAGCTTGCGATTAAATCCGCTGTTAGCTGTTTGTTCAGCCGGTATAATCGCACAAACTTCTTTTCTTCTAAATCAAAAGGATTTTTCCTAAACCGGAGAACTCGCGGAATTCTACGTATCTCATTTTCCGCCTCTTCTAGTACTCTGATTGCAAGAACATGCAGCAAATTGTACGCCATATGGATAGTCGCACCAGTCTTCGTCCACAAATGAATGTCCGGCAGGTGTAAATGTTGTATGAAAATAGATTCACACGCTTATTCCTCGTAGAAATGGGTGAATTCGATTCTTATACTCTAACGCAAAATATTTTCGTTATTTTCTGAGCGCTTAGAAATTCAGAACTACAATATTTCGATTTCAAAAAAAAGTGCGTAGCTTTTCATTGAGTGAGAAGTATTTCATAAGTTGATATAGAGAAGACGTAACCATATATTTTCTTCGCCAGAATATTTACTTTGGTTACTAGGTGATCCCGTATAAATGATGACACGTTTTTTATAACCTTAATTATATACCGATTGAAAATACTGAGCATTTTAGAATAACTGCGAGATGTTTGACGCACCTCTTTCATATGAGACAGGAGTTCCTGAGCCTTTCAGAATAGAGGAAACTTCGACACAGGTGATTATCGAGATTTTTCTATAAAATAGCCAAGACTCCTTACATTCGGCGATTCCAAATCCCTCAAAAGAAAGAAAAGGTTACACCGATAATGAAATGGCCTCTTTGGAAGAAAAAATAACCCCTTTAAAATCTCAATCGAATCAGGCGACTTGCATGAATAAAGAGTATGAGACAATTTGGAGCAAACACCTTAGTTTTCCGCGCATTGCTACGACTGGCCGAAAAAGAAAAGCAAAGAAATCAAAAAGTAAACCCATATATGTATAACATCAAAAAATTTTAAAATACTCTAAAAAGAGAAAATGCAGAAAGTTTAACGGAAAAGAGAGAAGAAAAATATCCAGGAAGAGCGTGCCTCCAAGAGAAAGGAGTAGGACGAACAGACAAAAAGGAATGTGCAGGCCCGAGAGAAGCCCTAGCTTTGAAAATAATAATGCTAGAGAATGAAGAGAATGTTGAAAATTCCGTTAACCTCCCCAAAAAACCAAAGGATACTTAAAAATCACGTAAAATCATTCAGCAAAAAATAATCGCCAAAAAAACTAAAAAAATGAATGATTGATAACATCCAGATGTAGCGCAGAAAACTTGTGTACTTATCAATACTTATCATAATATAATAATGTCATGTTTTATATTACACAAAATTTTATAATTATTCTCTAATGGAAATTTTGAGGATAGAAATATATATTTGCTGAATAATATTCGAAGTTGTTTAAACTTCTGAATAAAAAGGATTGGTTTATGACCTAGTAATGATTTTCATTGAATTTATGCCTTGGAAATTCATTGGTACTACCTGTGACCATTCGCTAAATTTTGTGGACATTCATTAGTTTTTTTACGTAGTTTTTATTTCACCGCTGTGCCTTTAATCAATATTTAATTACAAGAAAAAAACATTAATTTCATATTTAAACCTTAAAAATTAAAAATAAGTCAATAATAGTGCAGATTGACGACATTTCAATCATCTAAAATCAAAATGATGCGATATATAGAATTTTACCTATGCAATATTCGAAGTACGAACCACTCTGTTCAAACACGAAGGGTAACTCGAGGGGTTTCGACCGCTCGACTGTCCCCGCTCGGCTGGAGTCGTGCACGAGACAGTCGCATACGTCTCCAAGGAGCTCGAGCATACCAAATGGCCCGAGCGCTCGGCTCCGTACCACGTGACTCGCACACGACAATGAAGTCGTGCACGACTAAAATTTCGAGCATACCAAGAGAGACGCATGGGGTGGCGTTTTAAATGCCTCTTTGGACATTTTGTCGGCTTTTCGCCCTTGCGGGCTTTAAGTCGTTGCAGCTCTTATCATATGCACCGTTCCGGTGCTGGCAGGTTTACTGCTTTGGGAGATGCTTTGTCAGTCCTGTGGCGGAGATAGGACGTCTGTACCTATCCCACCATCGAGGAACGTCTGCTGCTAAGGTTGCGATGTGCTCTAGCGAGCACGTCGCCGTTGAATTGAAAAAGTTCCTCGCTGCGTGTTTCAGGCGATCTTCGAGGAGTGGCTCGTCTGTTAGTTGGTGAAGGACGTCATTTCCGGTCCAGCGCGGTGTCCTGGTGATCATCCTCAGAATGCGACGGAGTCGTAGTTGGAGTCGACGTATGGGGCCTCGTAGTCCAACTCCTGACCATATGGGCGATGCATATAGGAGGCGGGGTATTATAATTTGCCTGTATAGACGGAGGCGGTCTTTTTGTGCTATTTCAGTTGCCGTGAGGAGAGGTTGAAGTCGGCTTGCATCTGCTGTGGCGCGTTTTATTAGTTTCTTGTGATGTTCTTTGTAGTCTAGGTGTTGGTCTAATTCAACACCTAGGTAAGTGGCAGAGGCAGACCAGCAGATGATGTTTTTTCGGAGGCGGATTTCAGGAGCCGGTGCCTTCCGTCTTCTTCTTCGGAAGATGATTGCCTGAGTTTTAGCTGGGTTAAGCTGTATGCGCCATTTTGCGCACCAGTTTGCAGTGGTGTTGATGGCGCTTTGAAGTCGTGCCGCTGCTCCTTTGGCTGTAAAGGAGCGACATAGGAGCGCAGTGTCATCCGCGAAGAGACTTGCAGTTGTGTTCCAATCGAAGTCTCTCGGGAAGTCCGCTGTGTACAGGGCGTATAGGTGGGGCGCAAGGACTGAACCCTGAGGAACTCCGGCAGCGATGTCTTGCTCGGATGAGGTTTCTCCTCTCCATGCTACGTGGAATGTCCTGCCATCCAGGAAGTTGGAGAGGATTTTAAATTGCCAGGCGGGGAAGCGAAGGTGTTGTAGCTTCCATTTAAGGCCATCGTGCCAAACCCTATCGAAGGCCTTTGACACGTCCAGGAAAGCGGCTGCGCAGCAGGCGTTTGTGTTGAAGGCATTCGTGATAAATTCAGTAGCGTGAGTTAGAGCGTGAAGCGTGGAGTGTTCACGCCGGAACCCAAACTGGAAGGGTGGAAGTATCTTTTCAGTGGCTATGAATGTTATGAGATGCGGTAGGATAATCCGTTCTAGGAGTTTTCCCAGCGTATTCAGTAGAGATATGGGGCGGTAGCTTTCAATTTTGGTGGTTGGTTTGCCAGGTTTCGGTAGACAGATTAGTTTGGCCTTTTTCCATGTGGTTGGAAAGTAGCCAAGGTGAAGGCAGGCGTTGAATATTATGGTGAGGAATGATCCGGCTCCGAGTGGAAGTTCTTTCAGGAGTTCGTTCCGAATACCATCGGGTCCGGGACTTTTCCGTGGTGGAAGCGATTTGATGGCGGATATTATATCCTCTCTTTTGATGGTTGGTGGGTTCTCTTCCATTGGAGGGAGATGTGGAGTGATGGTTGATAGGTTTTGCAGGGTTGCAGTTTCGTTGGTGGCTGGGTTGTTTTGGAAAGCTTCTTTGAAGTGGTTAGCTGCATGCTGTGCCTTTTCCGCATCGCTGCAAGCTGGACCATTTGGGGTCTGCAGTGGTGATATTCTTATGAACGGTTGTTTTATAGTTCGCGCCATCTTCCATATGCTTCCGTCGTGGATGTTCAGTTATGCCAGTTCGTTGCTCCATGTGGTCCGTCTAAAGTTTAGGATTTCTGCTGCAACTCTGCGTTTTATTACCTGCAGAAGTTGTTTCGTGACTGGGTTTCTGTTTCTCTAGTATTGGCGGCGGACGGCGTTTTTGCGATGTATTAGAGTCAGGATGGAGTTGGGAAGGTTTAGGTAGTCAGGGGTTTGGTGTTTGGTCAGCGGAATGGTGTTTTCTGCTGCCGTTTGGATGGAGGCTGTGAGGTGGGTTATTGCGGCATCTATAGCTTCAGGAGAGTCAAGGTTTGGGTTTGACCTTGGAAGGGATTCTGCTATTTGACGGCGGTAGGCCTTCCAGTCGGCTTTGCGGAAGTTCCGGTGCAATGGCGGTGGCAGGCGTGGTGGTGTAAGTCCAGCGTAGCAGAGCACCGGGAGATGGTCACTCTCGAGCGCGGGAATGCTTCTGCAGAATAGTGATGTCTCGATGCCATGCAGTAGGAAGATATCTAATACATCTGAGGAACCTGTGTGATGATAGTGCGTTGGGTTCACTGGGCCCAGCGCTTTTATGTTTTTCCTGTTGAGCCAGTTCCGTAATTTTTCTCCTCTGGCATTTGGGTTGGAGGAGTGCCATGATCCGTGCTTGGCATTGAAGTCGCCGCCTGCTATGGTTGGTAGTGATGAATGGAATAGAGCTGCGTAGTTTTCCTCTGGAAAGGTAGTTCCTGGGCGATGGTAGACGCTACATAGTTGTATCGGGCCGGACGGTGTGTTGAGATGAACGGCTGTGGCTTCCAGTTGAGTAAGTCCGGAGAGAGGAATTTCGTGTCCTTGCAGGTTGTCCCGCAGCAAGATTGCGAAGCCGCCAGAAGTATTTTGATCTGGGTTGTTGATTTCGCGATCATTGCGAAATATTTGGAATCCTGGTAGGCGCCAGGTTTTTTCTGGATGCAATTTTGTCTCTGTTAGTAGAGCGATGTCTACTCCGTTTGTATTGAGAAAGGCAAGGAGTTCTGCCGACTTCCAGGAAAGTCCCCCATTGGCGTTCCAAAGCCCGATGATGAGGCGTGGTGATGGTGTTCTGCGTTTAGGGAACGCGTTTGGCCGCCATGGTGTCGAGCATTCTTGAGAGAATGTTCGTCTGGTTCTGGAGCTGTTGTTGGGTTTGAATGGATATGTCCAAAAGCTGTTTCATCATTTGTACTAGATCGGTGTTGGTGGCCGATGGTTGAGTTGGTTCCGATGCGGCGTGTCGTGGTGTCTTGGTGGTGAGGCTAGGGAAGTCTGAATCTTCAGTGTGGTTTGGTTCGGAGGCAAAGAGAGTTTTGCGCTTCGCGGTAGTCCACGGGTTTGGGCGGCTGGTTGTTTGGTAGGCTTGAGGAGGTGGCTGCGGTTTCTTAATTTCCTTAGGCGGGCCTTGCTGTAAACGTAGGCGCTCCTGTTGCTTTTTGTAAACAGGGCATTTGCGCGACATCGCTGGATGATCGCCACGACAGTTACAGCAAGTTGCGGGTTGGTCTCGTGGCCTATCGCATCTGCTGCCATAGTGGTTGCCGGCGCATTTCCAGCATCTTGGCTCGGCTGAACAATGCGCGCTCGAGTGCCCAAAGCGGTTGCAATTGAAGCACATCTGGGGTCTGTCATGTCTAAATGGTGTCAATTTAAGGTGCACGGCGCCAACCTTTTTGAGTGCTCCGATCTCTTGTGCTGACCATTCTGGTGTTGTTTTAACCGTCAGTTGATGAAGGTCCTTAGGTTGTCGGTTTCTATCGAGTAGAGTCCTTATGTTGACGACTGGTATTCCTTTCTCTTCAAATAGCTCTTTGAGGAAGGATAGGTCGAAGCCGGCTTCTATGCCTCTTAAAAGGAAGGAGATAGTCCTGTCTTCTTTGGTTGCCCAGGAACTACATTCTGCTTTCTCCTTTGCCAGGAGAGCAGAGACAGCGGCATGGTCTTCGGGCGTTTCAACTTGAAGTCGAGTGAACGCTTTGCGTATATCCATGGTGAAATCATTTTTTACCACGGATTTGATAAGGGCAATACTCTGTTTGTAGTCAGAAATGCTGTATATGAGGATCGGTGGTGGTCTGCGTCTAATGGGTACGCGCTTAGGCGCTGGTTGCTGTCTTTCCTCGGGCTCTGCTATGAGTGGTGCGGAGTCATCATCCTCCTGGGGTTGAATAGGTGCGAACCGATTTTTGGTGGTGATCGGCTGCTTCGTAGGCACAGTCGGGGGAGAGTTTGCTGCCCGTTTCCTTGTTTTAGGACGGATGAAAGCACCGGATGGTGTTGATGCGGTCCCTAAGGGGGCCGATACGGCTTCAGAGATGGTTTGTTGGCGGTTGCCAGAGGCCAGGGCGTCCTCGGACAGTGAGGACCTTAAAGGGGCCGATGTCAGGTCCTCCATTTCTACTGCCTCAGTATAAGGGACAGAGGCTGTCGATGTGTTCGGCGTTGCGGCGCCGTTTTCATTGGGGCAGGCTTTGGCGGCCATGCGAAGGCTATACAGTGTGGGATGTCCCCCGAAGGCGTTAGCGGAGACCTCCTCCGCTGGCGTATATTCTTCCTCCGGTGATGCCGGCGAGAAGTCCGTGGCGGCAGGGCACGCCATGGACGCCATGGCGGCCTGCTGGCTCGTTGGGGAGGGCAGGGAGGGCTTTTTGGGGCCTAACACCCTAACAAGTGGACCCGGCCGGGTCCCCCCGGCGTGCAATGAGAATTAACTCGTGCCTGGGGTAGCGACCGAGAAGACCTGGGAAGTCACCGTGTGCAAGGCGCCTCCCCGAGGGTGATAACCAGGGTGACCAGATCCGAATTTAGGAACAGACCTGGCCAACCGTGGCCCCACGGGTGCCCTATTGGTGACGGGGGGGGGGGGAGTTGTCCTGGCGGGCAGGCCCGCCGCAGGCGGCAGGAAGTTGTCCCAGCAGACGGCCAATGGTGCGGCAACAGGAGCGGCTGAATCTGCGGGTAAGGCCCTTAAGAGGGCCAAAATGGCTGAAGATGCGGCTGCTGCGCTGGACCCAGGCTACAGCGGGCTGAGCCCTTGAGGGCGCTCAGCTTCCCTGGTCCACCGGATGCCGTTCCGCTCACTTCCGGTCAAATTTAAAATTTGACCAAAAGGTCCTTTTAGTGGCTGCAGCGGCCTCGAAGGCCTTCCTCCTTGGCGGGGCTGTACCTCCGATGTTGCAGGGATGTCCTGGTGTGGTTCTGCTGCTGCTTGAAGTAGGGAGCATTGGAGTCATTCCACGATGGTATCGAGGTATCTCGAGCATACCAAATGGCCAGAGCGCTCGGCTCCGTACCACGTGACTCGCACACGACAATGAAGTCGTGCACGACTAAAATTTCGAGCATAGCCCCCCAGGACAAGAATCGCATGCGACGGCGCATTCGAAGATATAATCGGAACTCTTTCCACCCTTATTGCGCGTTGCATTCACTGAAGCTACTATTCAAAATTTCGGATCCAGATCCGATGTCTTCCGCGACTTTGGGTCCGATGTATCCGATGAAGGGCAATATCCGCGGATATTTGGATCCGAGGTATCCGATCCAACCATCCCTAGTAAAAATGTTACCTAAGCCCTTGGTTGGCCGTCGAGGAAAGTTGACGTTTTGCCTATCTTTCTCGGGGTACAACTTAGAATAAGCAAACCAATATTCAATGTTCAATTGCTTGAAGACCATGAGTTTTTCTTCATAATGTGGAAAAGTGCACATGAGCCATGGGACGCACTTGTCCCATGCACGGGGAAAGTGCGTCCTTGACAAGATTGTAAGAAAAAATAGGCAAAAATTACCACTTCACAGAGAGAGGGATGTAAATCTAATTATCTTTTTCGGAGATTCACATTTACATTATTCATAGAATCTCATGTTTTTAGCACTCATAGAAAATTTTCCTAAGCTAGTTAAAATTGATATATGCCATTTAGTGGTCGCACTTACCCCACCTTACCTAATCCTTTACTTTCCATTATTTTCATATCCGCAGTAAAGCTGTACTCTGTACCAGACAATTAATATCTTAAGAATTTTTATTTTTCAATCTCCACACTCAAAATGTACCCTGCACAGGAGTTTTAGTTTCTCTTTGTCATTTCGCACTTTTATCGTCTCCGCACAAAAACTGTACTTTGCACACGAATTTTAGTTTCCACTCGTTATTTTGCATTTTTTCCAACTCCGCACTAAAACTGTTCTCTGTTCATTAATTTTAAATATAATTTTCATATCCGCACTAAAACTGTACTCTTAAAAAGAATGTTAATTTATCTTTGTCATTTCGCATTTTTATCATCTCCTAACAAAAACTGCACTCTGTACAAGAATTTTAGTTTCTCTTCGTCATTTCGCATTTACTTCATCTCCGCACTAAAAATGTACTCTGCACAAGAATTTTCATATCTATTCGTCATTTCGTCTCCGCACTAAAACTATACTCTGCATAAGAAATTTCATAACACTTATGAATCTCCAAGTCCCAATTCCTCCTCCTCTTTTATGTCCAAATCCTTCATCCGCTGCCCTCGCTCTTATTCGGCAGTCATGCAGATCGAAGAAGAACCCCTCAGGATTACCCACAGACAGAGGCGGATATGCCCGATAAGCGCACGGCTTTTGTACGTGAAGTGTACTTTTATACCGACATGTCCCACAATCCCCTAGACCTGATGCTTACCGCCGGCGAGACTCGTGCGGAGAGATTTGGCCAGGAAGCCGTACCCAGATTGTAGAGGCATGACCTCATCTATTGCTCAATTCCTGACCTGGAATCACGTCCACTTGCTAGAACCATCCGCACAAGGAACCTGCAAGGTGTTGATCTGCCATCACTTCTCTGAGATCAAGCTCTAGAGCGCCTGGATGGAATATCGGCCGATGGTGATCTGGAGGTCTCGGCAATTTTCCATCGCCACACCCCCGTTGAAGTGATGAACTGGGGCGATTCGAATGAAGGAAGTGGTAAGCAAGGATCGTGAAATAGGTAAACCTCGACGATATTACTTGCGGAGTATGCAAAAGGACGGGGCGCCATCAAGCGCGGTGTAACGTAACGCATGATCCGCTGCTGCAGCAGGCTCCTGTGGTAGAGGATTCCTTCCACAGAAATGACTGCACATATCTGCTAAACATATCCATCCGAACTCTGCAAGCGCTGCAGTTCGCACCGGAGGTGATGCGCTGGGTGGCATACTACCTTCGAGGGAGATTGGCGACGATTCGTTCCTGAGGGCCCTCAACCAGCCAGGTGTCCCTTCCTATCCGGCGTCCCACGCGGATCCTGTATCTCACCCATCATGTTCAACTTATTCGCCGACGGGGTGTCACGGCTACATACACATTGTGGAATCATGCTATATGCCGATGATGTGTTGTTGGTTGCCGATACAGAAGCCCCATCCCTGAACGAATGTTTGCAGAGAATGAATGAGGATATTGTGAGTGTTTGGTTTCGGGGGATGGTGCTATAAATCAATGCCAGTCAATGTAGGACCACGGTAATTGGTCATCATAGAATCAGGAACAGGTATTTTGGTCCTCAAAACCCAAACTTTGGTTACCTATTTTAACAAACGGTGCTCTGATATTAATGATCAATTAATGATCACATCATCCCGTATGCCTCTAAATTGAAATACCTAGGTGTTATAATCGCTTGCGATCTCTTCTGATCATCTACGGTTTCCGTAACTTTTAACACGGTAAACATGGTACATTTTAGCGCGATAAAACTTATAAATAATAAATATCTAAGATTGTTTAGTTCTATTTTGGTCAGTATATCCTTTCATGATTCCCATCTATTTTACCCAACTTTTGGTGATATTTAAAAACACTACCATTTCGTTTTTAATCCTTTACATCATTTTTATCTTTTATTTGTTTATAATTATTACCTTATGACACCATGGTTAAATTACTAATGTATTGCGAGGTGAACGATGGTACCTTCGTTATTTGTTAATACTTTCAATGTGATTATTGATTCCTCTTTATTATTATGTATTCCTATTCGTTCCAATGCATTCATATTTATTCATTTCTACATCTCGTCATCCTTCATTCAATGGTTTTATTTTTTTAACATATTGTGATAGCTTTTATCAATATAACTTTAAAACTTATATAACATAATTTGTTTTACTTTTTAAAATCAATTAATCTATTTTTTCTTATTACCTTGAATACCAATTTCGTAAGATAATTTAACAGAAGGATCTCAGATATTAAATTTCTCGAATCATTATTTTCTACCTAAATCATCAATTATTTCCAACAAATTATTCAAAAGATTCCCCAGTGTATATATATAGTGTACTGCAGGCCTGCCTTCCTGCGCTTATATAGCCGTTCAAACCGGGGGGCATTGTTGTCGCCTTCTGTCCGTTATCTTTTTTTTTGTTTAACGGTTTCCATTCCGTGCTTATCGTGTACCCAGAATCGCGATTTACTTTATTCTTCTCCAGCCGGATCTCAATGGCTTCTTTAAGGAGACGATCACAAAACAAAGGTGCCTTAGGCAGGCCTGCAGCACATTCATTCTCTGAGGACGATGGAAGAGTGTTCCGTCGAAACGTTAGACCAAAAAATTCTCACTCGGCTAGAAACCCGAGGAATATTTATAAGAAATATTCGCCGAGAAAAAACAAGATCATATATGTAAATTATCTGTTTAAAACGCCTAAAACTCTGTAAAAGATCCCTGTCCAAGGTAAAGGGGGGTCCGGATATTGGCCTCACCTGGGCCAGGTTATATAAAACCGAAGTAAGTAAATTTTTATGTTTCTCTTTTTATGTACTTTTCGTGTGATAAAATAACCCAAGTTCAACATTTAAAATACTTGGGAATAGTTTTAGATGAAAAATTTAGTTTTAGTCCCCATATTATCCATGTAAGTAATAAAAGATGGCAAGTTAAAGATGGCGGCACCGGGAGTAGGCATCGAGTGTCACGCATGTAAAAAAAGCCTTTCCACCTGCGATAAAGTCCTCCCCTGTGATAACTGCAAGCATTTCTTCCACCATAAATGCACCGGACTGAAGGAAATTAACTTAAAAGCCATTGAAGATGCATTGGGTGTTTTTTGGCGATGTTTAACTTGTCGCGTAGCGGACGCTCGCAAAGTAGCTATAATGGCGGCTGACATAGAATCCCTAAAGGCAGAAGTGCGGGATCTGAAAACAAAAGTTCAACATACGAAACATACAACGGTCAAGAAAGTGACATTTTCCGACAGTGTACCCATGAAATCTGAATCGGCTATCACCCTTGGTCGTGAAAATCAGTTTCGTGATAGTCCTGGATCATCAACCCACGTTATCCATAGTGAGAAGGAGCGAGACATAGAATCTCACTCAACGAAGCTGCTAAGCGACGTGAATACCAACATCAACACAATGGCTGAGGACCAGCAAGAGATAGAATCTGATTCAAGGAAGCTGCAAGGCGACATGGTTCCTAATCCACAAGGTAACGACATCATCTCCACGGACAATGACTCCTGGAAGACGCAGCGTAAAAGGAAGAAGCGCAATTTCTTTACCGTCGGTCGAGGTGAGTCCAAAAAAGATGAATTAGGTGGTCTCCGAGCCGCTAAGAGAACTATTTTCATGTATGTTGGACGCTTGGCCAATGATACTACAACTGACGAAGTGATCAAACATGTGAATGACAAATTCAGTGTACAATGTGTATCATGTGAGAAGATTGCCGGCAAAAGTGCTTACGGCGCCTTCAAAATTGGCATTGACTACGATGATTATACGAAATTGTCGAACCCTAATTTATGGCCAAATGGTGTGATAGTGAATATATTCCTGAAACCTAAATCTGTCCCGGATACTGCTTGACTAGGCCCCGCTGTGCATATTAGTGGAATAAACGATAGTCTCCGTGATGAATCTTACACAAAAGGTTATCAAACTATGAATACTAGTGCTCTGAAAGTAATGCACCTTAATATCCAATGTTTACGTCATAAATTGAATGTTTTAGAACTATTTTTATTTGACCATCAGCCTGATGTTGTTTGTATTTCCGAACATTGGCTAAACATGGATTAAATTCAATTTATTAGCATCGAGGGCTATAAACTAGCCTCATACTTTTGTAGATCGCAACACAGAAGTGGTGGTGTACTGATTTTTGTTAAAGCTGTTCTCTATTTTCGTAACTTTAATTTAAATAATCGTACTTTGGAGATGGACTTCGAAGGTTGTGTGACGTTGCTGACATATGGAGATATGGTCATATCAATAATGTGCATCTACAGGTCGCCGGGAGGTGATTTTTCTGTCTTCATGGATCGCCTTCTTCAAGTCTTGCCTGCTCTAATTAAAATTGCAACTTATGCCATTGTTTGTGGTGATTTTAATATTGATATGAACTGTGATTCTGCAAACAAGAAATATCTGGTAGATAGCTTACTGACTTTTAACCTAACACCCACAATAAGTGAACCCACTAGAGTTACTAGTTCCTCTTCAACAATCATTGATAACATTTTTTCCACTATACCTCCTTCCAGATGTTCTAATGTGGACGTAGACTTCTCAGATCACAGAGCTCAGTTTTCCATGTACCATGTCCGTGGCGACCCCAATTGTAATCACAATGTGATTCAATATAAAAGGTGCTATTCACATCAAGCTCAAATTGAATTTCAAAATTTACTCAAGGAGCAATCCTGGGACTGTGTTTTTACTGATGTCGCTTTTGATGTAAAATTTAGTAATTTTCTTGACACATTTTTGTACTGTTTTAATGTCTGCTTCCCTAAGAAAGCTATGAAATCCCCTGGGCCTCAAAAAACAAAGTGCAAGTGGGTTACTCATGAAATCAGGACTTCATCTGAAAAATTGAAACGAGTATTCCATGAGCTAAAAGCAAACAACTCGGAGTCCCAAAGGAAATACTATAAATCCATTAAGAAGATGCATATTGACCTAATTAGTGAGACCAAAAGAAAGTACAATATATCCATTATCAATTCGTCTAATCAGAAAAGTAGATCTGCTTGGGCACTAATTAAGAATGCCACCTCTTGCACAGACAGTGATAGGTCTAAAATCAAGGCCATTCATCATGACGACGCCATGGTCTCTGATTATAATGATATTGCAAATCTATTTAATCATAACTTCCTGACTTCCATCTGTGAACTTTTTAAGAATGTTAGCCAACAACAGACCAACAAGTCTTCATCATTGCATCGGTCACATTATGACCATACAATTTTCCTTCAGCCCACTGATGTAAAAGAAATTGATACCATAATAGAAAATATAAATAAAAAACACTCCGCAGGTTATGATGATATTCCATGCTCCTTATTAAAAGGCAATGCCAAATTGTCTGTGATCCATCCACTTGTGCATCTAATTAATGAATCTCTGTCACTTGGAATATTTCCCAATAGATTGAAAGTTGCTTAAGTCATCCCAGTATTGAAGGGTGGTGACCCACACAACATGAACAATTATAGACCTATATCTGTTCCCTCCCTGTTTTCTAAAATATTTGAACAAGTGATGTACAATAGATTACTCTCTTTCTTTAATAAATTTAAGATTCTAACGGATTCCCAGTTTGGTTTTATAAAAAATAGATCTACTGAAACAGCAATATATAAACTCCTGTATGATATCATCTTAGAACTTGATAAGCAGAATCATATAACAGGGGTGTTCTTTGACTTAAGGAAAGCATTTGATTCTGTTGATCATGAAATACTGCTGAGGAAACTTAAGATGTATGGAGTCTCTGGAATTGCCAATCAGTGGTTAAAATCCTTTTTAAGTGAAAGATCACAAGTGGTACAGATTTACTCTGCTGAGTCATATACTAATATAACTTCTATTCCCTTAGCAATTTTCAGAGGTGTTCCCCAAGGATCTATTTTGGGCCCCCTCCTTTTTCTCATCTACATAAATGACCTTCCAAAGTACTTCGACTGTGGTTCAGTGTACATGTATGCTGATGACACAACCCACCTTACCTCTAATAAGCACTTAGACTCTACGGTAGTCCAAAGAAACATAAATTCTATGAGTGACTGGTGCAATGATAATAGGGTATTTATAAATAATGATAAATCAACTTTCATTCAATTTCATACCTATCAAAGAAAGATCACTTCTTCTCCTCTCCTAAGGTTAAATGGATCCTCCCTTATTTCCTCTTCTGTGACTAAATTTTTAGGTTTATATATTCATGAGTCACTATCTTGGGAATTTCATGTTGATAAACTGTCTACAAAGGTGTCCAGTGGCTGTTACCTACTTAGAAGAAATGTCCCTCTGGTTGATACTGCTACTGCACTCTCAGTCTATTATGCATATATCCATAGTCGATTGATGTATGGGATTGCAGTATGGGGCCATTCCCACCATTCTACTCGTCTTTTTAGGCTCCAGAAATGGGCCATTAGAATAATAAAAAACATTCCTAGGCGAAGCAGCTGCAAGCCCTATTTCAAATCCTTAAGGATTCTTACGCTACCTTGCCTTTACATTTTTTCTGCAATTACCTTTGTTTAACAAAATACCTAAGCAGTTTTACAGTCTCAAAACCAATGCTGATATCCACAACTATAACACAAGGGGTTGTAGTGATTTAAGAGTTACTGTACATAAATCAACCATGTTCAGCAAAAACCCCATATATGCTGGGTCAAAATATTTCAAATGTTTACCTCTAAAGATTAAACAGCTAGATTCATTCTCCAAATTCAAAGGTCAACTTTATCAGTATTTATGTGACAATCCCTGTTATTCAGTGGATGAATTTATGTCTTTATAACCTGTCTTTTGAAAATGCTACTTTTATGTTTATGTCTGTACCTATCCTTATCGCCTTAAATATTATTTTTTAATACCTCATGTATGTACTATTCTTGTGACTTGTTCCATTCGTGGCTTAGACACGTCTCTGGGAACCAATGAAAATATTATTATTATTAAACTAAGGTGTATTTTGTTCCAAGTGTCGAGCCTAAAGTATTCTCTGCCAAACAATATTAAAAGATTAATGTATGTAAGCTTAGCGGAGGCGGTGATACGATACGGCTTAACAATTTGCGGTTGCACCAATTCAACCTTGTTAAATAGAGTTATTACCCTACAAAATAAAATTGCGCTTTTAATGGTAAATGAAAAAAATGTGAGAGATGTTTATAAAAATCAAAATGTATTACCATTAAAAGAACTGTATAAATATGAGCTCATTTGTGACCACTATTTTGTAAGCAAATATACAAAGAACCGCCAGATCAATTCTGTATTGCTACTCCGACGAAAAAATAGGTTTTTCGTACCCAAGTATTTTAACCTCCATCGTAGAAGGTCTTTGGCACATGCAGTTCCTCGGTTGTTGAACGAATTGCCTATGTCAATGTTGGATATTAAAAGCAAGTTTGTTCTAAAAAAATCTCTGAAAAATTGGTTGATAGGGTAATATTATAATGAAATTATATCTGTCCGGAAAGTTATACAGCAAAAATAAGAAATTAACAAAGGCGCCTGCTGACAAGCCGTTTTGGCTTAGCAGGATCTAAATTGTATGATGTATGTATTGATGTATTAATGATTGATTCTTTTTTTTTCTTATATTTCTTTAATGGTATTGTTAATATTATTATTAGTGTTAATATTATATGATATATCACGCACTGGTTGAATCAATATTACGCTACGGAATTACCATTTGGGGAAGTCCTGCACAATACTGTCAGGACACTCTGTTAAAAACTCAAAAAAAATTCTCAAATTAATTCAAGCAGGGATTGAATCAACAACAAATCATAAGAATGCAGGTATACCCCTCAAGGGTTCTCCTGAAAATAATAAATCTTTGTATGAAGAACTCGGTATACTAAAGGTTACTGACCTATACATTTATGTGTTAGTAATTAATAATTATTTCAACAATACATTAAAGATTCATAAAGATTACAACCACTCCATGGAAGTGAGAAATCTTACTCATTAATATGTACCGAAATATAATAACAACTATGGTAAAGGTGTAATGAATACTAAAATCCCAATGGCAATAAAGGAGTTACCAGATAACTTAAAGAGAATAAACTCTATAAGGGAATTAAAAAGTAAACTAAAAAAGCACCTACTGGAGAGATCGTAAAACTGATGTCTTATAATTTTCTTAGATATGTTTTTGAGTGTCATAATGTAATACTACTATGTGGCTAGGGGATTTAGGAATACTTTAGTGCTCATATGTATGATGGGGTATATGTATATTGTCTGTGTGTAAAAACTTAATAAATGTTTTGTAAGAGTAAAGATAATAATGGAACCTGCTGATAAGCTTAATGCTTAGCAGGACCATTAAAATGCAAAAATAATGTAGTCTTCATTCAAATGTAAATATTTAGAGAACTTAAATGTTTTATTGGAAGATATACTTAACTGAATTGAATTATATAATGACAATATCATATTTTTCAGATAATATTTTATATTTTGTAACATTTTTTTAAAAATTTTGTAATATGCTATGCAATGTGACTACTTATTTGAATGGATGTTAACGAATGGTTAATATTTTATAGGTATGGAACTATTGTTTGAAAAACTTTTTAACTATCAAATGTATTATTTAAACAATTTTTATCATTGTAATAAATAAATTATTTTATTGTTATTGTTAAATAATAATTAAAAATAATAATAATCATCAATATCGATAATAATAATATTTAACTAATTTGATTGTTGTCTTTTCATTGCGTGTGCAGGAGGTCTTCATAGCTTCTGCAGATTTTGTGGTTTTAAAGCTTGATATATGTATTCCAGCTAAACATTTTTGTGTTTTCAAGTGAATCTTTACTAATAGATTCTGTGTATCTGTTGGTGACTTCCTTTAATAAGCTAAAAGGTTTATTTCTGCGAATTTAAAGTTTTGTTTACAATTCATTGGAGTGACTTGTCAGGGACTCTCGTTTGCGTTCGGTTTATAGTTTGTTTTTCACTCTAATTTGATATTACAGATAAACGTTTCTGTAACAGTTTGTGACTTACTTACAGTGGATATCGTGTAACAGTTGATGGCATATAGTGACTTGTGATGGATGCAATGGATGGAAGAACTGCTCTAAAATATCTGAGAGCACATGGAGGGCCAAATCAACAAAAAAGAAGCTTGGTTGGAGATGTGGTGACTGCAGACGCTCAATTGTTTACAATAACGACGAGTCACAGGAGGCTTCCTTTTATACAATGAAAATTACTGATAAAGAACCTAAAATGGATGTTACCATTACTGGATTGGAATCAGGAAGCTTTTCTGGTAGCCACTATAGAGATGTAAGTGGTCGCTTAGATAAAATTGATAAAAGTTTGTGTGAAATCATACATGGTATTAATTTTATGAGTGTACGGCATGATGACTTAAGTGAAAACATTAAGGTTGCTAAGGAACTCAAAGATATTATTTTTTATTTGAGAGACGAATTAAACAGCAAAAATGAAGTTATTGACGATTTAAAAGTTAGGGTAAATGAGCTAGAGCAAAACTCAATGCTGGATAAGGTGGAAATAGTTGGGCTAGATTTAAATTATTTAGATACCTCTCCTATTGCATTGGTAAATACGATATCGAAATCGATTAAAATGGATAGTCATAAAGATGATGATGTTCGAAATGCCTTTTTCATAAAAAAGTCTTCAGACAAAAAATCTATGCTCGTCATCACCTTTAAGAAAGGTTAAAGATGAATGGATAGGTAAACGAAAAGGATTAGATAACAAAGACATTACTGAAGGGAAAATTAGTGATAAAATTTTTATTGACGAAGCACTTACTGGTTATTATAAAAATCTACGGAAAACTAAAGAAAAGAATAAAGAGAAAGGTTATAAGTATGTATGGGTCAAATTTGGAAAAAATATTAGTGAAAAAAGATGAACAATCACATATCATCCGAATAAGGTCAGAAGATGACTGTATATTGGGATCATTTTGCTGTACCAGATGGTATGGCTAAAAAAGATAATTTTCCCTCATTGCAATTGACTACATTAAACGATACAATTTCTGAAGCGTATGTTTGTGAAAGAACTGTGAAACAGTTGATCTTAAAACCTTGATTTAAACGATCTTCAAATATTAGATTTGCTGTCTCCCAACGATATATATCTAGAATTATCACGTCTGTTTCAAGGAATATACAGTAAATCCATGAAAAAAGGTTCTCGGAAGGATAATAAAGATAATAAAAAATCTTGCATTAATAAAGACATAATTGAAAAAATTAAAGTTAGAGACTGCCTCTATAAGAGAAGCAAATGGTAGTAGTAGTAGTAGTAGTGTTTGGATTTAGGGTGCGTCGACGGCTAGGTCATTTTGCACCACTCCTGTGTGATTTAATTACAAAACTTATGTAGAAAGTGATCCACTGCATATGATGTCTTCGTAGAAAGAGTGTGCATTATTAGACTTTATTAAAAATATTTATTTCTCTGAGGAACCGAAATGTACTATTTAAGTTAGTAGGGTGGTCTCCTAAAAGGGCTTCTAGGTCTCCCCCTAGATTATTCCGTCTTCGCGCTTCGCGGTACTTAACACAATCTAACATGATGTGTCTAATACTTAACGGGCACCTACAATGATCACATTGGGGAGGTTCCTTCTCTTCAGTTAAGAGATACGCATGGGTCAGGGGGCTGTGCCCTATCCTCAATCGTGTGAGTACTACCTCCTCTCTCCGATTACTACGAGCTGAGGAGGACCACGCTGCTACTATGTCCTTGGTGCCACGGAGCTTGTTATTATTAAGAATCCTCCACGACTCCCTGCATTGTTCCAATACCGCATTTCTTAGAGATGCTCTTAAGTCCTCGTAGGGAACCAGCGAGAAGCAAATGGTAAAAGCGAAGGATGCTACCTCCCAAAAATACGATGTAACCTCTGGTGTCCTTCAAGGGTCACATCTAGGTCCCATTCTTTTCCAAATATTTATGAATGATATAAGTAGTATTACACACCCCATTACCCATTTGATGCATGCAGATGATATCAAGATCTTTTATACCATGTGCAACAGTAAGGACAGTTTAATACTGAACAGCTGCATTTCTAAGATTTATGAATGGCGCAAATCTAATCTTATGACTCTGAATGTAAATGAGTGCAGTGTTATTTCCTTCGCTCGGAGGAAACTGGCATAATTTTAGATATGGTATTGATAATGAAGTCACTCCATGAGTAGTAGTAGTAGTAGTATTTGGATTTAGGGTGCGTCGACGGCAAGGTCATTTTGCACCACTACTGTGCTATTTAATTACAAAAGTTATGTATAAAGTAATCTACTGCATCTGATGTCTTCGTTGAAAGTGTACATAATTAGACTTTATTAAAAATGTTTATTTCTCTGAGAAACCGAAATGTACAGATTAAGTTGGTAGGGTGGTCTCCTAAAAGGGTTTTTAGGTCTCCCCCTAGATTATTTCGCCTTCGCGCTTCGCGGTACTTAACACAATCTAGCATGATGTGTCTAATACTTAATGGACATTTACAATCCCCACATTGGGGAGGTTCCTTCTCTTCAGTAAAGAGATACGCATGGGTCAGGGGGCTGTGCCCTATCCTCAATCGTGTAAGTACTACTTCCTCTCTCCGATTACTACGAGCTAGCCACTCCATGAGTCTCAACTGTGAACTAACGGAAGTCAGGGAAGTATCTGGCATACTATATGTTTCCGGAAGGACAATTTAAAATTGGTTGAAACGGCACAGGGAGGGTGAGGAGTTACTAAATGACAGCCGTCGAAGTGGAAGGCCAAAGGCGACCACTACAGTGGAGAATCAAGCTAGAATTCTCTGATTCTCCACTGTAGTGGGGAATCAGAGAATTCTAGCGATGATTGAGGCTAGGCCCCTATCACTCGGAGGAGTTGCTGCACTCCCGAGGGAGGTGCAGCTGGAGTGCAGCTATCAGACAGTGAGAAGGCGGGTGATGGAGGGTGACTATCTCCACCACCAATCAGCACATAACCCTCTCCTCACCGAGGAGCAGAAAGCCTCAAGGCTGAATTTTGCACGAAACAACCTGGTAGATGAGAAGGTGTTTTGGGACCTGGCCTTTTTTGCGGGCGAAAAGACCTTCCGTAGCGACCAGCAAGGGAGTTATGGAGGACAAGAAATACGAGGGCAAGTAAAAATATAACCATTTATGGCTGCTTTTTTTTAATAGGGAACTATTTTTCATAACCGTCTTAAATTTATCGCTAACTTACACAACCAGCGGCACATCCTCAGAAGCGGACTCTAACGGACGCCTCAGCAAAAGTTTTTGGGGAGCTATGACGGCTGCTGGTCCTGGCCCATTAGTGCCCACTACACCAAGGATGCCCGTGGAGCATTACGTCGGCATTCTGATGGAACATCTCTTACCACATTTAGATCGCATCGTGCCACCCGAAGAGGATATCACATTCATCCACGATTAATTGCTCAATACATAGGGCTAATATTGTAAAGGAATTTTTTAGGGAAAATCCTCGAATCCACGTTCTGCCATGGCCACCTAACTCACCAGATTTAAACCCAACTGAACACCTTAGGAGCATTATGGTGAGGGAATGGGAGAAAGCCAACGAGCGGAATTTGAATGCTATAATTGATAATGCCAATGAAATCTGTCGATCAATAGGGCGCCGTCCTCATGTCTGTGACCAATCGGTTTATTCCATGAGCTCCAGACTTGAGGCGGCCTTAGAGAATAATGATAATTTTACTCGCTTCTGAGCGTAGGGGAAGTAATACACATGTATTGATATTTTTTGCTTTTCTTACAGTTTTATCGATCTGAACCATGAATTTTTCTGTATTTTTGTAGTTTTTTTCACTTAGCAGTTTTCATTTTTTACCGATGGAAATTTAGTTTTTTCAAGTTTACAAATTACGTTACGTTTTATTGTATCTCCCATCAACCCTATAATTTGGCCCCTAACAGCCGGGTTTACACGCCCACGCATCTGCTCATCTATATCGCAGATTAAAAGCATGAATGAAGGTTATGTTTGTATTTATGTGAGGTCCCTTGCACATCCATCGATTTTGGACGACCAGTAAAAACTGGCCGTCCACATTCCAACAGTGAATTGGGCATGGGTGCTTGTGATCGCAACTCAGGATTTAGCAAAAAAATCCATTACACAGGGTATGCGTACTAAATTTCAGTGATCGCTTATGCACGTGTGCTTCAGTTGAAGGAATTTAATGGTTTTAACCTGTTATTCAATGAGAGACAATTTATCCAGTGTCTCACAAGGAAATTTTCTCACAAGGAACCTGGTATATCTACTACCAATAGGTAAATATACTAGCTGAGTCAAGAAATTGCCTGTAATTGAAATTGACTATAATAACCAATTAACTGGATGTGATACCGTTTCCGTTTTTTATAATGAAGGTAGAAAAAGATTTTTTGATCCTACAGAAAAAAGACTCCACGAGAGAGAAATGTTAAAATCCGGCAGATAATGTGCAATGGTGTTGTACGGAGCTGCCATGTGCATGCAGCTCAACAATTTCAAAGAGAGTAAAGATTTGAAAACTTTTCTCGAGCAGATTTTTTATTGAGACTACAACGAAAAATAGTGACGTAAAACTGTCATTTCTTTTACCTATGCTTTACATGAACACGCGTAAAGAATACTATCAAATTTAATAGATGCTTGGAAACAAAAGCATTCAACCAACAGTAGTAGTAGTAGATTTGAGATAAAGGGTGCGTCGACGGCAAGGTCATTTTGCACCACTACTCTATCGTTTGATTCAAGACTCAATATAAATGGATCTTTACTACGCAATTTTTAACATAAAATAGAGGAAAGCTTTTAAATTTTGTTGAAAAGACCTATTTCCTTGAGAAACAAAATTGTACTACTTAGATTGGTGGGGTGGTCTCCTAGAATAGATTCTAGGTCCCCATCCAGATTGAACCGTGTCCGCGCATCACGGTATTTGTCGCACTCTGTCAAGATATGTCGGATGCTTAAAGGGCACCTACACTCGTCACATTGAGGAGCTTGCTTCTCTTCGGTAAAAAGAAAGGCATGAGTCAGAGGGCAGTGCCCTATCCTCAAACGAGTGATAACTACTTCCTCCCTTCGATTGATCCTGGTAGAAGAAGGCCAAGCTGACGTTGTATGTTTGATGCTTCGCAGTTTATTGTTATTCAAAGTCCTCCACGACTCCCTCCACTGTTCAAGTACAACATTTTTTAGTGACCCTCTTAGGTCTTCGTACGGAACTAGCGTTGATTTAATCTCTTCGTTAGTAAGAGCTTCCTTAGCCAACAAATCTGCTTTTTCGTTTCCACGTATCCCCGCATGTCCCGGAACCCAAAGAAATTCAACCAACAGAATGGGGATGATTTTTTAAGGAAGGCTCATAGCACCCCATTAAAATGAACAAACCGCCTGCACCTGAAGACCTTCTCAAAATGATTTTTTATAAAAGTAGGATGCGGCGTTCCATGCGGAATGAAGAGAAGTGGGATCAAAGTTAGAGTAGACGTGAAGAGAAAAAGAGCCTCAAAATGGTACAAATCTGTGCATGTGGCAGAGGCTGTACAAAATCATCCGATCCCGCACGGCGCAGTTTGCAATAAACAGCGTGCGGGAAAATACTGCCTTAAGTTTTTTGTGTATACAAGAGTCAAGAGGTGAATTTGGTCCTCCTGTTAAAAACACTGAGAAGCAAGAGTATCAAAATGTGACAACGGTAAGCTCAAAACCTGGGAAACTCACAACTGCATTGCACTTTGTTTTCTTGCAAGAGGCTTCAAAACCGTATGCATAAGAGAAAAATTCTTACTTCTAGTAGATTCCTAGGGAGGTCAGACGAGTGGGTCAATGTACGAAGAATTGTTCATAAATGAAGCAGGTGATACAACTTGCAAATTAAAAATATTACACCTATGTGCAGGCCATTATGCCAGCACTAAGATGTATACTTTTATCGACAAGACAAGCGATTCATTAAAATGCTGCAATATAGTAGCGACTTCATTAAAGCAAAAAGAAAGATGGCATCACCTGAAGATAGTATTAGCAGCGGCGTTACTATGGGGGGGATGAGATGATAGATCCCCCAAGAGCCTCAGACAAATAAAAAAATTATTTAAGGCTTTTGTCTAGTTTTGACTACATCTGCTTAAAGTTAAATTTTAAGAGCCAAAATGATATAAAATGTAGTTCCAGGCATGTCATTTTTCAAAAAATTTTCCAGACCTCCTACTGCCTGGAGGTATTCATCCCGTGCCCCTCCCTCCCCCGCCCCCCCCCCCCCCCCCCAAAGCATTTTCCTAGTCACGTCACTGAGTATTAGAATACATTCATTGTTGCACCATCAATTGTTATCACCTGAATTTGGTGATATGTTGAAGTATTCTTGGTATGCATCAAAATTAGTCGATTGAATAGCTGTTTTTCGAAATGTGCGAGAAGTGTGTTTCCCACACGGTTTACGTTTAAAAAAATGCATTTGCTCCACTAAAGAAAATGTACTTCGTGCAGAAATATACTGGATATAAAGGATCTGACGTAAGCAGAAAGCCTATGGAAAAGGTCATAATTTGTGACAATTCCAGAAATTTTCCTGGCGTGTTTAACCAGTGCCACCTAGGAATAAGACCTCTTCACTGTCTCTGGAATCGCTCGTGACGTAAACACTAGGAGTCATAACAAAGCGAGTCAAGTACATTATCGTTTGTTGATACTTCTGTGTAGTCGTTAGAAGATTGTGATCTGAAATACGCGGAATAAATACGAATCGTTGTTGTTAATACTACTTTAACATTTAAATATGCCACGAAGATGCTGTATGCCTGCTTGTAGAGGCAATTATGCTTCTCAAGAAAGAATCAGCACATTCCATTTCCCTCGTTTTATGTCAGCACCCCTCCAAGATTTCAGCTATTTCCCATTTGAAAATATGTTGGGACAAATAAAAAGGATTATTCGGACTGCCAACAATCCTCTCTCCCAGCTGACGAGGAGATTGGCGGAATCCAATGCCACGTGTTTGGCGGAAGGGTCTTCTGGTGATCTTAAAATTCGAAGGGATCCATTGACTGGAATGGTGTTCGAAGTGTCCAATAAGGAAATAACACTCTCCACTTGTAAAGACAAGAATGCATATGACATGCTTAAAGACAAGAGAGTGCTCGGAATTGAGGAAATGCGTTTCTCTGAAAGGGATTCACAGCTTAGTGATTTAGTGTTAGTGGGCCCAGTATCTAAATACTATGAGAACTATTTCATATATCCGTGTGAATCGTCTTAACTTTGTATATTCAAAGCCTGGGACATATCTGCCAGTGTAGAGAGTGTTATGTTTGTGAACATTTACAAAAAATGCTTTGTAATTCCCAAGGGAAATCATTTCATAGCTTACCCTCTCTTACATTAACAGGGTGTCCAGAAATCATGAAACTTGGGTATTGTGTGTGAATGTTTAGCTCCTGAAGTCAGGCATGAATTAGACATGAAGTATTGCTCCAACCATGAATTTCAAACTTTTATTTCAAATTCATTTTGCATTAAATTTTGCTTATTCCATACCCATTTTCTGCTCTCAAATGTGTTTGTCATAACTTTAAGCGCAGTGTCTTAGTTTTTGCGTCAGCATCACAATTTGGAATATCAAACCAGACCACAGAATGGAAATGTCTAGAACTTTTGACTTTAGCTAGATTCAAAAGCACTGAGAAAAGAATTCCAGGTGACATCAACATTACTTATGAAGTCGAAGCAGCATCTTTGATTGCATTGAATAAAGTTAAATTTAAAATAACTTTGTGTGTGTGTGCTAACTTACCTATTCTGTGCCCTTGTAAATACAAACTATAATTTTTTGAATAGTAATGAAGTAATTTTGGGTGTTTTAAAATTCTTATCTATTGCAGTATTCACATAAAACTAACCTGGGATATTGTGAAATTTCCCTGGAAAATTGGAATTATGCATAATTTTTTTTTGTGTTGATTAGCTGGACAACCTTGATTAATTTTAATTTCCAAGTGGTTACATGTATGCACTGCTTGCTCTTGTATAGAGGAAAGTTTTTTCCTTTGCCTTTTAAATTTTTTCTTACATATTTTCTCTCTTAATTAGCTCAAAATGGCTGATAAAAGATTTCTGATAACTGAATTTCACAATGGATCTGTGGAAGTTGTACCGAGAGAGTGGGTGAATAAGAAAACAAAAAAGGTTCAATGGCCGAGAGACCTCACTAACATCAAAATGGAAAAGGCTATCCGCAACAGTATAACACCTAATGAAGACTGGGAGACATTTTCCCTTACAAGGATTCTTGGAGCACGAGTTGAAATACATGCTTCTTCATTTCTATGATACTCAAATGATGTACATCGCAAGATTTGAAATATCATTTGAAAGTTTGTTCTGTCACAGACTTTTTTAGGAGAGCAAAAAAGAAGGATGATATGGCCATTTACACCTCATCAATCTCGGATTCTGATGAAGATGGGAAGAGGAAGAAAAAGATCCGGAGGAGGTTGCTGACTGAGGATAGCAGCTCAGAGGAGGAAATACCTTCCATTGTCGTTCCTAAGGAACAATACTCGAGGCCGTGTGTCCTGAATTTCCATCTGTGGAAAGTCAAGCAGGGAAACCTGTGGAGGAGCAGGAAAACCTGTGGAGGAGCAGGGAGAGAGAGAGAGAACAGCAGTACCACACTGCTAAGGTGGAATCATCTAGGCTCCCAGGAAGAGGTATATGAATTAGTAGCATTGCAAAGCTACTGAAAGTGTTCATTTTGATGTATAGAGTAGTTATAACCATCTCATTTTCTTACAATTTCAGACATCTTGCAAATTCTTAAAAGTATCGAGGCTCTTAAGCACGAGATTTTGCTTCTAAGGAAACAAGTGAGTTCCCTGGAGCAAAAAAGCTTGTCATCCTCACAGTCGAAAGAACCAGGAGTGGCCAGGAAAACTTCATTCCCTGTTTGTGGAGAGGAGGAGCTAGCCTCCTTCAATGAAGAGTTAAATAATCCTGCAATTATGGCCTCTGTGGTAAGAATTTGTCTATCTTAAGTGTTTAATGACTTATTAAGACCAATCATGGTTTCATTACAGCATAACATAGTCAAGGTGGACCTTGACAATGCTACGCTGTAACGAAACCATGGTCAGTGTCAATCAAGGAGGTTGTAAATACACTGGAGGAACTGCATTCGAGTTATAAGTGTGGTCAGAATTCCACCATCTTGGTTTGACCATTTTCGGACTTGGTCCCACACAGTGTACGCATATAATCAAGTATCCTATTCCTTATATCGCCTCTGGTTTATACAATGAAAAAGCAACAATTACTTCTTGATTGTCGTAGAAGTTTTCCAATTGTTCGTCATACTACTGTGTATATTAAAACTGTCCATATGTCATATCATGGCAATAATATATCGTCTTGAACATACTTTCATACTATTATTGGGACCGGTGCCTAATCATAAGATTTCCTGTGGTTGTAATCTTATTAATTACGATTAGAAGTGCGGTGGAATGGATATTTTATCCTTGCAAAATGTTTTTTTTGTTAAGCTAGTTGCACAGCCAAACCGTTGTCATTGACAATAATTTTTCCTTGGAAAAAGAAATTAGAGGCATATTTTTACGAATCCTTCCCATAATGACAGAAAAATGGTTAAATGTGTTCATTTGGGATATTTTATTTTAACATAACAACGACCGTGACAGAATATTTAACCTAATAGTTAGCATTGACTCTTAAGAGATTATCAATGTTTTGGTAGAAGGCTTTCCTATCCATGCACCGCCATTCCTGCCACACTGCGCTCAACGCTAGGAACCAGTTATGACCCCCAAGCCGGCACAGCCCATACTGCATCTATATGTGAAGTGGATGCAATGTGTGACAGGATGCGCTAGGTTCCAAATATCCTTTTGCCATCCTTTGCTAGTTGCGCCTGTGTATGCCATATTTTTCATGATGTGGTTTAATACTTAATAATGTCTGCAAATCCTCGCATTAAGTATTATAAAATATTAAGAATTATTATTATTATAATTATTCACTGCATTCAAGATTTTCACGAACATACGGAACAGCCAATTACTACAGCAGTAGGTATGGACTTGTCGGCTGGTAGCCATCTTTCCTTTTGAATTCAATTGATTCGGCTTTAACTAATCTTTCCTTTTCTCGACGTGTTGGAGCCTCGTAGATTGTGTTGCGTTAGGCGTGTTTTATTGTGACTTTTCTGACAATTGCAGCAATTTTGACTTATCTCCCGGTATCGACCCTCTCTCACTCACTGGCCTCTACTCTCCTGGATTTGAACTCTGCGTTTGTTTTGGACTCCGATGGATAGCAATGTTGTACTGAAGTTCTCATATGTTGTATTGTGTACGCCTGTATTCCTCATGTGTAGTCCAGTGTTCGTCTGTCTCTTGTTTTATGCTGAGTCATTTAAGTTATACTAATGAAATAAACGTGTTCCGATTTATCCTGAGTTGTATAAAACAATCCTGAGATAAAGAGAACCAAGCAAGCAATACAGAAATGCAATTTCGACCGAGTTCAATTTTCGGCCGTTAGATGGCAGCACATTCGTGCACTTGTTCCTGCATCCTCTCGGCATATCTTTAAGTGCGGCGGTATCTCTTTTCCGCATCCCCTCGGCAGCGGTCCGGCATATGGATGGCATCTATATGAAAGGATGCACTATTACTCTTTGCATCTGGATGACATCCAGCTGCCAAAAAGAAATTTGATGGTTTGTGCCGGCTGGGGCTCCAGTAAATTTAAAACCTCCTTGGTCTCAGTAAACTTACCATTTGGAAATAGCAAAGGTATTATTCCTTGTATTCCTACAGTTAAGGATTTCCACTAAGTTATGCCTGCTACTTTTAATTATATTAATTACTCCCATTCAGCTAAATGTTGTGACAATGCTGGATTTAAAAAAAATTCCTGGTAGCACTGCTAATTTTATAAGCTTATTTATAAGAAATGATAATTAAGGAATATTTTAAAATGTGCGAAATCTCTTAAATAAAGTTCATATGGTCACAGTTATTTCATTGTTTTGCAAAGATTATTTGTCCAAGTTTAAAAAATATTTCATATGTGTTGAAGCACGGACGCGAGGTTACGGTTCCAGCGCCTCACGCCGTCTGCTGCGGCCCAACGCGCATGCGCGGGATCCTTGAGGCGCCCTCTCTCGCCGCCCCGGCCTCAATTCTCGTCCGCGCACCGACACACTCTCTCTCTTACTACAACCTCAACGGCGTGCGGACCTGATCCAACTGCATCAGCCGAGCACTATCAACGAGCGCAGCCTGCCTCATCCAGAATATTTTTAGTTGTGTATCTTTGTCCTTATTTCAATTTTCAATACACAATTAGCAAAGATAAGCCAGGAAATTTTAATTTACTCCTGCAATAACCATTTGGTGACCCCGACGTGATACTTTGCATGAATCAACCACGTGGCTGCGATCGGTTTCCGAGTCGTATTTCTTCACGAGAGAGCAGTCTTCAACGAGAAGGAGCTTTCTTCGACTGCTGCGCGACCGCATGTGCAGTTTTCCCGACGAGCGTCATCACGCCTGTGGAAACCACGCCGGTGGAACGACGGAGCGAGCGGCTGTTCTGCCGATTCTACCTTTCCTGTCGACGATTTCCGTCTCTGGTGAGTGTAATCATTTTTGGTTCTGGCTCTTCCTTCTCCCATTGTAATCCTCAGTATCCTTTGATGCAATAAGTTACCAAGCTAACATGAGTGAGGATCTTAAAAAATTAATTCATAAGCGGGGTCTAATAAAATCTCGCCTCACGAGGTTTAAGGCGTACTTGGAAAACGAAGAACGAGACCTCGCGGAGTTTCAGTTATCAAGCCGTTTGTCAAGGCTGCGAGAGTGCTGGTCGGAATTTGATTCTATTCAAACAGAAATTGAATTATTACCATCAGAATCTAAATCTGTAAGCGAAGCTCTTGCCGAAAGAGAAGCTTTTGAAGATACTTATTTTGAGTTGGAGACCCGTTTTGAAGAGCTTATCAAAAGTGGAACTTCAACTTCGTCAAATTCGCCTCCAAACGTCAATGCCTCAATCGCCGGACTCCAGCTGCCCGCGTTAAATTTGCCATCTTTCAGTGGAGCATACGAAGAATAGGTTCCATTTCATGACACTTTTCAGTCTCTAATTCATGATAATGCATCGCTCTCTCCCATTCAAAAACTCCATTATCTTAAATCATCTTTAAAGGGAGCGGCTTCTCAATTACTGGATAGTTTAGAGATTTCTGCCACTAACTACCAAGTGGCTTGGCAATTATTAAAGGACCGCTATGAGAATAAAAGAATAACCATAAACAAGCACGTACAAGAAATTATGAATTTCCCTCCGATAGCCAAGGAATCGGTGGCAGCGTTAAGGCGTCTCTTGGACGAAACTCTGAAGCACGTTAGAGCCTTGAAGGCTTTGGGTCAACCCACAGAGCAATAGGATACCCTATTAATTCACATAGTTTCCCATAAATTGGACTCGACAACAAAGAGAGCATGGGAATTAACATTGAGTTCAAATGAACTACCAGTTTTCGAGGACTTAATTTCATTTTTATCCCAGCTTTGCAAAATCTTGGAGGCATCTGAAAATGATCAGTGCGCTCACCAGAGGTTCATTCAGTATGTATCCCCGGGAAAATCTACAGTGCATTCTCGTCCACCGGGGGAATATTCTCGCAAGTCAAGCGTTCATGTTGCCGCGCAACCCTCCTCTTGTGCGTTCTGTGAGAAGTCTCATCAGCTATTCCAATGCAGCGCTTTCCAGAAGTTACCGACTTCTGAGAAGATAAATAAATGCAGAAATCTAAAGTTATGTATGAATTGCCTGCGCCGGGGCCACATAACAATTAATTGCAAATCGACTTCATGCAAGAAATGTGGGAAGAGGCATAACACATTATTGCATTTGGAGCAACCCATTCACGATTCTTCCGCCTCCTCCACTCAACAGCCTCAACGGCCGGAAACGAGTTTTGCCTCCACAACAGCGATGAATCTCAACAAATCATTTTGGCCACTGCCATCATCAACATCGCGGATTCACGAGGCCATTTGCATAGTTGCAGAGCATTGTTGGACTCTGGTTCTCAATCGAATCTCATAACAGAATCACTTTCTCGATCCTTGGGACTTAAAAGAATTAAGGCTTCCAAACCTATTATGGGCATCAATCAAAATATATCCCGAGCATCTCATTATGTTACTACTAACATCAAATCAAGGATAAATGCTTTCACATCGGAACTAGATTTCATAGTTCTGCCCCGTATTACCGGGGATTTGCCATCAACAACAGTGCGTCGTTCGTCATTTCATGCACCCAAGAATATTCAACTCGCTGATCCCTGCTTCTATCGCCCCAGTAGAATAGACTTGCTTCTTGGTGCCGAGATATTCTGGCGTCTGATGTGTGTTGGCCAAATCCGAATTTCTGATAACTTACCTACCCTACAGAAAACTATTTTAGGATGGGTGGTATCAGGAAAAATTACAACTAACGTTTGCTCACCTCATTCATTACCACCAAGTGTCTGTAATCTTAGCACACTAGGGGACAGCTTGGAGGATACTATGCAGAGATTTTGGGAAATTGAACAAGTAAATAAGAGGGAAAATTTTCTCTCAGAAGAAGAAAAGGCTGTCGAAGAACATTTCAAACGCCACTTCAGTCGCAGTTTGGGAGGAAGATTTTCAGTTAGACTTCCGTTTCGCCATGATCCACACCTGTTAGGTGACTCAAAAACCAATGCACTTCTTCGATTTAAAAAATTTGAAAGGCGATTTACGGCCGATCAACAATTAAAGGTGGAATACGGCAATTTTCTTAATGAATATTTAGAACTGGATCACATGGATTTGTTAGATGAATCTGATTCTGAGAACCATACATCAAAAACAGTGTTTTATTTACCCCATCATGCGGTCATAAAACAAACCAATGCCGCTAAAAAATTAAGAGTTGTATTCGACGGTTCAGCGAAGAGTTCAACTGGCATTTCTTTGAACGATATTCTGATGGTCGGTCCAGTGGTCCAAAGGGACTTGTTCTCAATTCTTCTTACCTTAAGGTCATACGCTTTTGCCGTCACCACGGACATTCAGCACATGTATCGGCAAATTAAGCTTCAATCACCTGACACCGACATGCAGTTAATTTTGTGGAGGGATTCCATGAAGGAGGAATTGAGGACCTATCGCCTAAACACCGTTACCTATGGATTATCGTCCTCATCTTTTTTAGCCACCAGATGCCTCTTGCAGCTAGCCATCGAGGGACGAGCGGAATTTCCTTTGGCATCAGCAGCTTTGGAAAACAACTGTTACATGGATGACATCATGTCAGGAGCTAATACACTCGAGGAGGCCTTAGAATTGCAAGCAGAATTGAAGAAATTGCTTGAATCTGCTCAATTTAAACTTCATAAATGGTGCGCAAACCATCCATCTATCCTAGAAAGGATCCCGATTGAAGATCAAGAAACATTGTATCAACTCCCAAATGAATCTGAAAATACCATCAGGACTCTAGGGATGCAGTGGCAACCAATGATGGATCATTTTTCTTTTATTGTTCCTCCCATCGATAATCAAGTTCAATTTTCAAAACGCAGCATTTTGTCTGATATATCTAAATTATTCGATCCATTGGGGCTCTTAGGACCAATAATCGCAAAGGCCAAAATAATAATGCAGAAACTTTGGCAACTCAAGCTGCAATGGGACGAATCTATTCCTACCCATATCCACACTGAATGGTTGGAATTCCGACGGCAGCTTGCAGAAATCCATCGGATACAGATACCCAGAAGTATTATAAATGGCGGTGGACACCACAACGATGACCAGCTGCATGGATTCTGTGATGCTTCCGAAGCTGCGTACGGCGCCTGTATTTACGTACGTTCCGTTAACGACAAGGGAAAAATAAAAGTGACATTATTGTGTGCAAAATCCCGAGTCGCTCCATTAAAACAAATGACTATTCCGCGACTGGAACTTTGTGCTGCATTATTATTAGCGCAATTAGCTTCAAAGGTATCAAGTCATCTCAAGTGTCAGCGTTATTTTCTTTGGACGGACTCGAAGATAGTTTTAGCTTGGCTTTCATCCCCATCTAAAACTTGGCAAACATTCATTGCTAACCGGGTTGCAGCGATACAGGAGCTAACTGATACATGGAGTGGGGCCACATTCCCTCTTCTGAGAATCCGGCCGATGTATTATCCCGAGGTTCTTTTCCGCTTCAACTTCTTCACTGCAACTTATGGTGGTCCGGGCCAACTTGGATAAGTGATTTCAACTCAATTCCTCCATATGAACACCATGCTGATGATTATTCCGACGCGCAGCTTGAGAGAAACTCTGATTACCTCCAGGTCCATCTTGCTGTTCATGTTAGCAGCGATATCTTCAAGAGATTTTCATCATTTTCCCAATTGAAGAGGGTCATCGCCTATTGCCTCCGATTTGTAAATAACAGTAGGCTACCGAAACGTCAACGAAAAATAGGAATACTAACTTTGGGCGAAATTCAAGATGCTCTGTTTCATTCAATTAAGGTCATTCAATCTCAGCATTTCGGTCCAGAAGTAGAAGCTTTGAGGAAGGAAAAGGAGGTGCCCCCTAGAAGCAACCTGAGATCCTTAAACCCTTTTCTGGATGACAAGGGTGTGATCAGGGTGGGCGGCAGACTTGAAAATTCACGACTAAATTATGACCGGAAGCATCCAATTGTTTTGCCAAAAAATGAGCATTTTACTGAATTGATAGTAAAAGAATTTCATATATTATCCTTACATTCAGGACCTCAGGCGCTCTTATGTGAGGTTCGACAATTTTACTGGCCTATTCATGGCAGAAAACTAGCCCACAAGGTAGTAAGCAAATGTTTAAATTGCTTTAAAGTGTACCCTTCCACTTCTAAGCAACTCATGGGACAACTTCCACCTCCAAGAGTGGCACCCAGCAGAGCCTTTAGCAACACTGGCATCGATTATTTTGGTCCTGTGTGGTTTCGACGGGTGCAACAGAGGCGCAGTCCACCCGTTAAGGGCTACGCGGCTCTTTTCATATGCCTTTCCACAAAGGCTATCCATCTGGAGCTCGTCAGCGATCTTACTACTGCTTCTTTTTTGGCAGCTTTGAGACGCTTTATGGCACGCAGAGGGTGACCGCATGACTTTTACAGCGACAACGCTACCAATTTCGTGGGAGCAAGAAACGAGTTGATAGTATTACGCAGATTATTCCAATCACAGCAGCATCAATACGAGGTCTCTCGCTCTTTATCAGAATACAATGTGGCGTGGCATTTCATACCACCCAGGTCTCCGCATTTCGGGGGTCTCTGGGAAACAGGCGTCAAATCTGCAAAACGCCATCTTCTACGAGTGATCGGCAAGGCTATCCTTACGTATGAAGAATTAACTACACTGCTAGCGCAAATTGAAGCTTGCATCAACTCACGCCCTATCACCCCCATGTCTAACGATCCTAATGACCTAATGCCTCTCACTCCCGGCCACTTCCTAATTGGCCAACCCTTAACATCAATGCCAGAGCCAGATTTGATTGCTCTCCAGGTCAACCGACTGTCGCGGTGGCAACATGTGCAGCAGCTCTTCCAGGCCTTCTGGAGGAGATGGTCGACGGAGTATTTGTCCAGTCTTCAGCAGCGGACCAAGTGGACAGTTAAGTCGGAGAATTTAAGAGTTGGGACTCTGGTGCTGCTCGTCGAGGAAAACCAGCCCCCTCTTCAGTGGAGGACCGGAAGAGTGTTGGAGCTTCATCCAGGGGGAGATGGCTTATGCCGGGTCGTTACCGTAAAAACCTCCACGGGTGTTTTTAAGAGAGCTATTAACAAGCTGTGCATTCTACCAATTGAGAATTAAGAATGTTTTGTGTTTTCATGTATTATTTTCATATCATTTATTTCAAAGCAGAATCTGTTTCATTTTTAGATTTTTATTATGCTCTTTTTTTCATTCCAATTGTTTATTTTTTGCATGTCATTGAAAGCGCCTGCTTTCAAGGTGGGCGGTATGTTGAAGCACGGACGCGAGGTTACGGTTCCAGCGCCTCACGCCGTCTGCTGCGGCCCAACGCGCATGCGCGGGATCCTTGAGGCGCCCTCTCTCGCCGCCCCGGCCTCAATTCTCGTCCGCGCACTGACACTCTCTCTCTCTTACTACAACCTCAACGGCGTGCGGACCTGATCCAACTGCATCAGCCGAGCACTATCAACGAGCGCAGCCTGCCTCATCCAGAATATTTTTAGTTGTGTATCTTTGTCCTTATTTCAATTTTCAATACACAATAGGGAAGTGCACTGATTTTTTTTTATTGCTGAATTTGAAAGTTTAGCCTAAAAAAGAAACATTAGTATAGTCACTTTTATTTTCTGCATCTGGGGTATGCACTTTAAAACGTTTTGAAAGTCGGAAAATGTCATGTTGCGCTGAAACACAGTGCCTCCATCTTGATTGAGATGTGACGTCACAAGGCAGTAGTCACCAGTGGAGTATCGCTGAATTCCGTCGCCTTCTTTAGCGCGGCGAGAGTTTCCGGGAATCGGTGGAGTTTGCTTCCTAAAAATGTCGTCTAGTACCGAAAACATGAATTCAAAATAGAATTATAAATGATTTTTTGTTCCAAATTTCATCTCGACGTCGAAACAAAAGCCTGGAGAAGATATTCATTCCCGTGCCTTAAGCACAAGCTATACGGAATAAATGGTTCAAGGCTGCTCCTGACTCTTACCTATCGATGATATTCTGTTTTGAAGATCATTTGAAGGTATTGTAAGATCAAATTGATATTTATATTATAATAATTTACTTAATAGGTACCTCAGTCACATCAGAAAGTGTGTTGAGTCAAAATATAGCATCTTCCGCGTAGACCTACGTAATTTATAAACTGAAAGTAGTTTGGTTAAAGACTTATGGCGCGACTGTTTTTTTACACGACCGGGCAAAATGCGTACTTTGCCCATGATATGTGCATATATGATAACAAACGATTTTTGTTAAAGTTAATCTTTATTTGTTGAAATTAGTACATTTATAGGTGATACAGATATAAAGGTACACGGCAGGTCGCGCGGCGTAATTTGTACTCCACTATGGTGACGGGTTCATCTTGCTGATCCAAAAAATTAGCTACAATACCTCGAACTTTGAAAACTCGCAATATATATGCAGTCAAAGTACATTGTAAGAATACACGAGACCATTATAGCCCAGAATGTACGTACAATGTCGAAATCCTTGGTTTTCAAAGATTGACGTATTTTATACGCCAGCGCGCCCGGTCCAGGGTTATCAACTTTTATTTCATCCTATTTGTTAGTTGAAATTATATTTCAGAATGGTTCTTTTAGCACTGCTACTGAGGTAAACTGGTAGGTACTGAGGTATGTACTGAGTAAGTAAACTCCCTTCGGAGTAATGTGAATTACAAGTGTTCGAGATATATGGCATTTTATATTCGCTTTGTGTTCTTATTAATTATGCCTGTACGCATATTGTTGCTTGCCGCGAGCCTTTGGTGGTATGTGCTCTTGCAAGAGTGGTTTTCATTTTTAATGTGGAAGTTGGTCAGTATAAGCAAAGAAAAAATTAACATTTTAGCGCACACCAACCCTTGTAGTCATCGTATCTCTGCGTTTGTAATGACACTGCTAAAATACCTAAACGCCATAATGATGATAAAAAAATTGTCTCATGTCAATGATTGCTGCAATTATAATTAATGATAAACTTGATGCCGTATGATCACAATGAAGACAACAAAATATAGTGCCATGACGCAGTCTTGAACCACGGTCCTTCGGGTGAGATATATCCTTTGATTCGCGCACGCTACCACTACCCCAACCGACCCATTAGGAAATAGAGAACATTTTGTATTTATATATATATAACTTGTAAAAAGTAACGCATGAAAATTAATTAATTACAGCCTAACTAACGCCCTAATTGAAAAAGATGCAGCAAGGTACGCGGTCTCCCCTTGTTAGCCTTAACGTCTCGCATTTCTATGGAGCGTTGAACCTGTCCTCATTCAAAAATTCAGTAACCATAAATACATCAAAGTTTGGTATACCATTTAAATCGTTGGAATTTTCCTTCTCCCAACCAAGATTATCTTTTCTTGAACCCATCCTGGACAGCGAACCATTGCAACAACCAGCCAGCTCGGAAATAAGGCTAACATCCCATGATTCTAGTTGCGAAGGGCGAACGTTCCGGCCGGCGTGAATACATACGCAACGAATAAGTCTTGCAGCAAACGTCTGAAATAGGTTTATTAGTTTGACTCGGTTCTTACAAAAACCGTTTTGGCATGATAAACGGCATTGTGTCAAAATACACCCAGCGAAAAATAAATGCCATCATGCATTTATTAAAGATTCAATGTCCTATTCGTACTACTCTTTCCAAACTTCAAGTTGACACGTAAATGAATATTAATATATTACGCAATGATGGAGTCGTTTACTCAAAAGAGAAGCAGCCACATATATATTCTGAAGATATTTTATGACAGCAAAAAACGGATACCCTCAAATTCTGTAATTTTTCTATGCAATAATAGCGGTATAACTAAACGGTGTAGAAGCTGCCTTCTGCTACTGCCTTGTGACGTCACGGCCAATATTCAACATGGACACCCGTTTTCGCGGCCTTTGAATTTTTCCATATTTCAGACGGTCATCTCGAATAAAGTATTCACTATTAGGATTTAAACTGTGGTTTTACGACATTATGTTATTCTGAACTCTAATTTTAAAAATGTGTTTGGTGCATTTGAAACACTAGTGCACTTCCCTATTAGCAAAGATAAGCCAGGAAATTTTAATTTACTCCTGCAATAACCAATATGCTCATCTATCCTTGAACAGAATATTATCCCAGTCCAAAATAAAATATCAGGCTATCTGGTAGTCGCAAAACTCCAGAAAATGAAGTTAGAAACATTGGGTGATTGTAAATGATGCGAAAAAATTGCCACGTTTTCTCTCTTATTTCATTTGTCAACTGTTACTTTGAAGTCAAATCAAGTTGTATTTTCTGGCATTGTATCAGATTAGATCATGTCCTTCATCAAAATCAGCAAAGTCAGTACCGGGACTGCAATGCTGCCACAAGTGTATCTCAATACCAAATCACCACAATAACAGTGCCTCAATTGAGGCTTATGGTGGTTAGAGCAACGTTGGCTAACGTCAAGTGATGTAGTAGAGCTACCTATTATTTGTGCGAAAGTCACCAAAAAAGATTTAAACAAAAGAAAGCATAGTTAGGAATGAAATGTGTGTGCAGTTTTGCACTTAAGCACAATGAAAACGTGTTTTTAAAACATACGCTGGTTCTGAATTCATCTTTATGGTGGTTGAGAATGGTGGTGTGAGCTTAGTAGTAGTAGTAGTATTTGTGTTTAGGGTGCCTCGACAACTAAGGTCATTTGCACCACAGACAATCTATAAAAATCAAAAATTTTAAAAGATGCATTAAAAAAAACATTTAAACATTCATAAAAGTTTTGAAATAAAAGGGATTGTCAAATTATAAAAAGGTTGGAATTTAAACACTGTTAATTAGCCCGGTCGCTATTAAAAACTTTATCACTCGGCTGACAGTATCAGGGTCGTCTCCTAGGATGTGCCCTAGGTCTCCTCCGATGTTCAGCCGATGGCGCACATAGCGGTATTTCTCACATTCTGTCAGGAGATGTCTCACAGTAATGGGAGAGTCGCAAACAGCACATAGGGGTGGAATTCTCTCTTCGGTGAAGAGGTACGAGTGGGTCAGAGCACAGTGCCCAATTCTCAATCGTGCGATTGCGACCTCCTCCCTGCGGTTCCTCCTGACAGACGTGGGCCACACTGAAATTACCGGCTTGATTGCGCGCAGTTTATTTCCGGTAAGAGAGCGCCAAGTCTCTTTCCACTTTTCTAAGGCCTCTCTTTCATCTTTTTTGTGGTCGCCTTCAAATCTTCATATGGTACCAGCACAGAATCAGCAACGTCGTCCTCGCTGGCTGCCTTCGCGGCCGAGTCGGCCTTCTCATTTCCAGCAATACCCACATGTCCAGGAACCCACAGAAAACGGATTTTCACTTTTTTCCGAGCAAGGGAAAGTAGTCTATTTTGAATTTCCTTGACGATTGGGTGACTGGGAGAAAAACTGGAAATGGACTGCAGGGCGCTCATGGAGTCGCTGCAGACCATAAAGGACGCGTTGCTACACTTAATACCATCCAGAGCCATCTTTATGGCGAACAGTTCTGCCGTATAGCCGCTACACAGCGGACTGAGCTTGGCCTTGAGGGTTCCATGGTGAGACGAGATCACTGCACACCCGCACGCACGCTCCGACTTCGATCCGTCCGTGTAAACAGGAATGAAGTCGGGGTGGCGGTGCATTACTTCCTTGAAGCTATGCTGGTATTCCGCGGCAGTTGTCAAAGATTTTTGATTTTTGTGGAGGACAAAGCTGACTTGTGGAAAAGGTACCTGCCAAGGTGCATTTTCCGAATTCCCAATGGGGTACACTTCTGGGAGTATAAACTGACTGTCCAGGATAAAATTAATAAAAGTAATACTTAGGGGTCTAGTTGCCCTAGGCCGCCTGTTAAAAATATTTATAAAGCGTGGGTTAAAAATAATATTAAAACTAGGATGCCCTCTCATTGTTAGAATTTTAGCAACATAGTTGCACATTAGGATGTTTCGGCGTGCAGTCAACGGGGGCTCCCCAGAATCTGAGTAAACACTCAAGACCGGAGAAGTCCTGAAAGCTCCAGTATCCAATCGAAGCCCCGCATTGTGAACCGTGTTCAAAGGTCTCAAATAGCTTTCACGGGCAGAGGAGTAGACCAAACATCCATAGTCTAATTTCGAGCGCACCAATGCTCTATACAATAAAAGCATCGTGGAGCGATCGGCACCCCACGAGTAATTACATAGATATCGCAGGATATTTAAAACTTTCAAACATTTGTTTTTTAAAAACTCAATGTGTTCACGCCAATTGAGGCGGCGGTCAATAATCAAACCCAGAAAGCGGGCTGAATCCGTATAAGGTAGAATTCGGCCGCTCAGGCGAAGTTCTGGTGGAGGAACTTGTGCCCGCTTACCATGGAAGTGGACACATTTCGTTTTTTCAACGGAAAAACGAAATCCACTTCGATTCGACCATTCTCCAAGTCTGTTAAGGGTCAGCTGGATGACCCGTGCGGCACTGGTAATTGTGGATGATCGACAGAAAATGGCCAAGTCGTCCACGAATAAGGAGCCCATCACTGGTGTTCTGACGCATTCTGTAACGTCATTTATCGCAATGGCGAAGAGTGTGACGCTGAGTACAGAGCCTTGTGGTACCCCATTATGTTGTGTAAAAGGTCCCGATAAATGATTACCTATTCTTACTTTAAAAACACGGTCTGCTAAAAAAGTTTTGATAAAAATTGGGAGATTTCCTCTTAGGCCCCATTCGTGTAACGTATTCAGAATCTTCTGGCGCCAGACTCGGTCATACGCCTCCTCCAGATCGAAGAACACGGCTATGACATGCTGGCCCAGAAGGAAAGCCTCCTGGATAAAATTTTCGGTTCTCACGAGGTGGTCAGTGGTGGATCTACCTCGCCTGAAACCGCACTGGATATTGGAAAGAAGGTTCCGACGCTCCAACCACCAAACGAGCCGACGGTTCACCATTCTTTCCATGGTCTTGCATAGACAACTGGTCAAGGATATTGGCCTATAATTATTTGGGTCTGTTTTATCCTTTCCTTGTTTGGGGATAGGAACAACTACGGATTCCCGCCACGCTGTAGGGAAGCTTCCCTCAACCCAAATTTGATTGAGGGTATGGAGAATATCCATCAACGCGTTCTCCGGTATATTCCGAAGAAATATGTTTAGGACACCGTCCACTCCTGGCGCGGTGTCTTTGGAATCCGCTAGGGCGGACTTCAGTTCCCATAAGGAAAAAAGATCATTGTATCCGGCTGCTGCGTGCGATTCGGCGAAGTTCAAGTGTGGGGAGCGTTCCCTAATAGACAGGAAGGTTGCTGAGTAGTTCTCGTCGCTGCTGGTCTTGGCAAACGCTTCCCCGAGAACGTCGCATATCTCTTTCGGTGTGTGAAATGCCACACCTTGAAATACAAGGCACGAAACGCCGTGAACATGCCGTGCTCCCGATATAGCCCTCACCTTGTTCCAGACCTGAGTTAGTGGAGTCCTGTTGTTGATGGAGGATACATAATTTAACCAGGAGGCCTTCTTTGACTCCTTTATAATTAGTCGAGCCTTTGCTCTGAGTCGTCGAAATGAGGCAAGATTAGAGGCAGTTGGAAACTTATTAAAAATACGGAGGGCACCTTTCCGTTTCTTAATAGCTTCGGCGCATTCCTCATTCCACCATGGTACCGCTGGTCGACGGATTGCGCCCTTAGATAAGGGGACACTACGTTTCGCTGCGTCCATTATGCTAGCGGTTAGCGCCTCAACGTTCTTTTTTCCGCCCCGAAGAGCATCGTACGTGAATTTAAAAGAATTTTTAAAAACAGACCAGTTGCTTTGTGGACAATCCAGTTGCCCTCGCGGATACAATTCGTTTTGTTAATCTCGTCAGATTTGATTAAAATCGGGAAGTGGTCACTACCACAGAGATCTGTATGGACAGACAGTTTCAGTCTTGTAAAAATGCTGCTCGTGCATAATCACAAATCAATGGAGGAATACTCTCCGTTAAAGGAGTTAAAGCGTGTCCTCTCTCCATTGTTCGATAAAAAGAGGTTAAAATCTCGGAAAAGCTGCTTAAAATCCGTCCCCTTCTATTGCGTTGGGCATAAGGGCTGCCCCACAGAGGATCATGAGCGTTAAAGTCACTCAATAAAATATAGGGTCGCGGCAATTGACGTATGAGGGCTTGAAGGTTATTGTCATTTACCGGAGCATCTTCCGGGAGGTACACGTTGCACAGCGTTACCTCCATGGGTGCATGGACGGTGACGGCCACAGCCTGGAATGGGGTGGTTAGCCGCACACGGGAGGTGTAGGGTATCCCCGACCGCTATTGCTACACCACCTTGGGCTCTTCGCCCACTCAAGTCATCCAACCTAGTCACACTATATCCCTTTAAAATTCCCTTGCCTGTCGATTTAAAATGCGTTTCTTGTAGACATATACATAAAGGGTTAAAATCATTTATTAAAACAGCCAGCTCCTCCGTATGCCGATAAAATCCATTACAATTCCATTGTAATATAAAAGTCATAAAAAGGTTTAAAAAGGGTGAAAGATAAAAACGGAAAAAAATGATGTAAATATTGAAACTTGGAGCAGCATTAGCCCGGAAATCTGTGGAATCGTCGCTTCAAGCGACTTTTCCTTCCCTTATTCCTGACTTTTTCGATCTCTGTGTCCGAAATACAGAGATCTTCGTCTATGTCCTCCTGCATCGGTTCCATACCTTTGCCGGAGGGACCAGGAGAGGGAGTTTTCTCTCCCTGGTCAGGTTTTCTGGTGGTTTTCTTTGCTATATTTTTGGGAGACACTACGGAGGTGTTAGGGTTTTTTTTTATTGTTGCTACTGTTACTCGCATTCGTTTTTTAAATACATCTATCTGCTTTTCAGGTTCCGTCTGTGTAGAAATGGTGCACTTCTTAACTGGAGCGGAGGCGATTGCGGCAAAGGAACGCGAGAAAGAGGGGGCACTAAGGGCTTTGAACTTTTTCCTTGCCTCTAGGTAAGATATTTTATCCACAGTTTTAATTTCCATTATCTTCCGTTCCTCTTTCATTTTCGGGCAATCGCGAGAATAAGCCGCGTGCGTACCCTCGCAATTCACGCAGCAGGCCGCTTCAGCACATTTGTCCCCATCGTGCATGTCCTTGCCGCAGCGCGGGCAGGTGGCCTTGCCCTCACATCGCGGTGCGATGTGGCCGAATTTTTGGCACTGGAAACAGCGCATCGGGGCTGGTATGAATGGTCGCACGGGCACTGATTCATACCCTATGAACACTTTGTCAGGGAGCCGGTCACACGTAAATGTAAGCACTACAGAGGTGGTGTTTACTATTTCTCCATTCCGTTTCGTTGTCAGCCGACGAGCGTCGCACACTCCCTGGGATGCCATCTCTTGTTTGATTTCGTCAACGTCCACATAAAGTAGGTCGAAATGGCTTATAAATCCCCGACAAGTGTTCAGGGTTCGGTGAACCTCCACTGTCACTGGGATGTCGTGCATCAGTTTCATGTTGAGAACCTTCTCACTTTGCGCCTGGTTTGCCGTTTCGATCAAAAGGGATCCATCCCGTAACTTTTTGGCCGATTTTATATCACCTGGGACCGTAGCAGAGAGGACTTTACGAATTAAGAAAGGGGACACTTTTTTTAGTGTTTCCCCTTCCTTCTGACATTTCATTAAAAGAAATTTATTGTTTTTCATTTCTCCCCCATTCGTTTCCGGACGGGATCTTTTTGTTGGAGGTAAGAAGTTATTATCCATACGCTCGTACAAAATTCGTCCCCTGGGCTCCCCACCCACCACGGAGCCACACATTCGGGATGCCACACCGAGATCCGGTGTGGTCGCCAGGGCTACCCAAGGGATATAGGAACCTTCGATAGGAGGCCTCTTTCGGGTTAGAACCTCCAGCGCGGGGGCCCTCCGATCCCACACGCCTTCGGCCGCCCTACGGAGACCCCCATATCTCCAGCACTAACCCGTCCTGGCGTACGCTCGGAAGGAGCCGCCAAGCTCCCCAGCCGCCAGGAGCCGATTGACCGAGCTGGGCTCTTCTCGGCCGCCCGTTTTTCGGGGAATCCAGGGCCGAAGTGGGGTATTGAACTCCGGCCCATACCGGGTTTCCGACGCCCAGCTGGGTGCCGGAGAACTCACCCACCAGGATCCCCTTCTCCCCCTTGTACGGGTCTCCACGCACGGCAAACACGTGGGTGATTCTGGACGCCAGATGTTACAGCTACTCAGAACAGCAGAGTCACATGCTGTCTGGACACTATCCTAGCGTACGAAGGGTTTTTTGACGAGGTTGTCTCCCCGGTGGGCTCGGGTCCGTGGGGGCGCGACTCCCCAAAGGAAGAGATTACTCTCTTCCCCCCGTGCGGGGCCTAAACCAGGAAGTGTGTCCTGGAACACTTCTACCCTTCCCCATGTGATGAATTAATAGCCGCTGGCTCCATAAAATCATCACCAATAAATAGTTCATCATCCAATTGCAAAATTGGTGCTGCCCCCTGGAAAGTACTCTCCATACCCGACTTGTTTTCCCTGCCTAAACCAGGAAGAGTGTTCTGGAACACTTCTACCCTTCCCTCAGCTGAAGCACTAGTACTCAGCGTCTGTAATATACCCATTCCGTGATGTGATGCATTATTCAAGGGAAAACCTGGAGGTGGCCCCCGAAAATTACTTACCCTCTCAAACATAGATTGCGCGTTTAACGGTGGGTAAGTAACAACGGCCGGCTGTCTGGATATTTTATTTACAGCATTCAAAAACAATAACAAAGCACTGCTATCAACATCCTCACCGAGAGCAGTGATACGATGAATCAGACCTTTATATGCACTCAGCAATAACTCGGCCGTTCCGTATGCCCCCGCCAGAAATCCATTTAGAATTTCACTAGCAGGAACAAACATAAATACGCCGTCCATATTTGTCAAGAAATCAAAAACGTACAAAAGAAAGATAAAAAGTCACCCGACACAAACGATATATCCCGGAGGAATGGTATTCTAAAGTGACTGATACAGGTATAAAAAGAACAATCAATGGTTGATTATACGATAACCTTTTTTTCAAATCGTAATTTACAATGTCTTATGGACACAGTCACCTGATTTTAATTTACACTGTATCGTTAAAACAAACCACAAATTTTCCATTCCACAGCGATGCACTCAATGAAAGATCACTTACGGAATAAAAAGGAAATTCCAAACTTTCCGCTTGCGAATATTAATTGGCGAAATACCTCAAATTATCAGCAAAACTATATAGTTCCTAGCACACACTCGGTATCAGGATACGATGAAAAGATGCTCTCGGAACAAATACGGGCGCCTTCACTACTCCACGCAGCAAACAAGTTGGTGCAGGTCCGGGGAAAATTCCAATGGTCTCCACGAGGGTTCACAAAGGTATGACGAAAATCTTAGCGTCACTAGGATGCCACCACCACCCCCATCTCTCTCTCCCCCACTTTCAAACTCAACTTATGCTTCCTCACCCCACGGACGCCGTCTCCCTCCCAGGCCAATCCTTTCGCCTGAGTACGGGAAATACCCCTAAACCAACGATTCCATGCCATAACTCCTTCTCATCTCCCCCTACCCTGTGCCTTATTGGCCCTAACGCACGGTGCGGGTGGGGACGGGCACATATATTTCTCCACAGTCACTCTACGAAGACATACACCACGGAAAAACCTGTGAGTTTTAGCCAATCGTATCATTTAAAATGCAGGACGAACGCTGGAATGTTATTGCTGGCGTTATGGATAAACCAAATGAGGTGAGTTAACTATAAAATTCATGATTTTATTTATGGTATTCATTTTACATAATTATTAAATCGTGATTTTATCTGTGGTATTTATTTTGCATAGTTATTCATTCATGATTTTATGTATGGTTTTTATTTTAAAACTGCTGGTGTATATTTTATTTGCTCATAGTGGTTATCGTTTACCTCCTTTTTCAGGTAGAAATCTTAACTCCATATTGCGACCGTTTGTCGGGAGAGAAAAAAACAGCGCACAGAAAAAAGCCGAGGTTAACCCTTTCGCTAAGGCGAAAAAGGGCGAGAACACCTCCACCCACATCCGAAAATGTAAGTATTCGAATTGTTTATTTATTACATTTCATGCACTACTGTTCATTTTATTAGGAAGTGTGCTAATTGGTAAATGCTATTTATCTTTATAGGTGAAAGTTATTACCCTGGAATCCGATGATTCGGATTGTGAAGAAAATGTCCTGCGCAAGGAAAGGGGATCTTCACCCCAAGAAAAAACTTTTCCGCCATCATTTTGGTCTCCAAAACGACTAACCGAAGAATTCAGTCGGCATCGAGACGACAGCCTTTCCGCTCCACAGACTCCGGATTCGCAGGCATCTACTGTTGTAATTGACTGGGAGAATGAAGTGTATGATAATAAAAGTGACAAAGTGAATGATAACAGTGAAAATAATAAGCATGTGGATTCGCGCGTCAGTGACGAAAATGCATATTCAGACATTAGTGAATGTACAACATTACCAAGCCTGCCAGAGGAGTGGTGTTATGACGACATATGGGATGATGTTATGGCAAACTTTGTTTGTACCTGTGACAGTTGTATTAATAGAGTGTACTGTGCTATGGTTGGAGAAGTTCCAGACTATTTAAATATTTAAAAAATTTGATCCAATCCATTGTTCTGTTTTTACCGCATATAATTTATGTCTCATTTTGTATTTCCTTATTTCTTAAATATATACTCAGTGCATTGTTTTACTTTATGAATTTTTTTCTTTCGAGATGCATGAATTACATTTCCTTCCTCCCGTGTAGTGTCGCACTCATTCTCACGGTGACAGTGCAAATATTTTTAAATTCATGATATTATCAAATGATCGATTGATAGTAATTGCTACTGTTCTTCATTTAATTCTACCACCCAGCATTGACTTTTGAATTATTATTTCAAACGGTATTGACCTTTCCTTGAACGCGTAGGCGGTAGGGAGGACGCATGCCTCGGATATCGGAGAAAGAGGGTTACTCATACTGGGCAGGGGCTGACTTGGTTTCACGAATGTCTCGGATATTGGGTTTGGGGGAAGCCAGTCCTCAAATCTCCGTATGCTCAATGCTAGGGGGAGGAGGACAGAAATATTATTCAAGGCCAGGACTCCACACAGGTTAAGGTAAATCAAACATCGTCTTTCTTGACATATGCACTCGCCCATGCCTCGCCATAGAAAAGGAATCGGCCCTAAAGAAAAAGGGCGGGGGTGAATATCTCCCACGAAAAACCCAAGTCATTAACAGTGGTGGGGGAGGATTGTCCGCGGAGGCTCGGGCTGGGCTGTGACCACCTCGGTCACCCTAACGACGGGGGCGGGAGAAGCCATCACGGCTTGAAGGGGACACCCTTCCTAAGACGGAAACTCAGGCCCAAGTAACCCCCGTACAGAGGGGGTGGGGAAATGGAGGGGGAGGGTAGGGGAAACTCAGGCCCAAGTAACCCCACGTCAGAGGGGGTGGGGGAAGGGAGGGGAGGAAATCTGGCTCAAGTGACCCCCCTACTACTATAGTCTGCCGATCCAAACGAAACATTTTGCGTTTTTAGCCGATATTGGCAGCCTATATTGGCCCTATATTGGCAGACAATATAGGGCCGACATAAGAACACTGGCAGTCGATATTGGTCCGACATAAGCCCAATATGGGGGGCTACTTGGGTATTGATTTGGCACTTACTGCTCTGAACAATTTAGCTGAAAATGTCCAGATAAAAATGATGTGATTAAATTTACGATTGAACAGGTTTCATTGCTAAAATTTAAGAAGAATAGAGCTAGATATTAATGGGATAATTTAGTTGTATGGTCATTAGTTCATTCCATTTCTCTTCACCGCTATAAGTTCCTAAGACGCAGTGGAATTGTAATTATGCCTAGCCCTGCTACTCTGGGTAGAATATTAGGTAGATTTTCTACCAATCCTGTTCTTGAACAAATTCCTGCGCATTTTCTAGGATACATAGCGAAAAAAGTGTCATTTTTAACGGAACAAGACCGAACAGTTCTCCTCTTGATGGACGAAATCCATTTAAAGTCGCAAATGGATTACAAAGGGGGAAACATAGTGGGTCATGCCTATGACAGTACTGAATGTGCATCTGCAGCCTATGTATTCATGGTTCGTAGTTTGGATACACAATACACCCATGAAGCTCATATTCTGCCTATTAAAGTCATGCAGGCCCCTGCTCTTTTCAAATTTCTTAAAGAAATTGTATTCAAATTGGAGAGAATAGGGTTTGAAGTTTTAGGTATTGTATCCGATAATAACGCCATCAATAAGAAAGCTGTATCCTACTTCAGTGATCCACCAGAACTTAAAATTAAGTACCTGCACCCTTCTCCAGGTGCTGGATGTAGGCCTTTATATTTTCTGTTTGACAGTGTGCACCTATTGAAATGTGTACGTAACAACTGGCTTAATCAGAAAGAAGAGGTTATACAATTTCCAGATTTTAGTAATGAGATAGATGGTGGTTTGGCATGTTTCAAAAGTTTGAAATCTCTGCATCTGCTTGAGAAGGCAAATTTATTGAAATTTGCCAACAAACTGTCTTAAATCAATGTATCCATCAACCATAGAAAGGCAGAATGTAAAACTTGCTCTTCATGTTTTTGATCATACAACTGCTATTGCTCTCAAGGATATAAGTTAGAAGTTAGCTCAAAATGGCTGATAAAAGATTTCTGATAAAAGAATTTCACAATGGATCTGTGGAAGTTGTACCAAGGCAGTGGGTGAATGAGTAAACAAAAAAATGTTCAATGGCCGAGAGACCTCACTAACATCAAAATGGAAAAGGCTATCCGTAACAGTATAACACCTAATGAAGACTGGGAGACATTTTCCCTTACAAGGATTCTGGGAGCACCAGTTGAAATACATGCTTCTTCATTTCTTTGATACTCAAAAGTTGTACATCGCAAGATTTGAAACATCATTTTAAAGTTTGTTCTGTCACAGACTTTTTTAGGAGAGCAAAAAAGAAGGATGATATGGCCATTTACACCTCATCAATCTCGGATTCTGATGAAGATGGGAAGAGGAAGAAAAAGATCCGGGCGGAGGTTGCTGACTGAGGATAGCAGCTCAGAGGAGGAAAGACCTTCCATTGTCGTTCCTAAGGAACAATACTCGAGGCCGTGTGTCCTGAATTTCCATCTGTGGAAAGTCAAGCAGGGAAACCTGTGGAGGAGCAGGGAGAGGGAGAGAACAGCAGGATCACACTGCTAAGGTGGAATCATCTAGGCTCCCAGGAAGAGGTATATGAATTAGTAGCATTGCAAAGCTACTGAAAGTGTTCATTTTGATGTATAGAGTAGTTATAACCATCTCATTTTCTTACAATTTCAGACATCTTGCAAATTCTTAAAAGTATCGAGGCTCTTAAGCACGAGATTTTGCTTCTAAGGAAACAAGTGAGTTCCCTGGAGCAAAAAAGCTTGTCATCCTCACAGTCGGAAGAACCAGGAGTGGCCAGGAAAACTTCATTCCCTATTTGTGTAGAGGAGGAGCTAGCCTCCTTCAATGAAGAGTTAAATAATCCTGCAATTATGGCCTCTGTGGTAAGAATTTGTCTATCTTAAGTGTTTAATGACTTATTAAGACCAACCATGGTTTCATTACAGCATAACATAGTCAAGGTGGACCTTGACAATGCTACGCTGTAACGAAACCATGGTCAGTGTCAATCAAGGAGGTTGTAAATACACTGGAGGAACTGCATTCGAGTTATAAGTGTGGTCAGAATTCCACCATCTTGGTTTGACCATTTTCGGACTTGGTCCCACACAGTGTACGCATATAATCAAGTATCCTATTCCTTATATCGCCTCTGGTTTATACAATGAAAAAGCAACAATTACTTCTTAATTGTCGTAGAAGTTTTCCAATTGTTCGTCATACTACTGTGTATATTAAAACTGTCCATAGTCATATCATGGTAATAATATATCGTCTTCAACATACTTTCATACTATTATTGGGACCGGTACCTAATCATAAGATTTCCTGTGGTTGTAATCTTATTAATTGCCATTAGAAGTGCGGTGGAATGGATATTTTACCCTTGTAAAATGTTTTTTTTTGTTAAGCTAGTTGCACAGCCAAACCGTTGTCATTGACAATAATTTTTCCTTGGAAAAAGAAATTAGAGGCATATTTTTACGAATCCTTCCCATAATGACAGAAAAATGGTTAAATGTGTTCATTTGGGATATTTTATTTTAACATAACAACGACCGTGACAGAATATTTAACCTAATAGTTAGCATTGACTCTTAAGAGATTATCAATGTTTTGGTAGAAGGCTTTCCTACCCAAGCACCCCCATTCCTGCCACACTGCGCTCAACGCTCAGAACCAGTTATGCCCCTCCAGTAAATTTAAAACCTCCTTGGTCTCAGTAAACTACCATTTGGAAATAGCAAAGGTATTATTCCTTATATTCCTACAGTTAAGGATTTCTACTAAGTTATGCCTGCTTCTTTTAATTATATTAATTACTCCCATACAGTTAAATGTTGTGACAATGCTGGATTTTAAAAAAATCCCTGGTAGCGCAGCTAATTTTATAAGCTTATTTATAAGGTCAAAGATTGTTGAATAGGTTTCAAGAGCCAATAGCCAGGAACTCTGAACACATACTGGAGTTTCTAAATCAGTTTGCAAACTGGTTAATGAAGGAAAATTCTGAGTAGTTATCGGTCTTAGCAAACAGACTCATTTAGCTCTTAGACATACCACTCTTGCATTGGTGGATCTAGCTGGATACTGGCTCACTGAGAAAACTAGTCAGACATTTCTATTGGATTGGGCTTCTTTTTAATTGGTTGAATGAGAGCAGATTTCCTCGGAAATTAGCTCTAGTAATCTAACGAGCAATTATAAATTGACAGCAAAATTGGAAGAGCTAGATGAAGAATCTTTTTAATTACCTTAATACTGATTTCATCTACTCCCATAGAGTTTGAATTTACCATTGAAATGTATTTTAATAGTAGATCGGGAGTAAAATGAGGGAAATAAAGATTTTCATCGCTGAATTCACGCTCAATGCAAGTATTGACATCGAGACGCTCTTCCTCGTCTATACAATCGGACGATGTTGAACTATTTAGAAAATAGGTATTAAGCTCATTGAGGGGGAAATTAATGTTGATGGGTTCATTTCTGTAATTTCCGAGACCCAATCTTTTAATTTCTTGCCACAGAGAACGAGCGTCATGTTTATCTGATAAGCAAGAAAAGAAGTATTTATAATGAGTAGTTACAGTATGAACGTAAAGATCGATGACATTTAGTTCATATTTTCCACACGGGCATGTTGCGGCATGCGTGATTAAAGAAGATCGCGTAACGTTGGCAACGTGAGAAAACAATATGAAACCATTTAAATTGATAACGGTGTTTGATCGTACTCGTCGTCGCTCCGAATTTTTTATTCGTGAGGAACTATTAAGGATAATTATTTGTGATTAATGCGATAATTTTATTTGCTAAGTAAAGGTGAAAGTTTTAATCTACTATTATAATTGATCCACTTACTGAAGCCGGTCATAGGCACACCGTACAAGGTGTTTAATTTTTTTATGAATTTTAAATTATAATTTTAAAGAGAAATAAGGGGATTTAATATGTTTAAATCATTGTGTCTAGATGGTTCAATTGTTTACCAATTACACGATATTGTGCGGAAATATCGTTAAAAATGCTGATCATATTCGTTAACATACCAGAGAGCACAAAAATCTCATGAAAGCGTTTTAAAAACAGCTTTAAAAAAGTACTGAAACAGTAAGTAATTAAGTCCGCCCGAAAACATTTTTCTCGACCATAAACACGCCTTTGGGTGAACCGGAGTTGGAGCCCCTTATTCGCCAATTGGTGGATTGGCGGCGGTTTCTAGAACTATTTTCCCCACGCGTTATGGTTACTAAATTTTTATCAACTAACTGGTATTGGTATTGCTTTGTAATTTTGGTAACGCATGGGATAGCTTGGGGAATGACTCGCTCTCCCTGGCTGGACTCGGGATGAAACGGACTTGCTCACTGAGAGCGGCCATCGTGTGATATTAAACGGCTGATTAAGATGTAGACCTTTTCATTCCACCTTTGGACCCAACAAATGGCGATGAAGATGGGATCCATCGGAAGCGGCGGAATGCAAGATTGGTGGCTGGAATAAGTATTTTTTAAATTGTGAAATGAAAACGTGAATCTGAACTTGAACTTTAAATGTGCTCACCACGTGGTCGTAAAACTTTAGTGCCTCAGTATTCTTGCCTGTTTGGTGTTATTTAAGAGCCTGTTTGGTGTTATTTAATTGCCTGTTAACGCTTCTTACATGTGTTTTTTATTATTTGCCGTTTAAATTTTTGCCTGTTTGGTGGAATCTTGTGTGCACGTGTTAAACGGATTTTGGTTGCTGCTTTTTGCCTGATTGGCGTGTGTATTTGCTGCTATCATCGCTTGAATTTTTGGCTTCAATTGATGTGTGATCGCTTTTTGCTTAAATTTTCGTCATAGATATGGATTTGTAACTTTTTGTGTTTGCACATTAAGGGGTTCTCGTTGTTGAACTGATACTGTGGACAAGAGGGCCTAAAGTGATCATTTTATGGGATGAAAATACCTCTATTTTGTTAGTTATCTATTTTCTGTGATTTGCGTTTTTTTTGTGAACTCTAAACCGATATAATTTAAAATGGCTACTGGCGAACTTGGTGGCGTGGGTACGGCATGTGCTCCGTTAATAAACGTCGGTATGGTCCCAAATTTTAGTGGGAATGCAGAAGAATTTGAGGACTTTAAAGAGCAATTACTGTTTTATTTTGAGGCACATAATGTGATTTTACCTAGCCAACAAAGGGCTGTGCTTTTATCGTGTACTGGTCCTCACACCTACGAGATTGCAAAAAAATTGTGCGCTCCTGACCGGCCGGGGACTAAGAATTTTGATGAACTGATTACCATAATGTCTAGCCATTTTATTCCTACCGCGTGTGTGTGGGTTGAGAGGGATAAATTTGATGCCCGCATGCAGGGGCCGGATGAGGCCTTTAAAGATTTTCTAGTGGATCTTAAACAGTTGGCCGAACACTGCAAGTTCGACAACCTCGACCAAGCCCTTTTGAGGCAAGTGCTCCGCGGCATGAGGAATTTGAGCTTTAAAGAACAATTATTTTCTCTAAAATTTGAAGAGTTTACTTTAAGGGTTGCCACTGACCGCGCTATTGCGGCAGAAAGGGCTAGAGTTCACGTTCGCCAGTTTCAAAGTGCTGGTTCGGTGGAAGTGATTAATATTCATACAGTTTTGTCCCCGAGAGAAGTGACTAGGGCAGTGGAAGGTGTTGAGGTTCCGTAATGAAAGATCGACTTATCTCAACATGAATTTATTTGTTGCTTCTTCGCAGCGCAGAACAAGACTAGACTCATACAGGGAATAATCACGATAAAAACCCAGTCAGCCAAAAAAAACAAAAGAGCAAAGAAAAACGTAAAACAAGTCAAATCAGCAATTGAAAACTTTTACATTTTCTACAACACTCCCCCAAAAAGTTTACATTGCTGTAATAACAAACAAAAGAAATACATCAAATATCAATAACATCTCTTTTGCTCAAAAATGACTCTTACTTCATCAGTAGCAAAATTAAAAGAAAACCCTTACATTCCAAATAAATAATTCACATTCAACTTCAAATTAAAGTTCACACATGCCCAATAAAGAACGCAAATTTTCAAATGGTACTCTTGGAACAGGCTTAGTAAAAACATCTGCAACTTGATTTTTACTTGGAACATACTCAATTGATAATTGTCGTTTCTGGAGTTGTTCACGAACAAAATGATAACGTACATCAATATGCTTAGACCTCTTGTGAAATTCAGGGTTTTTAGCAAGCTTAATAGAACTAATGTTATCAAAGAACAACACCGGGGGACACTTTAATGGGGAAATTTCGTCAAAGAGTCTCTTCAACCAGACAGCATCTTTTGCGGCTTCACTAGCAGCAATGTACTCAGCCTCTGTGGTTGACAGCGACACACACTGTACTGCAAATACTTCAAAATCCGTTTAACTAAACCCCAATGTCTTACCTCTGGGTTATCAAGGAATTGGGATGCATAGTTCACCGAGAATGCTATATCTGGCCTAGTAGCAACAGCCAGATACAACAGGCAGCCCACAGCCTCTCGATAAGGTGCACTTGTTTTCTCAGCATCCTTCCTTTCCTCTTCTTTCAAATACTGTTCAATTGGTGTAGAAACTGGATTTGCTTCAGCCATATTGAACCGCTGCAGCACCTCTTCCACATAAGAACTTTGGTTTATGAAGATTGAACCATCTGTTTTTTGAGTTATGTGTAAGTTCAAGAAGTATCCCACTGGTTCACTAGTGATTTTAAACTCCATTTCTAAACGTTGCATAAATTCAGTAATTTTATGTTTATTTGATGCTACCACAAGTCCATCATCAACGTAAATGACCACTATCAGTTTGTCATGGCAATTTGTCCCATAAAATAAGCAAGGATCTGCTTCACTCTCACACAGTCCAAAGTCCTTAAGAACTTCCTTAAAGCACTTATTCCAACACCGGGGGGATTGCTTTAGCCCATATAAACTTTTGTGAAGCTTGCAGACTCTGCCAGTGCCGTCATCATACCCCTCTGGCTGCTTCATGAATATTTCTTCGTCAAGAACCCCATTGAGAAAAGCAGTTTTAACATCAAATTGTGCCAAATGCATGTGTTCCTTGGCAGCAATACTTAATACAGCTCGTATAGTATCGAGCCGGGCAACAGGGCTAAAAGTTTCACTATAATCTACTCCTTCTCGCTGGCTAAACCCTCGCACTACAAGTCGAGCCCTGTATCTATTAATGTGACCATCATCTGCACGTTTTACTTTGTAAACCCATCGATTAGAGATGGATTTGCGATTACCAGGTAGCGTTGTGAGGGTCCAGGTCAAGTTTTCCTTTAAGGCAGCCATCTCTTCCTCCATAGCCTTCTCCCAGAGTAATCGCTGATCAGATTTCATTGCCTCCGAGTAGCTGCTTGGCTCATCAACCTCAGCTAACATTGACTCAATGAGGCGTTCAGGTGGTTTGATTTTCAAACGATCCCGTAGGTTTCTCTCACATTTATCAGTGGGTTCAGTAACGCAGTCCTCTTCAGGATCATTTGAAGGCTCCAGCTCATCATGCACGTCAGTTGGAAATAACGTCAGCAGCCCCCCACAAGTCTCAGGTTCAAATACGACGTCACAACTCCGAACTATCTTGTTTCCAGGTTTTATCCACACTCGAAATCCATCTATATTCTGAGAATACCCCACAAAAACCCCACGCTGGCTCTTTGGGTCCCATTTCTTCCGACGGACTGTTGGTATGTGAATGTAACAGTTGATACCAAAAACCCGAAGTTTGTCTAAATGAAACTCTTTCCTTGTAAAGATCTCATACGGTGTTTTTCCATCCACACTGCTTGGGCCTGTTCGGTTGAGAACATAAACAGCCGTATTAACTGCTTCTGCCCACAATGTTTTAGGCAAATTCTTTGCTAATAGCATAGTGCGAGCGAGTTCAACCACAGTCCTGTTACTACGCTCTGCACAACCATTTTGCTCTGGCGTATATGGATTGCAGACACAGAAATCCACACCCATTGACTTTAACAGTTTTTCTACCTCATGATTGACAAACTCTCGACCACCATCGCATTGAAATACACGCACAGGTCGTCTGCATTGATTCCTCACGATCTGTAACACTTCTGTAATCTTCTGTGCAGTTTCTGACTTCTCCTTCAGAAAGTAGACCATGCGAAACCTCGAGTAATCGCATGTAAAGCATAGAAAGTAACGTGCTCCACCCAGAGACTCACACTCCATCGGCCCACAGATGTCAGCGTGTATCAACTCCCCAGGTTCTTTGGCTCGCTGACTTCTTGAATGAAAGCTACTCCTGTGCTGCTTACCTTGAACGCAAGCGGCACAAAAACTTTCACCTTCAGTAGCTTCGATTCCCCGTTGTTTGAGAAACTTCAGGACATGTCTTTTATTTTGATGACCAAGACGCTCATGCCAAATTTGTAGTGTGTCTTTCGATGCTACATTCATCTCGTTGGCACCCGTTACATCTAACTTCAGCACACGGATGTGGAGTCTGAATAATTGTCCATACCGGACGCCACAAGCTTTCACTACACCGTCTTTAAGAAATTCACACTTAGTTTTCGACGACTTAAAAGACAAGCCTTTATCAAGGGCGGAAACAACAGAGAACAAATTTCTCCGGGCAGTGGGTACATATAGTACATTCTCCATGCGACACGGTAGCAATTTACCGTTAACACAGGATTCAAACTTGATTGTCCCTTTACCTAGTGCATCCATTGTGGATTTGTCGCCAATATGTATTTTCAATGGCGTTGAAAACTGTTCAAAAGAAGAGAAACATTCTTTCTGGTTAGATACATGATCGGTGGCACCGGTGTCTACAACCCACATATCACCAACAGTCTCTGCATTCAAAAGTTCACTAATGAAAGCCTGATCAGCCTCATCATTACGGTCTGGCGCACTATATTTATTTTGTACCCTCTTCTGTTTCCAACTATGACAATCCTTTTTCATGTGCCCTTGTCCACCACAACCATAGCACTTGATTTTCCTTTGATCTTTTACTTTCTCTCGTGAAGATTCCCCTTTCTTTCTACTTGAACCTGCGGCATAAGTGGAAAAATTGCTATTTCCCTGAATTTTAGATTTTACAGTCATCAGTGCTACTGCCTCTTCCTTTCTTTCAGCTCGTTTCAAACGACGTATTTCATCAGAAGTCAGCACTGCCACCAAATTTGCGAAGGTCTGATGATCTTCAGGTCTCGCCCACCATGCCTGTTTCAGACTCTCGTACTCGTCGGGCAATGTGTCCAGTAACTTAACCATCAACGATGACTCATCCGGCTTCACGTTTAACTGCTGCATTCGTAAGACTAACCCTTCAAACTTCGCGATATGAGTGACCATATCGTCGGCGAGGCTCATATTGAAGCCAAAAAATTCCGCTTGAACAGTGTGAGCAGCTTGTTTAGTCTGTTGTTCGAATACAGCATGCAATTTGCACCACATGTCTCTCGCCGAGTCACACGCGACGAGAAGAGCAGCCACTTTAGATTCAATAGACCTTACCAAGACTTGGCATGCCGCTCGATCCGCCTTGTCCCAAACTCTATACGCTGCATCATAGGAAGTGCGCTCATTAGAGGATGAATTGCTTCCCACAACCTCTGGTTTTGAGACCTCTCCAGTGCAGACCTCGTATGCATTTTCAATACCTCGTAGTACATTTTTCACCGAGAATTTCCAAATTGTCCAGTTCTCACTACCGCGTAACTTCTCGATTCCATGGAGCTCCATGCTTTACACTTAACAGCAAACAGTTCGTTCACAAGTGCAACCAAGCAAATGTCCAAACGAGAACGTGGCGCGAAAACGTTATTTAACTCGCGAAAAAACACGATTGAAAGCAACGAAGACTATTTAAGCAACCAAGGAACGCAAGGAGCCACGCTCTGCTACCATGTTGAGGTTCCGTAATGAAAGATCGACTTATCTCAACATGAATTTATTTGTTGCTTCTTCGCAGCGCAGAACAAGACTAGACTCATACAGGGAATAATCACGATAAAAACCCAGTCAGCCAAAAAAAAACAAAAGAGCAAAGAAAAACGTAAAACAAGTCAAATCAGCAATTGAAAACTTTTACATTTTCTACAACAGAAGGTGGTCCGGTTGGCCCACGTCACGAACATCAAGTGAGGGGTCCAGCGCAGCGCAGCTATTGTTCATGGAACTGAAATAACTATGTGTTCTCCAAATGAGCAATCAAATAATTCAGAAAATATGCATGTTGACAATGCTGAAGAAGTTAACAGTGATAATTGTTCTAGTGATAATTCGGCATTTCTCAGTGATAGAGAATGCAATGATAACCCTGATGCGGCAAGTGTTAGTTTTAACCACAATGATGTCACAAAAAATCTTCTGAAAACTACTCCACTAGTAAATTTGAGTCGGAACTTGCTGAATGGGCTATAAATTATTCAATTCCCCAGTCAGCATTAAGTGGTCTTCTTCAAATTCTTAAAAAGTAATTAATTGGAGTTTCACTCCCAAAAGATCCCCGTACACTCTTAAAAAGGCCAAGGTTTACCGAATTAGTTGACATGCATCCTGGTACTTATTGCCATTTTGGAATTAAAAATGGATTAAAAGAGACTTTTGAATTTGAGGGTACTGCTTTTGTGTCAGTTATCAAACTCAAAGTAGGCATTTATTGCCTGTCTCTATCAGAATCTAATACAAGCCAGCTATGGCCAATTCTAGGCTGTGTTATCCCTAATAAGAAAATATTTGTTATCGGCTTATACCATGGTTATTCAAAGCCAAGGGACTCAAATGTGTTCCTCAATGAATTTGTAAAAGAAATGAATGATTTGATCAAAAATGGATTTGAATGCTTTGGCAAATCATAGAATGTTTACCTCCATTCAATTATATGTGATGCTCTTGCTAAATCTTTTATTTTAAAAACCAAAGCACATAATGCTTATTTTGGATGCTGCAAATGTATTAAAGAAGGAGACTTTCAAAGCAAAAGAATGTGCTACTTGGAAAGAGACAGTGCCAAAAGAACTGATGAAAGCTTTAGGTTAAAAACTCAAGAAGAATATCATATGGGTGATTCAATTATAAGCTCTATCCTCAATTTTGGGGTTGTTTCTCAAATTCCTTTGGACTACATGCATTTGGTATGCATAGAGGTGGTAAAAAAAACTATTTTGATGTGGGTGAAAGGCCCATGTAATGTAAGACTCAGCAGGGCAAAAGTGAAATTAATTTCAGAGAAACTATTGGCCATATATTGTGAAAGAATTTGCTCGGAGGCCACAGCCAATAGAAAATGTTGGTAAATGGAAAGCTACAGAACTGCGGCGATTTGCTTTGTATTCTTGCTGCAATGTATTGAAAAATGTTTTGCATCCTATATTATTTCAACATTTCATGACTCTTCACGTGGCTCTGAGAATATTAACCAGCAAGTCATTGGTAAATAAACATAATAATTATGCTATGTTACTTTTAGATCACTTTGTGGAAACTTTTGGAAATATTTGTGGCAGACAGTTTGTATCTCATAATGTTCATGGGCTTATACATTTGGTTGATGATGCTAGACTGTTTGGGACTTTGGACTATTTTAGTGCTTTCCCATTTGAAAATTTCTTGCAAACTTTTAAGAAAGGATTGAGGAAACATGACCGACCCTTGTCCCAATTCTATAGAGGCTATTTGGAAAAGAAAGAGGTTGGAAACTTTGCTGCCAAGGTTGTGACTGCAAAAATGAACTTTGTGCTGAAAAAAGAACAGTGATGGACCATTGATTGACGAATATGCTGACTGTCATCAGTACAAATTTGTTAACAGTGATGAATTCTGCCTGTCTATTTATGAACCAGATAATTGCAGCGCAGTTCATTATCAAACTGAATATGTCATAGTGAAAAACATCTGTCACATACAAATAGGAAATATTTTAATCATTGCGCATAAGTTTTTAGGAGTGAAACCCTGTACAAAAATCCATGCGACTCAACATTGCTTGGGTGTTCTTATGTGACAGAATTATCACTTGAATTAGGAGAATGGCCTTTAGATGAGAATGTTGTTAAGTGCATGAAGTTACCACGGAAGAATGGATATTCCATTATTCCACTTTTGCATCTTGATTAGGGCCATTTTCCTATAATTTGTAATTTATTAATATAACTGTGTAAGAGCAGGCCATTGCATTCATTTAATTTTAGCCTAATGACCAAAAGGGGCGCTGGGCATGTTTCCCCCATCTAATACTTTATATAAAATGCTAAAATAGACAGTCAGAGTTTTCATTTTGCTTCATAAATCATTAGATATTTCAGGGTAGTGAAAAAATTATAAAATGACTGAAATAAAGCCATTTGTTATCGTCGCATTTGATGATGGGGTCCAGATAGTGCTCAAAAATTGGATTAATTTCTCTATGGAAGCGAGGCTTGGACGTTGACAGCAGCAGAGAAGTCAAGAGTGGAAGCATTCGAAATGTGGTGCTACCGAAGAATGATGAAGATAAAATGGATTGGCCGTGTGAGTAACCAGAAAGTGCTAAGGAGAGTAGGAGAAAAGAGAAGCCTCCTAAAAACATTAAGCAGAAGAAGGGACAACTAAGTTGGCCACATTTTGAGGCACGATGGTCTGATGAAGACAATCGTTGAAGGACAAGTGGAAGGGAAAAAGGGCAAGGGACGGCCCCGAATGAGTTATATAGGACAGGTTATAAAGGATGTAAAAGAGAATAAATATGTAGCTATGAAGAGATTAGCGGATAGGAGAGAGAAATGGAGAGCTGCGTCAAACCAATCTTAGGATTGTTGACTAATGATGATGAGTGAAAAATGTTGTTGGCCTTCTTTTAAAGTGACAGTAGATATAATACCGCTGTTCAGAATCTTGAGGAGGCAAACCCTCAATGGCCACTACATCAGGCGAGAATTCTAGCCTCTTTTGGTAAGTGATACTTAATATTACAAAATGTCACTGATTGTGGGTATGCTTGCACCTTTCTATGTGACTTTTGAATGATCTTCATCACCCTTTATGAATCTTTTGACATTGTCTCCTATTATACCCAATCTTTTGATATTTTTTCAGCAACTTATGAATTGGCCAAGCCAAAGCTAAAATTGACTGAAGAACTATCTGACTTGAAGTCAAATGGAGAGTACTTAAAAAATAGTAGTAGTAGAGATGCGTTTTTAGGGGTGTGTCGACAGCAAGGTCATTTGCACCGCTCATAGTTCCTTTACCTTAAGGAAGCTTACTGAGTTCTATTAAGCGCTTCCAACAAAAAAGGGTATCCCATTGTATGAGGTCACAAGAGTTTAATTATTCTTGTGACCTCATACAACGGGATACCCTTTTTGTTTGAGGAGAGCTTCATAGCATACCGAGCAGCATCTGAAACCACCGGAGAAGCGCTCACTGACCTTATAGTTGAAGAAATCGCAGAGTGTGGACTCAATACGAAACTGTCGGGGGCAAGGCTATGATAATGGTGCCAACATGGCAGGCATACATAAAGGAGTTCAAGCACGTGTGCTTGAAGACTTTCCTCTGGCCTTTTTCATGCCTTGTAGTTGTCATAGCCTCAACCTGGTCATTGCCGATGGAGCAAAATCCTCCGTAAAGTCAACATCACTATTTGGAGTTCTTCACCGTATTTACACCATATGTGCGGGCTCTACGAAGCGTTGGTGTGTGATCAGTGAACATGTCACGAATCTCACTGTGAAACAAGTATGTGAAACACGTTGGGAAGCCCGCATATCTGCAGTTCAAGCTCTTCGTTATCAATACATCGAAGTCCGGGATGCTTTGATCGAACTGAACGAGAAGACGGATGACCCTAAGACCGCAAGTGAAGTACTTTCTTTGGTCAAGCAGATGGAGGATTTTTCTTTCTTAGTGTGCTTAGTCATATGGCATGACTTGCTGTTCGAAATCAACATAATCAGCAAAACTCTTCGAGGGAAGGCTAAGAGTGTAAGTGATGCTGCCAAGAAGATCAGTAATTGTTTAGACTTCTTGGACAAATTACGGGAAAGTGGATTCGTTGACGCGGTAATTACAGCGAAAGAGATAGCAGAAGAGCTAGAAATCGAACCAGTCTTCCAAGAAAAAAGAATACGAAAAAAGAAACGATTATTTTTTAATGAAAATAATGAGGAAGAGGAAGTGCAAGCATCTGCATCTGAGACATTCAAGTGGGAGGTATTTTATCCACTGGTGGACACAGTTAGCACGTCAGTGAAAAGTAGGTCAACTGCAATTGAAAACCATAATGTACAGTGGGGCTTCTTGTACAATGTGGCTAACCTCCCAGCAAAGGACATGCTGAAACAAAATTGTTTGAATATTGATTCTACGTTAAAAAATACTGACGGCGCTTCAGACATTAATGGCAATGAACTTTTTTGTGAACTGCAACATATCCACACCATCTTGGAACTGATAGAACCTCAAGTTCATCCCATCGAAGTCTTACGAACAATCAAGAGAACAGACAGCAAAGACTTGTTTATGAATCTTTGGATTGACTTAAGAGTATTGTTAACCACGCCAGTTTCAGTCGCCAGTGCGGAGCGAAGCTTCAGCAAGCTAAAGCTTATAAAAACGTATTTAAGGTCAACAATGTCACAGGAAAGACTAAATTCACTAGCCATCTTATCTATTGAAAACGAACTGGCGAGAAAAATAGATTTTAAGGATATGCTCATAAAATTAGCTCATGCAAAAGCCAGGCGAATGCCGTTCAGTGTTTAGTGCCTCTGTTTATTTCCTTTCAACTTTAACATTCGTAGGTACATATGTATATTATCTTGGTTTGAATATTTTCAACAATACTGTACGTGGATTGTGAATAAATGCTAAAGACAAATATGTTAGTCGTTATTTGGTGATTCGGGATTCCTGTAAACACCTGCCGCTCGCATTGTGTTTGGTTTTGAGTGTAAGTTGTGGTGCGGTCGCCCGGGGGGGGGGGGGGGGCGCTTGACAGAATCTCGCCCCGGGCGCGGCCACACCACGCGACGGTCCTGGATTCACATACCTGAGGGAACAATGTTGAAAAACACATCTATGGTTGTTGCACCAAAAGCATTTCGTTATTTTCTAAGCATTTTGTTGCTCAAATTATTATATTATGAAGTTTTCCAATTATTTATCGACGCAGAAATGTTGATAATAGGGATTTCCAAAGCATCACTTTGCATTTTAATGCCACTTGGTCATTGTTGGGTATTTATTAAATGCAAGTAGAAAATATTTAACTACGCCAGGGCTGAAAACAACATTTAAATGATGTAAACTTTTTTCAGGCCGATGTTCAAAGTTGGCAAGGGATAAGGCAGAGATTAAAATTGTGGTCAAGGATATTCTAAACATCTTATCATAAAAAAACACCTCTCTCACAACTAATTGCAGTCAAAATAATTGTTACTCTTCAATTGAATGGCAATTATTGTGATCCTGCACCAAATTATAAATATATGAGTGTTTTCAGACTGGGCCAGGATGTCCTTGTCCATGGATCTGGAGAAGGAGAAGTGGGACTGTTTTTTGCCTCCTCTTTTAGGAAAAATTTGATAATTTCTTTAACATTTTTAAGTTTCACTTTGACTGCAACTTCCCCCTTAAATTTGTCAGGCGTGTTGCAACTGAGCGAGTTAAAAATAATTGGGTCACTCCTGAAATTGAGTTCTGGCTGATCAACTTAAAGCTGACTATAGGGTCATGAAATCCAGCAATTCAGAATATATTAAAAGAATGTATGTGGCAAATAAAATAATTACTTAAAGATGATAGAAATGGGCTTCGTGCTGGGAAGATCGTTAGCTACATGTATGTTGGTAGACTGGATCACGCGACCACACGTGAAGAAGTGATTACACACGTGAAAGATTATTTCAACATAACATGTGAATCTTGCGATTAAATCAAGGGTAAAAGTGCCCATGCTGCCTTCAAAATAGGAATTGACTACACTTTGTGCTACAAGCTGAAAAACTTGTCTCTTTGGCCCCCTGGTGCCGTGGTCTCTCGCTTCATGAGACCATTTAATCCTCCCTCAAACAACTTCAGCCAACACCAATGTGAACAATGTGAGTGATCAATCGTCAGTAGGAAGTGACGCTTCAAGAAATGAAGAAGGCCCAAACACGCGTTTGAAGGCGAATAAAAATAACAAAAAATCGTTGTGACTAAATGATTGGTGTAACCCTTTTGCTATTCCCTCAAATGATACACATCGTGCATCCACAGTGTTTTCAATTTTAAACTTAAATGCTCAATGCATCAGAAACAAGACTCTTGAATTAGGTTTTCTAATTGATCAAACCAATCCAACAGTTTTAACTGTCTGTGAACATTGGCTGATTGATGAAGTTAAATATCCAAACTTTCCGGGATATAGTGTTGCGGATGTTTTCTGTCGTTCGACTTTAAAAAATGGTGGTGTTATGGTACTTGTTAAATCTGACATTGCCTCAGAAGTGGTCAATGTGCCTTATAAGCACTTAATTGAGGAGTGTACCTTTGAATATGCCTGTGTTAATGTTCCTGTTGGTGACAAACAAATCTTTGTCATCACTTTCTATCGTTCGCCAGCAAGTAATTTCCAAATGTTTCTAAAATCACTGAACAACTTGCTTGACGCAATTTTTAGCCGATGTAATAGATTTAATGTTGTTATTACTGGTGATTTTAATAGTGACTTGCTCACAGATCATAAGATTAGAGATGACTTCCTCCGTCTTTTGAAATGTTACAATTTGAATGTATTGAATAATGATATCCCCACTCGATATACCTCTCACTCTGCTACGTTATTGGACCTAGTCATATCGAATATGGACCAGTTTTTGGTAAATGTCTCTGTTCTAAATTACATCTCTAATCACTATCCTGTGTTGGCTGAATTCAACTTCCATGCAATTGTATACCTTCTATACAATACAGTATCCATCAAGATCCTTCTGCAATACTAATGCTTCTCATTTTTTCAATCTGCTTGAAGCCGAGAACTGGTCCTTCGTTTATACTGATGCTGATTTTGAAACCAGATTTTCTCATTTCTATTATAAGTTTGTATATTTCTACAATGTAGCCTTTCCCACGTTTTATAAGAAAACCAGCAGAAAACAAAAACAGAAGGAGTGGATCACTGATGAAGTCCGCAGTCTCTCTACCAACCTCAAACATAACGCCTTTCTTGTCCGGGCATCAAAAGATGACTCACTTCCGAATGAGTATAAATCATTAAAATCCTATTATCGTAAAGATTTAATTGCAGCAGAGCATTCTTTTAATGACAGAAGGATTATGAATGCCAGTAACAAATCCAAAGAAGTCTGGAAGATTATTAACTCATCCGAGGGCAGCTACCCTTTCAGTATCTCAAGTTGTTGATCCAGCAGGCGTTCCCTTCTCCAGTTCACATTCCTTGGCCTGTTTCATTAATGACCATTTCACAAATCTCACTCTCCACCCAAAACTGTCTGATAATTACAATTTCTTTGGTTTTCCTCCTGCTACAACGTCACTTTTCTAATCACCTTGTACTGAATCTGAATTAAGACTTTCTCTTCACAACCTTGGTTCCAAAAGCAGCTCTGGCTTTGATGAAATCCCTAATTGATTCTAAATGAATGTATTGATGCTTTCAAAGTCCCTCTTCTCCACTTGATTAATGATTCTTTGCATCTGGGAATTTTTCCAAGTCCCCTTAAAATCTCCAAAGTAATTCCTCTCTACAAGAAATAAGGAAATCCTCAGGATATTCATTCTTATCGCCCAATTAGCATTCAAAATCAGTTCTCAAAGTTTTTTGGAAAGATATTTTACAAACGTTTAATTACATTTCTAGAATCAATAAACATTTTATCTAATAGTCTACATGGCAATCGCCAGCACAGATCTACTACCTCAGCTACTGCTGATGAAATCGACAATATTCTTTCTTCCCTTGATAAAGAATTATCAACAATTGGTTTGATGTTTGATTTCAGCAAAGCGTTCGACAATGTAAACCATGATCTGCTATTATGTAAACTTAATCACCTTGGCGTGAGAGGAATTTCTAACCAGTGGGTCAAATCTTATCTTCAGGACAGGTGTGGCGGGCGTTCAAATCATAGCGCGCCACTGCCGGAAGGCAGCACCGCCTGGAGGGAGACAGGCGGAAGGCCCTTGGCGCCGGCAGGGTAACGGGACCCTGGGGATTTGGCGCCCTAGCATGGGGAGTAGCGTCCCATAGTTTTAAGGAGAGACATACGTGCGAGCCGGCTGAGCGTCAGTGCATTATATACTCGATGTGTTACAGTGCATTGTAAACTTTCTTTTGTTCTTTTGGAGCCAATAAACTCCCATTACATCAATTGGTGTTCGGAGTCTGATTACGTCTCAATCGCCCGTACTTCGGACCTCAAAAGTGGTGACCACGCCGACGTGATAGTTGTAGGACCACGTGAGTGATAATTTCATCGATTGTGTAGAGTATTTATGCGATTGTGTTTTATAATATTTGTGTCGTGTTCGCGATGGCAGACGGTGATAACCGTGTCGAGCGCATTTCCATGCGCGTGCCTCCGTTTTGGCCCGAAGACCCCGCAGTGTGGTTTGCCCAAGTCGAGGGTCAGTTCCACCTGAACGGGATCACGCAGGATACCACGAAATTTTATTACATCATGTCTCAACTGGACCAGAAATACGCCGCGGAAGTGAGTGACATCATTATTTCACCCCCGGCGGAAGGACAATACGCGCGGCTGGATGAGGAGCTGATACGCCGTCTCACGGCGTCCCAAGAGCAGCGGATTCGGCAGCTTCTCGAGCACGAGGAGATAGGAGACCGCAAACCATCGCAATTTTTGCGTCATCTCCGATCCCTCGCCGGCACATCGATTCCCGACACTTTCCTCCGGACGCTGTGGCTCAACCGCCTGCCCGCCCATATCCAGACCATCCTAACGGTACAGCAGGACGCCGATTTGAATACCCTCGCTGCCTTGGCGGACAGGGTACATGACGTCACGCCAACGCCTCAGGTAGCCAGCATTTCCGCCAACGACGCAGTGCTAAAGAGAGTAGAGGATCTCACCCTGCAGGTGGCTACCCTGATGAGCCAGATGGCCCAAATGACCGCCAGCGTGACCGCGCAGATCACCGACGCTTCGGCAAACCGCTCTCGACGGCGATCCCGAGGCAATTCCCGCAGCCGCTCCCGGGCGAACTCCCGTCCCCCATCTAGCGACGGGCTATGCTGGTATCACGCGAGGTTTGCGGAGAAGGCGCACCGCTGCGAACCCCCATGCAACTTCGCGGAAAACAAGTAGGGCAGTTGGTAAACGCGGCAACCGACTCCCACCCTGCTGTCAGCCGCCTTTTCATCACGGACACCATCTCTAAATTACAGTATCTTATTGACACGGGATCCGACTTGAGCGTTTTTCCCCGGACTTTACTCAAAGGTCCCCGCCAAAAATCCACGTATCAATTATTCGCTGCGAATGACACGGTCATTGCCACTTACGGCTTGCTTGAGCAGCATCTAAATCTTGGCCTTCGCAGGGATTTTGTGTGGAGATTCGTGGTGGCGGACGTGTCGAAGCCGATTTCTTAAGGCATTACGGACTCCTGGTGGACATCCGTAATCAACGGCTCATCGACAGCACGACTTCTCTGAAGGTAAGCGGCGGCATTGTGCGAAACCCTCTCCCCCACATAAAGGCCGTATGCGTGGGAAACAAATATCATAGTATCCTGGCGGAGTTCCCTAATGTGATCCTGGTGGTGCACCGAGGCAGACATCACATTCCACTGTGCATCACATACGCACCACACCTGGACCACCTATCTCCTGCAAGGCGAGGCGATTGTCAGCCGACAAACTCCGTTTGGCGAAACGGGAATTTGAGACCATGATACGAGATGGAGTGGCACGCCCCTCGGAGAGCTGTTGGGCATCTCCCCTCCACCTTCCTGCGGCGATTACCGAGCGCTTAACGCACGGACAATCCCCGATCAGTATCCCGTGCCTCACATTGAGGATTTTTCCCGTAATCTTCTTGGAAAATCAGTGTTTCCTACAATAGATTTAGTGCGGGCGTATCATCAGATACCCATTACCCCCGAGGATATCCCAAAAACCGCCATCAAAACTCCGTTCAGGCTCTTTGAGTTCAATTTCATGACGTTTGGCCTTCGTAACGCTGCACAGTAATTTCAGCGATTTATGGATGAGGTGCTACGAGGGTTAGACTTCTGTTTTGCATATGTAGATGACATTTTAGTTGCTTCCGCATCCGAGGAAGAACACGAAGAGCACCTCCGCCAACTGCTCACACGCCTCAATGAGTACGGGGTTGTTATTAATCCATCAAAGTGCATGTTTGCCCAACCTGTGGTTACATTTTTGGGTTACCGTGTTTGGTAGTGTTTCTTTTATAGGGTGCGTCGGCGGCTAAGGCCATTTTGCACCACTCACTGACTGGTATTGATAAAGGGGATTAGGCCCGTTCTGAAATTAACGTGTCAATAATTTACAAGAGGTATCATTTATATTTTATTGAAAAGTCGAGTTGAGTGTAGGAATGCAATCAGTCGGGAAATGTTTTCGGGAGTGTCTCCTAGTACCTCAGCTAGGTTGACTCCGTGGTTGTGATTCACCCGTGCAGTACGATATCTTGCACAGTCCGTCAGGATATGTCACACTGTTAGTGAACAATTGCAATTTAAGCATTGGGGCTGTATTCTCTCTTCGGTGAAGAGGTATGAATGGGTTAATAAGCAGTGACCAATTCTTAAGCGTGTTAACACATTTACCATGGTGAATTTTATACGCAAGTTATGTTTAGCATCCTGTTTTGGGTTTCCTCTCCCCATGCAGACATTATCTTCAAGATACAAAAACGTGTAATAAGACTTATGTGCAACGTTCCAGTGCATGCACCATGTCTCCTGCTGTTTAAGAGACTTCAGTTACTGCCAATTCCTAGTGTTTATATGTATGCTGTTTGTGTGTCTGTCCAAAAAAATCTAGTAGACTAAGTGACAAGTGATAGGATTCATAACTATAATACCAGAAAGCAGAAGGATTTTCACCCAAATTTTGTTATGACTACTATTGCAAAGCATGGACCAATGTCCATGGGGTTAAATATTTACAATCATTTACCCCAGGACCTCAAAATTAAGATAGGTACCGCAGTATTTAAGAAAATGGCGTTGAACTTTTTCCGCTCCAAAATGTTTTACTCTTTAAAAGAATTCTTTGATTCAAATTTTTTAAGGAGTGGAATGAGTGATTAATTTCAGTTATATATACCATTTTTTAACATGTATTTTATATTATCTTGTAATGCACTTTGTGTAATTCATTGACGTGCCTTATATTGATGCACAATGCTGTTATCAATCTCTGGGCAAATAAATAAATTATAATAATTACTTGTTCCGCTGGGCAATTTGGAGAGGCAAAGAGAGTCTCCACCCTTTTAGTCGCCTTCTACGACAAGCAGGGATACTGTGGTAGTATTCTACAAGCCCCTACCCACAGGGCTAACATTTAACATTGACTCTAATTATTCATAGATAACTGTAGGACAATGGACAAATTATGCCAAAATTTGACACTACGATTTCAAGAACTTCTATCTTTAATCTATGATGCATTGTATCTGGCCTGTTTACATTAGAATCACTGCAGTTGGTTATAGATTACTTGTACCAATTATTGTTGAACCCATTCCTGCAAACTTACAAATATAGAATCATTCTTCATGCAAAAATTCCTGAAAAGAACCAGATGATGGCACCATGAAACTTAAGTCAATACCAGGTATTTCCTCTGAAGATTGGAACAGGAGTCTTGATACCAGCTGAGGTTTTACCAAATAAAGCTTGGTGAAATCCACATTTTCAATACCCTTATTTAGCTATGTTATTTTTTTTAAAGTCTGGAAACACTTGCCCAATTACGATCATTACCATCCTGTAGCACATGTACTTCAAGAAACAAGGATAGTGAAACAACCTTAATAAAACTTAAGATGATATAGCCACAGGTTATGATGAGCAGCCAGCAACAATAAATATCCAATTCAATTTCAGTGAGGTCTCTGGTATATCTTGCACCCCTCTCTATCCTGTATATGAACACAGGATCTACTGCAATGACATGAAGTTATTAAGAATACTCCACACAGATGACCTCCAGGTTCATATGCAGGTTCCATATGCAGTACTGTTCTGCATCCTTGAAGGAATACTATCGGAGGCTGCTGCACATCAGGCGGTGGTTAATTGGCATATAGTAACTCCTAAAAGGTATGGTAACTCCTAAGAATGATTACAAGAGCAAAATGATTACAAGAGAACAAAACCAGAGTCACCATTATTTGGCAGGGTTCATATGATATAAATAAATGTGGTCCTGGGTAAATTGATTTAATCACACTAAATACAAATACAAGACGCACATTGTCCCAAAACTAAAATGTTACTCTCTTACAACCAAAACAACGAAAAAGATTTAACAATAGTCAGCACAATACAACAACTTGCTACAATAAACTGCGTAATGAAAATATAAATCAATGTTAACAGTAAATTACCTGCTGCAGATGGCTATCACACAAAATAGGAATGTATAGATACAATGAATGCGAAAAATTACAAAATTCAACAGCATAAAAATCTAAATGACTTAAAAGAGGAGTGTCTGAAAAGTAGGTCTCCGAATTCAATCTAACTCTGCAGTTTTGTAGCCCATTCAGAGCTGTCCTAGAATTACCCACCATATGGGGTTATACAGTAGCTTTTTGTTATTTTATATAACAAAATTATAACGAAGTTCTCCTTTTTGCAAATCAAATCATTGGTCCCAAAGAAAAGGCTAATCCAATCTATGGCAAAAGAAACATTAATACGAAATTACGAACCTCAATCCCTGTCAGAGTGGTTATAAAATTAATTTTATTACAAATTTCCACAGATAAACAACAGCATTTACGTGGATATACACGATGCTTTGTTATAACCATTTTGCAACATGAAAGTTCTCCTCGTGAACTAGGCCCAATGCAGTCAATTACACACCCATGCCTCGTATAGCACAAGGGATTCATTCCTTGGGGTCTTTGCGCTATACGAATTTGTGTTATATGAGAGCATTTTAACATTTGGAAGATAGGGATGTGTTCCTGGTAGCATAGGTGTTGGGTATCGAATTTCCTCTACCCCATGTATATTCCTATTAATAGCCTTAGAAAACCTTATTCATATAAACTCCTTAAGTTTAAAATATCTTTAAAGATCGTAGACACGCATTCAAAGACTTTTATTCACGTAAAAATAATTCGTACATGCTTTTGAAATTCCCTCCTGTTATGCGGGTGGGCTAACATCTGCTATCTCAGGTGTTCGTAATGCATTGCCGGTAGTTGACGAATTTTCAAACCAGTCTAAAAACAATTAGTGTCACCCAGGCCTCTTTGTAGCTCATCCAAATAACAGTCTAGTGCTAATTTCAATACCATTTCATTGCTCGTGGAGTTTGTGAAAAATAAATCATCACTGGCTTTAATTTTAAGTCCCCCAAGGCATTAGAAGCAACATGAAACAGTCTTTAAATGCCTTGAAACCTGACAGTTTTTCTTCCCTATCAATGAATGAACGAGATTGCATTCTTTTCCAAAACAATATCGTCTCGTCAAAACTAAAACCTAGTTGAGGGGGAAAGGAGCCACTTTCAATCACAGCTTGGAGTTCATCAGAAAATGTTGCGGTGACTGCGTTATCAACACTTTGATTCACCTAATATCGCCACACTGAAAATACCTGCTAGCCGTTTAAAATTCTGGAACCAACAGGAGCTTTCACCTAATGTCTCGGAGCGATTACCACCCTCATCTTCTTGTACAGATTCACAATGAACTTTCCGTATGTGTTGACTGCTTGATTAAAGTTGGTGCAGCTGAGGTCACTGATGTTTTAACTTTGTCTTTATTCAGAATAAGGCAGTTTAAACTTCCGCAAAATATCGCTTTGACGCTCTCAATTTTCAAAGCAATTGACTTCTTTCAATTTCTCTTCCAAGTTCATGGTTTTTCTCGATAAATTTTTGATTTTTCTACCCACATTCCTATTATTGCCATTATTCTCTTGATTTTTACTCTGTTTGGCTCTATCGAAATCAACTTCTACTGCTGGACTGTATTCCTGAGGCGCAGAGGGCCTACATCTTCTGGGAGGGAATGAAGGCATTGTGTTTGAGACTCTACAGCGGACCCTTTTATGTATTGATGCCATTCATACGCAACTTGGCCACTGCTCCATTTATCCCCTGCGAATACTGATGACCTTGAAGGATTTAGCGTAGACCCTCTACCTGGAAGTTAAACGCCCAATAACCTATGACGGAAAAATTTATGCCTCAAACCATATTGCTAAAAAAAACTCATTTCCACTAGCTCATTGCTTAATTAAAGACCAAAATTAACTATTGTCATTACGTTTAAGAGACGAGATAAATTAATTTGGTAGGCCGGCCATTTGGACCCAATATCAAGTAATGCAACATATGAAGTTTGCATTTACAGTCTATCCCATCTCATGTGAGTGTGCTCATGCAATGCTTGAAAACTGTGCTGTTTGGACAGTTTTGAGCATAGGTTAGCTTTATTGTAACTAGAAAGCTTTGTGTCAATCAATGAGAGCATAAGAAACATTAATACAGTCAGAAATGCATCCTGTATAGTCTCATGCTTTTTTGAATCTCGTGTGAGTCATCCAATTGCCGAAAGCTATAATTAGACACCTTTGGGTCCAATAGGTGATCCTATTAATCGCGAAAATTTGATATCGTCATTTAAAAATCTAAAAGCGTGAAATACTTTCTCCAAGCCTTTCGATTTAGGCAATTTAAAAAAATAGGAAACCACCCTATTCTATTACATAGAGAGCTGCAAGAGCTTTAAAACAAAATGGTTCATGAGTAGGACAAGCATCATAGTGTATTGGCACATGCGAAGAAAGAATCTGAACTCTTTTCCACTCAAATTGGGCATTTACTGAAGCTTTAATTTAAAATTTCAGATACAGATTCAATGTCTTCCTCAACTTTGGATAAAATATATCCAGTGAAGGGAAATATCCGCAGATATTTTGATCCAATGTTCCCGATCCGACCATCCCTAGCCTAAACTATTGGTTGTACAACCCCATATGAGGGGTCATTCAAGGACAGGTCTCAATGGACTAAAATACTATCAAGTTTGATTGAATTCTAAGACTCACTTTTGTGGACACGCTCATAGAGCATTGCATTTATAGGCAAATTTGACATAAAATACACCAACTGGGGCAGCAAGCACTCAAGCTGTTGGTTGACTGGTTCCAATCCTGCCACAGAGATACTGCAACACAGCAGGAGTAGACTCTGTAAAAGACGGGAAAAAATGGTAAAATACGGAAGTTAATTTCAGCATGAATAAAAATGAAGATTGGATAGGCCACTACAGTGATAACATGTGATTTTGAGAAAACAGGTGAGCATATAAATTTACGGCAAAAAAAACAACAAGATTCAAGAAAAGAAGAGATTTTTTTACAGTCCACATACTACTTCCTTGAAGACCTCGGTCTTCACTGTCCAACAAATATCATTAATCTACATTCATTAATCCTTTAAGATCCATAAGGATTGCAGCGATTTATTTGCATAACAAAATATATTTTTAGGCTAATATTGATGCCTGGATTTCAAAGCAATTATTACCTCTAGACAAAGAATTTGGATCTCTTGTGCATTTTTTAGTTTCCTACTGGACACAGTGTTCCACTGAAAGCAGAGGCCGACCTTGGAAAGCTTGGTCATAATTGGCCAACTCTACTGGGAAGCATTTTTTTATTAATTTCAAAATGCAAAGTACTCCTGATATTTCAACATGTCTTCCAGTAATTATATTGGCAATGTATGGCACATGCATGTCAAGATAAGAAGACCAATAGTCCCTCAAACTCGTATTTTTAGTTTACGTGAAGTTTAGTATAAGTAAATTTTCCCCAGGGGCAGTGTCTTGTAAGTCTATCTACTTCACGAGATAACACACGGCATACAAAACGTAAGGCATTTTCCCTTCTACCAGGGGACATGATGCCGAGAGCAGGTTATAATACTGCATGCAAGCATCAGCAGGAATACGAGAAACAATACCTCTAAGTTGGGACACAGCATGCAACATATTACAGTAAAACCTCTATGTAATGAACCTCTTTACATCATAAACCTCCATACTTACTCCTACCACTGCTACGGTCCCATCAGATTTACATGTAAATTTATAGGCAAACCTCTTTGTAGTGAACCTCTTTATCTCATAAAACCTCCTCTTATCATACCTGAGGAGATACCCCCCGAGACAGCCTAACTACCTCCACAAATCGTACCGAGACAACTAGAGGCCATTAATGCAGCAGCAATTACGTACATGGAATGACATTTTCAACGATAAATGTTTCACGCTTATTTTTTTTCTTATACACCTTTCATTTGCTGTAATTTTCACATTAACCAATAGTTGTGGTCATTTTGTTCCATATGAGAGCATACCTAACAGTAAATAAGAAAAAAGATATCCAACTATCCTAATCATTTTGGGTGACTGTTGAATTAAGAGAGATCACATCGTTTTCTCCCGAATCATGGTAAAAATCATGCAATAGCACTCGCTTTCAGTAATTATTAAATAATAAATACATGTTCACTAATGCATGCATGTTTGTTTAAACACATAAATATAATGGTTTAAAAGACAGTAGTGCCTTCATTTCCGAAGGAAATAAAAAATCCAGTGCCTGTCACTGAAACCTCTCTATAGTGAACCTCCATACATCAAATTGCCCAAATTTTGGTCCCCTCCATTATGATGTAAAGAGGTTTTACTGTACTCCCATCCTTCCATTTCCAGAACAGTCACTAAGCAAAAATTAAAACCCATCTCCATGTCGGGTAGATATTGCATTCAACCTGAGTTACTGTTTATACGGTGCTAATATCGGCAGCCATTCAACTACAAATCAATTTACGTGAAATAATACCAATTCTCGCTCCCTAATGGTCTATAGCGGCTTATGTGTCCCATGGCATAAGAACACTAAATTTGTCAAAATTAAAGTACAACTGCAAAGTTTTTTGCACTCACTGCATAGGTTAGATACACATTAAGGATAAACCGAAAGTTCCATTATAATTGACCACATTGATTTTTTTATGAAATACATTCCCGCTTCATAAACAGCATTTCCAGTGAAAGTTCTTAACAATGTGGAAACAGCAACATCCAAAGGATATCGCAAAAGAAGAATTAAAAACTAGGAGCCAATAGCCTGTTCTCCAATAAAACCAATTCTTACAATCATAGACCTTCTCATTTAATTTTGAGAGAATATCAAAAATTTGGGACATATATGTCCCTTAGATGTTAAAGGGTTAACCGAGGCCAGATTTCAACTCTCCATATCATATCATCCACATTACAACAAATAAAAATCAGCAAAAAGAAAATCTATACAACGTCACTATTAAGGAATCACTAGCACCTCTAAATTACTTAACTATGTAGGTCGTCACAGTGAAGATAGTATGTTTGAATAGTTAAATCCACACACAGTTTCCTATGTATTTGCACTCTTTGATGTTCAACAACACAAATTAAAGATTTGCCCACTCAAATGCATGGCAGAAATCGACTGATGTGACTTTTGAATAAAGAAGGATGAGTTGGTAATCACATGGTAGAAAGCATAGAACAGATTTGGTTTCTTCCCAAGAGGATGTGACCACTATTTCCTGCAAAATCCTCTGTTTAAAATGAGAACTAACAAAATAGATAAAAACTTCAAGAAAATAACACTAAATAACAAATGAATGGATGTACATATTTTCAAATGCTCCCAACGCAGGCTATTCATTTCGTCTCCTCTATGCATGACAAAAAGTTTAAAAAATACATTGTCAATAAGTTCACTTCCTATATTTATCAATAGATAGAGTGCTTGTGTTAAACTTCTGATTAAAAGTTGTAGCAAAATTAGTTGCCAACCTCACAGGGTCTTAGAGAATAGGCAGATTAGGGATTCTTTCAGTAAAATGTTAGCTGAGGCATTGACTTCACGATGGGCAAAGAATTGCAAAATCAAGCACAGAACACCTTTCCCATGAACAACGTAGGAACCGCAAAACTGTGAACTTTCGTCACCGACCCCAACCCTTCTTCAAATGCAAGCTTGATTTGATCAACAAACAACTGATTACAATTGTATGCCTCAAGGATAACTTCTGGCTAAAGATGAGCTCCAAATGCTAAAAGAGTTTAATACTACTAAAATAGGACGCAAATACAAAACATGATCCTGAAAAGTTAATGCTGATGAGGAGTTAATGAACTTACTAGAGCGATTTCTATATAGATAAACGATTATAATTGAAGAACATACCTTCGGTAACGTCATGATAATGTTGAAAGGTCTTGAATCCAACAGTCGAAGGAATTTCTGTGATATAAGCATTTCCATACCTAGTTGATGTGGACTAAATTCTTGCCAGTAATTAGTCGAAGCATATCGAATCACCATCCAGTTACGCCGAAGCAATGAAATAATTTCAAAAGCTCGCAATTCACCTCGCCGCTCGTTGCCCCACGTGATCATTTCTACGCTTCATTTGTTTCGATTTGATGTTGTTTTGATAACAGCGCCATAGCGGCGGCAGCGGCCAGTATTCAAACTTCTGCCGGGAATTCGATATCTTCCCTCACGAAATAAAGTGAGGAATACTTGTCCGTTTTTAAATTTAGTCAAGTTACATGATTTTTTCTGTACATTTTTAGTATATACCACGTCAGCCGACTAAATTCAATTTGTTTCATGATGAAATTATGATTTTTAATTTTTGGAAGGATCAGTGCACATTGTGGAGTCAGTTTCTCAAGATTGTTGCATAAGATACATTTTAACTCATGCTTAGTGCAACTGTATGAAAGAAAAATTCCAGGCAATTTCATAATTCACCGTTAATCTTTTCAAATGAAAGAGGAGGAGATGGTCAACTTCATGAAAAAACAGCTTTTAGAATTAATTAGATACCTTAAAATTTTCTCAAATCTGCAATCTAGCACACAGATTAAATATCTATCATTTTGAAGCACAACTGAATGCGACCAGCTCAATAGTTATTTCACATCAGGGTTTCTTCAGTTGACATGTGTGGGGCTACCCTCTCGCATGGATGTCTGAAAAGTGATCAAATGGTTTAAAGTACAATCCATTTACAACTCATTTAGCTGAACTGTGGACCTTCCAGCATACCTGGCTGACACTGCATTCACACACAAACACTTTTCATGGTGGTAGATCAATGCATCGACTTCTCTGCTGCACGTGTAGAGTAGTACAGCACTCAAGTTTTCGTTGATAGTTAACTACTGTCAATATTCCTTACCAAAAATTGATGGCTAAATATCATATTAACAGTTTTACTTTAAGAAAAATGTCAGCATTTACTGACATTTCAAAAAAAGGCCAAAGTTCCTTTCGCCCTCATCAGGCAAAGAAGCACAGTTTGAATTCCTCACCCTGTTACTTCCACCTTTCTGACCCAAAATTTTCTCTAACGCAGTTCTGCATTTCACAAATTTACCTGCCAGGATTGTTGCATCCCTGGCATAGTGCCATCTTCTAATATTTGTGCATGTGAACTTCACAGGTAGGCTACATGCTTTCACTTTCTCCTCCTTCCTATCATGACAATAACTACGTAGCCATAGCAAGGTAAAGGTGAAACATAGAGCAGCTAAGAGCTGGTCGTGCTAGTAACCTCATGGTTGCTCTAGGGAATAGCAAAAAGTTGAATACAAGTTTTTACCAACATGATAATAATTCCCCAGAGGATATATTGAGTTAAAGGTCCAACTAAGTTATTCCACAAGTAATTCAGTATGGCTTTTGGAGGAAGTAACTGACAACTGCAGCATTAGTTCAGTCTGCTTTTTAACGATAGGCACCTAGAAGACTGGAGCTTTATCCCCCTCACAATCAGACTGACTGGGTTCTGAAAGTAGTAGAAGTACCCTCCACACAGCATCCAATAGGGATCAGGCTTCCACTGTAAAATCTCTGCCATTGACAGAATATGAATCTGAGCCCTGGACAAAAACAAGGCTTTCTTCCATACGCACATAAATTCAGTTGCATTAGATGTCTTTCCATTTTATAAAGCAATGCTTGAGATTCATTTTTCAATGATGTATGTTCAGACATAAAGATGATGGTTGTGAGAATGCCAAATCTAAGGAATTTTGTGACCAATATGTTGGAGAATACCATATTTCCATTCTATATCATGTTATTCTTCATTCTAAGAAACAAGAGCGCACAATGACCCAATTATCACCTTTGGAACATAAAATGATGAATAGACAGGGCCGGATTCATGATGTGGTTGGCTCGGGGCCCATCTTGGTGGAAGGTCCACTGTTTTGCTCATAATTTTAGCACTGTTTATGGAAAAAATACAGATATTTTGAAAGTTATACAATGTTAAATCATCCATAATGTATATGAAGAATTTAAATTCCATGAAATATGATGAATTGGAGGGAATAAAATGATTTTTTATTAGTATCGATGGCTGTATTCTCCATGTTCAATATTCACTTACTAATTTCACTGTTCTTTGTTGATTACAAACTGCAAAATATCATTTCATAGAACCACAGAAAATCATAATTAGAGAGGATAGGGGCATGATATTCAGAATGTAAACTGAAGTGGAAGGTGTTAACCATTTATTAATGCCAATGTTGACAACTATATGTTAACAAAAAAAAAGAACCCAGCTTCACATCAAATCCCCTCATACCTGATGGTTTTTTTTTCGATTATTAGCGATTCACTTCTATATTGGCAGAAGGCTCATACCTGAGTTGAGGGGTGGCCGAGTGCCTGGGCTCCTTGCCACCCCTCTTTGATCAGGCCCTGTGACTTGACAATGTTCAGAACAGAGGCAGTCTGGCTTCAACTCAAAAATTTTAATCAATGCACACACAGTGACTGAAATAAGTATGAGAATACCTTTACCATTTACTCCCTTTCCTTAAAAAACATATCATACCAATTCCATTTATCCTAAGTTAAGCATTAGAAAAATGGATAAGGGGTATTTTTGCATAAGGAATATGAAATTCAAAAGGAGAGGAAAAAGTGGTAATACTTGGAATAATTTTAATGGATCAGCACTATATAGTATGTATTCCTTAGCTGTTTACATTGCAAAGTAATTACGTTCACAATTTTTCATTAAGTCATACAAATTACAATTCATACGGTGACACAATTCAGGAATAAAAACATCCTCAATCCACTTCAATTTATGCTTTCATTTGCAATCAAGAACTCCTTTAAGAACCTTCATTCCAAGAATTTTACCATTATGGTAAGAATTTTCAAATTAACTTTTCAGGTACCAAGGAAAAAGACAAATGTTACACATAGGATGCATATTTACATAGACAAACAAAATAAATAATATCATTAAATATCATCCCATTTTTCCTTGCAACCAGAAATTTATCATCTATAGTATTCTTTAAAGCACATCTAAAGCCAAAGCAAACAAATTATAGAGCAGAAATGTCATGAATCAAGTTTAGTTAGAAATTGTGTATGCCCCACCACTCCAACAGGCTGAACAAATTTATCAAGAGACACTTGTCGGAGCATAGCATCTTCCTTCTCTCGAGCCTCCACTAGGAAAATACTCTCCTTCTTGTCAGCCAAGTAATCAATCCTGGAACAAGAAAGGAAATATCAGTATAAACTTCCCTCAATGACTTTAAAAATCTAAGTAGCATTCATTTCTTAAAATCCTTCCATGAATGTGTCTTGAAAATTTCCAAAACAAATTGTGCTGAGAAACCAATGATGTTTGGCCAAAAATTACATTATTTTTTCCTTCTCCATCCACTTCATATTATGTATACGCATATTACAGGTATTACTATGAGAGACCTACATTTCATTTTTTACCCATACTTATGGCAACAAATAGATACAGTGGAACCTCGTTAAAGCGAGTACGGGCTATAGCGACACTCCCAATATAACGAGGGATAGCCGATGCACCGTCAATTGACCCTATAATAAGAGTGTTAAGAAATTCGTTTTTACGACACCATTTTGGTGCTGCCTCTCGCCATAGCGAGGGTTTCACCGCCGGAAGACTTTCATCAAGACTCCTTAACCTCTGTAATTTCTAGCGATCTGTTAGATATGAAGTTAATGGAGTGCTCAGTCTCAAATTTATGTGGTAATCTGTCGTTCGATAAATAAGTAGTTAATTTTGGTGAAAATATTGTGGCATTAGCATTCGCGAATGCTTCATCTTCTTTTGTTCCTCGGACAGCAGAAAGCAGTCGGCAGCATACCCGCACGTCCGTGAGTTGCGTGAATAGAAAGCATTTGATGGCAGTCACCATGGCCAAAAAAACACCAAACACGTCTAAGTGAGAAAATAAAAATAAAGGAGTAATATGAGAGTGTCGAAATTAATTTATCTTCCTATTCGCTCTGCAAAATTATAAAAACACAGAAGCGCCCAAGGAATGCAGACGATGAATAGTTATAAGGAGCTTTGTTCGGGTGGTTTTGCCCATTCCAATCTGCGGGAACTTCTGAGAAAGGGGCTACGCCCAAGCCTAAAGCGGAACATTTCAGGGATAGATTGCGAATCGAGAATTTTAAGAGTGCAGAAGGTTGATTATACTAATGCGAAGCACCAAAGCGTTATCTCCCCTCATAATTGCTGGTCATGCCTGCGGTGTAAACCCGAAGTCGTGGAAGAAAGGATCGTAAGTATCTTTAGAAGTATTCCCCGCGTCATATAACATAGACGAAACGGAACTTTTTTACATACAACTCCTCGACAAAACCCTTGCAGTATGAGGTACTTCTTGCAATGATGCCTCTAAAGGTAGGTAGTGCGCCTTAGCGATGATGTAGGATGTACGAAGCAATGATACTCAGCGTGAATTGACCGGATGGACGTATTTATTCTCCGTTGCGGATTTACAAGGGTGAACTATTCGCGTCAGTGGTCGGAGTCGTACTGGCGCTCTCTTTTGTCACGTGGGTAGCCGAGCATCCCCTGGTGGCCGCTGGAAGAACTCGCAGAACAACTAACTCTCGTTTGCAGTGCCGTGGTAAACTCGGTGTATTACTTCAAATACGTCGCGAGCGTAACACTCAAAAAGAAACTTTTTTTCAACAACGGCAATTTTAATCACATCATTTTTCAAGCTTAGCAAACTTTTTACCGTAGATTATGTAGGTATTACATTATTTGATAGAAAAAGTCTTCCAAGGCGGGAACATTATACAACCTTCCACCGTTTTCACCTGTAGAAACAAATGTAATGCGTTATTTCACTTCACTGCCGCATAACGTACAGAAACAATAAACATACACCAATGGAAACATTTGAGGCATTAAATAACCGCGATACTGTTTCATCAATTAATTTTAGAATTTTCAGTGGAAAATACCAAAATAATAGAATGATCACGTAAATGAACTAATTAAGTGCATAGAAAAATGGCTTCGTCGGTTGTGCATTGGCATAACGATTGACGAAACAATGCTTTCCATGATTTTTATTCAGTGCGGCGCTTATAAATTGTTTGAATAGTTAGTCATTGTTTGAGTAAGGAAATTTAGTGATGCAAAAAAACATCGCCTTTCGTCTGGATTTATGCTTACGTTTATCGGATAGATGTTTATCTGTCGCCGCACCACTCCTGTTCCTGTATATCTGTTCGCAACAGGTATATTGGCTATTATTTGCTCCACCTCCGGTAAAGCGACAATTCGCTATAGCGAGTGTTTATTAGTACACCGTGGGGTGTCGTTATATCTAGGTTGCACTGTATGTTGAATTTTGCATCTGGATCATTCCTTCTCAATTCAAGAAATATTTGTAACATACGGTGGCGTGTTTTGATGAAATAAAATTCTCTAGAGGTTTATACCTATCTACCGAACACTTATGTATTTGTGTGCACTACGCAAATTTTAATAATTTAAAATTTATGCCATAAAAAGTGCCTTAAATCTAATATTACCCTCTATCTTTCCACCAAAATATCTTGGAGTCATAAATCATGACATATTTCAGATATACGACTTCACTAAAGAAATTATACTTGCAAAAAATTTAATAAATTCCCTTTCTTAAAAATGTTATATCTATTTTTTATAAAAATGTTAATAAACTTTTTTCAAACACTCTGCCTAAGAATTGGTCCAAACTTTTATTTCATAGTTTGATTAATAATAAATACCAAAAAATTTAGTCCAAATAGTAAACTAATCAAACTGAGGACAAACTTTAAATCAAAGCTTTTTCATTATCTATATATATAAAAGAAAGTCGAAAATCGTGTTAGTTAGAACACTTATAACTCGAGAACGGCTGCACCGATTTCAATGAGATTTGGTTCTTTGGATTCGTCTCAGGCGGGGTTAACATATAGGCCATTAAAAAAAGGATAATTTCACACAAAAAAATCATATCTTTCCTATGGACATGCTTTTAGGAGGTTTAGTAACACAACAATTGATAAGTCGGACAAAACTACAAATTAAATACTTTGTTTTGTTTTCACCACTTTAATAACTGAATTTAGTAACAATATAACATTTTAATTACTAAATATATTCAAAATATTAATTAAATTGAAATTAAATTTTTAAAATTTAATTCGAGCTGATTGTAAGCCCAGCCGTGGCCCAGCTCGAGTTGACACTTCACTACCGTGTTTGTAAACAAATCTCCAAGCAATTGTTGACAAACGGTAATTTCCGTGTTCCTGTCGAGGAATCGAGTAGTTTTAACTCATTTCCTTGGAATGATTGCAAATTAGTTTCAGTGAGCTCATCAACAAAGAGTTCCAGAATATGATTGATCACCAAAAGAATCAAAGATGGTTGATTTAGCGAGCAAGAACGAAGATGTGGATGACTAAAACGAGGTAAATTCAAATAGTTCGTACTCTGCATGGATTCGAATCTTTTAAATGTGTAACAAACGAAGACGAAATCACCAACTATCTATCTGAATATTTTAAGTCCTTGGACGTACCTGGCTCACCAAGGCACGATTTACAGAAAAATGTAGTTTCTGTGCTCATAATATTTCGAAGCCTAAACCAACCATAACTATCCAACGGAACGTGTTTGATCATAAAAAAATTGGTGATGAATGTGATTCACGCAACTTTACTCAAAGGAAAATTCAAAGGTTAGGAAGTCCTCATTCCGTAGATTCCATGATCTCAACTCATATTCCCTTTTGAGCTTAAACGTATTCAATTTACAATTCGTGTTGCATTCGTGATAACGATTAAAAAATCGCATGGTCATTCTTTCAGTTTTTGTGTTGTTTGTGCTCATGTGCTAATGAAAACCCATGATTTTCTCATGGTCAATTTAGCGTGCTATGTTCACGAGTCGATAAACCATCCTCTGTATTTCTTCCTTCGCTTCAAGTGCGTAGCTAGGATAGGGGGTTTTGGGCGCAGCTAATACCACGGGTCTGTAGGGTATAGAAAATTTTTTAAAGATAAATGGTTCAAAATAGTGGGTTTTGTGGCTGTGTGAATAGTTAAATATTTTTTGTTTGTTAGTCATCCGCCCCCCTAATATTAATAACAAAATCTTTCATTAAAAAATTCTCTAAGCTCTTGGGGGGGGGGGTTATCCCCCAAAGCCTCCCCTCGCTGCGTCACTGCTTTGCTTCGCTATATTTATTTAGCTTCATCCGCTTCATCTTGCGCCTGATAACAAAACAAAAACTGTTGTTTCTCAGAAGGTGCTTGACGCAAGACATTAAACCCGAATGTGTAGGGCTCACCGTGGTGCGTTTACGCATGCAGTACGTTTACGCAGTGCATGTTTTTCAAACAGAGATACTAAAACTGGCGCGCCTTAAGTCATTTAATGCGAATGCTGCTTCATAGGGGCTTTTCTTGCACGATTTTGAGCATCAGTCAAGCGTCGGTCTGGGGTCGTGTCAACCTGCCCCCTGAATGGGCCAAGTGTATGCAACAGACTTGTACCTAAAAACATTTTTTTACAGCTAATAACGCAAATAGCCAACAACTGAATGCGTATAATTTTTATTTCATAAACTGCTCTATTAAACCACAATGCCCAAAATTTCTTAAGCCAAAACGTAAGAAAATTTGTTGAAAAAAATCCGCGTAAACATGCTCCGATCCACCCCATGTAGATTCAATAAAGAAAATGTCTTTCTGACAAGCAATTTTGGTACTCATTTACGTAGTTTTATTGAATTTGTATCCTTATTTTATTATAATAAATTAAACATGATTAAAAACGATACAGCCGCTCTTGATTTATAAATGGTGTAAGTAAACTGTAAGTTCATTGATTGTTAGGCGGTACGAAGTTCGCCGGGTCAGCTAGTCATTTATAATAAATGACTAATTCCCAATGAAGCATGCTTAAAGGACTTACTTGTCATAAATAATACCATCCAATCCCAGTTCCTTCAAATGACGAATAGTGGCAGCATCATTGTTATCATCTCCCCAACAGAAAATCACTAAACCAGCATCTCTGGCCAAACTGACTTGGCTGGAATCCCGTAATATATCTTCTGTGTGCACATTAATACCCTAAAAATAGAAATATGTTTTAGAGCATCTTCCCACTTGCCCACTTTTAGGTGGGTTAATCAAGCCTGCTGACAGGATGGAGTCAAACGATAAAAGGTCAGTGCCCCATGGATCACTGGTAACCAATGATGTTATGCATGCCAGTACTGTAGCCTATAAAGGCTGGGGTTTCATGGTCTTGGGCTAAATTATGTATAACAACACTAAGGGCATATAAAGATCACATATAATGAAAAGATATTCCCATGGTGAAGGTGAAATGTACAAAAATATAAAATGCAATACATAATGATGAACTTAATAACCTTCATTGAAATGAATTTTACCCACTTGCATAAGTGCCAGTCATTTTCATGATTTGAAGAACACCAAATTAAGATGTGGTGATTCCAGCAATCACAAAAATATCTAATCCAGTATGCACATGAAGGGTAGCACAATATTTGTTCATAGAATTATTGATTAATTTACTTATCTTCAACTCCCCAAAAAGAACACTTTTAAGGCCTTTAAATGAGGGAATTTTAACAATTATGTAAAGACAATCACCAACACCAATGCCCTGGATAAGGACAACCTATTCAAGTGGAATTAGAACCCACGACCTTCGGTTTGACCATCGAGGGAGGACCTTATCCCACCACCACTAAGGGTATCACAAGGAACTTAGGCATACCCTTAAAATCCCCATTAGTACCATTAAATTAAATGTGCTTAAATGCTTGCTAACAATTATGCTTAACAATTAGAGGGCAAAAGTCATCACAGCAATGCCCATAACCAGTGGTAAAGTTTTACGGAGAAAGCAATATGCCAGTAATGACACAAACTGATATTTTGAAGATCAACAATATTTTCAAGTTTGACTTAAATAGATACGCATCATCTTTAGCATACAAAAATGTTATACAAACATGAATAGCTAGTGAAACTGCTCGTTTTAACATTATGTAATATTAATTATATGACTTCCATGATAACATACATTGATAGTCCTACTTCATTGTGAGAGTAGACAGAACAATAGTGGGTAAAAGAGATCAATTAGGTAATCAATAATTTCAAAGAAAGTTTTTTCTATACCTATGCTCTATTAACCATCGTAGTTGAAGAAAGTAATTCATACTTGAAAAAACATTCTAAACACCTCCCTTGTTCTTCAATCCACATGCAATAATGTACTGACACATGATTATGATATATATCTCAGATTACTTAAATACTTAAAAAAAATACCTTAAAAACATCTCACTTCCAGTGCAGTTAACAAATATGCATAAAAACTTGAATATTAATGTAATTTTATACCACAGGGCACCACAAAGGACAAAAATAAACTATAAATATATTAAATATTTAAAAAAATTGAAAACATTTCCACCTACCAAAATACCTGCAGATACAGCATATCTTACTGCTTTTGGAATGCTTTGAGTTCGAGGATCATGATACTCTGGATACTTAGACGTAATCCCTTGTGTTAAAAATAACACTGGATACTTGTTTTGCTTGAGACGAATCCTGCAACGAAAGAGAAAAAGTAAAATTGAACATGGAATCCATCATTTATTTCCTAATGTCTATGCAACCAGATTTATAACTTTTTCATTAATTTTATAATGACAACTCTGGTTTTATTACATGGCCAAATCACCAAATGAATGAAATGACACTTTTTACTATCCTTGGAGAGTGTCATGATACTCTAATTTGAAGAGTTGCACCTTGGTAACAATCCTATCAGGTATGAAAGAATCTGTTGTTCCCAGTCTCTCTTTAGGTCTATTTTCTTGGACAATTCCTCTAATGCCCCTGTTAGCTTCCTCGGGTTCTCATAATGAAATAAAAGTTGAGGCCCAGTTAAGTCCACTTCAGAGGATCTCAGGAAGCCAACTAGCACACTTGGCAGTCAAGTGACATGCATAGCCCACATAATGAGACCTTAAAAGTCCACGGTTTTCTAAATCATTGTGAACTGTGAAGGGACCCACAATTTATAGTTGTATCAGAGGTGCTGAGGGGTCCCTGCACAGTTCCTGAGGAAGATGTGGAAAAACAGACTCATTCACTACAAGACTGCAGAAACCTTCCTCTGAACTTCTTAACCCATCAACGCCCACGGGTGCCATATGGCACCCAGAGCAGTGCCTAGCCAATACTCCTGCAATGCAGTTAATATGTGAATTTTAGCATACATTTCGGTTCAGATACTTACTGTCGGCGTCAAAATGATATGCTGCTGTACTTTGCAAATTTATATCTGGACTTCAGTGCATGCTATACTAATGAGCAATAAGTCTTTTTATTTTCAATTCTAATTTATTTTTTATTTTATGAAAAATATAAAAATGTAGACACGCGAGTGCAATAAATGACTCCACGCACCATAAAATTAGCAGTTGTGTCAACTTCATGAACTTTGTAACTCAACCCAGGGAAAACTACTTCGTCTACAACATTCATCTTCTACAAGAAGTTGCAACCATTAATTTACATTAATAAAATGGCCTTTGAGTATTTTTAAAACGCATATTTTGTTGTAAAATAACGAAAATGTTTAAACATTATCTAGTCCTACAGTTTACCCCGAAAGAAAAAATAAAATTTATAGAAACACTTCTTAATTTATTTAAAAAATTTCTATGATCCAAAAATACATGATTTTTATGTATTATAGATTATGCATGGTCATTAAAAAAATACGCCGGAGGAAACGAAAGCTGCGTTGCCACGTCTTGTGCGCTAAACTTTACTTCCTGGTAACCAGCACTGGCCTGGCGCGGCCCCGTTTGGCAACATGACATTAATAGAAGTTATTGTAATTCACAAATATAAATATTGTTATAGATTATGGATCATAGAAAATTTTCAAATAAATTAAGAAGTGTTTCTATAAATTTTATTTTTTCTTTTGGGGTAAACTGTAGGACTAGATAGTACATAAACATTTTCGTTATTTTGCAGCAAAACATGCGTTATAAAAATATGCAAAAGCCATTTTATTAATGTACATTAATGGTTGCAACTTTTTGTAGAAGATGAATGTTGTATACTAAGTAGTTTTCCCAAGGTTGAGTTACAAAGTTCATGAAGTTGACAAAACGGCTAATTTTACGGTGCACGGAGTCATTTATTGCAATGGCGTGTCTACATTTTTGAATTTTTCATAAAACGAAAAATAAATAAGAAGTGAAAATAAAATTTCCTGTAAAATGACGTATTGTATATAATTATGGCATGCACTGAAGTTCAGATATAAATTTGCAAAGTACAGCGGCACATCATTTTGACGCCGACAGTAGTAGAAGGTTTCCTCTATTATTCAGTGAGCTTGAATTGTGTTCATTGTGTTGAGCTCATAAGTATCATATTTTATAAAAGTGAAAGATGTGTGATTTTAAAAAAACTATGGGAGCTGAAGGGTCAGGTACAATGAAGTAAACTGGAAATTTGAGGAAACTTATTCCCACATTACCTCAACATAATCAGCAAATTATCATAGCATATTTGTTTTTCCAAATAGGGTGGTTTCCTATTATTTTTTTATTGCCTAAATCGAAAGATTACAACTCCTGGAGTACGTATTTCACGCTTTTAGATTTTTAAATGACGATATCTATTTTTCGCGATTAAATGAAAAGTGAAAATTTTCAAGCGCGCGAAAATGCGACGCGCAAGTATGAATGCCGGGAAATCTCTCTGTGCGACGTATTTCTGGTTCCCGCTGCCGCCCTGTGAAGTGACCTTGAGGCGAAGCTGAACGCTGATACGATGCAGGCTGCTAGCGGGTAGCTGAGTACCCTGCTGGCTGGTAGCGCTTGGCTTCAATAAGGATTATTAATACCTTATCAAATGAAGAAAACTTTCCGACCTTAGCCAGTTTTAATAAGTGATTATTAAGACATGTTTCCCTAAGCTCTACGCCTCATGCATGCATTGGTAACCTCAGACGATGTATAACTCTTATCTTCTCGTATAGAAACTAGGTCCCTGTGACGTCACGTGGAGTGGCATCGCATGGGCGCCAATCTGGACCTTTTCAAATGAGGATAAAAATGGACCATTGCCATTCGTCTAAACCGGGATTTCTACAACGAAATAATTTGTATATTATGAATACAGTAATGGTGGGTAACGAATCACAATCAATGTCTTTCGTTTTCTTTGATGAAGGAAACTACCCTATTTGCATTTTAAAAAATTGTTCATGATATTCAGAAAATGGTAGCTCCACTTTGAATGCCATTTCCTCAATATTTTCCAAAATTTTAAATTAAACCACTATTGGAGTAATAGCTTTTTTTCTTTCAGATATTTTTTTAGGATGCCTTCATCAAAGATGCCTTAAACAAAGTATCACTGCAATACACTTCAAGATTTAAGTCTGAATTGAAAAAAGTATTTCTTAACACAATATGGTCTAGAAAGATCTTGCCAGTCCCAAAGTTTAAGGCCTCAATTGGTTGTAATAATCAGTTCTGAGATCCCAATAAGGTGACCCATGCTCAACGTTGATGATGGAAAGTCACAGATGAAATAAGACAAATAATGCAGCAATACTTAAAACCAATTGATGAAAATGATAATGGTATTGAAGAAACAAGAAAAACAGGAAGTTATAATTTAAATACTGAGTCTGTTGTTATGTACCAAAATAGCAAGTTTGGCCCCAACAAAAAAGTACATATTTCACAAAATATACATTAATGCTGAATGAGAAATTCACACAAATGAGAATTTTACACACATCAGGAACTTTTCTGTAGTTAACGAGCCTTATAGCATTCCTCACTGCCAAACATTTGACTCTGGAACCTAAAACTTGGTGTGAATTTAAGATAAAATAAAATGTGTAACCCAGTAAGCTGCATTATCAACCGAACATTTGTTGGAAATTAATATGAGGTAAAAATGCAATGCATGGGGGAAATTCCTACTCTAGCATGGGGGAAAGCATAGCAAAGGCCGTCCGACAGTATTGTTACCACTAATGGTGGTGAAAAGTTAAGGCAAAATAACGAAAAGTTAAGTTAAAATTCATTGTTGCCATAATTACAAATTTTATTTTGACTATTCATTTAAGATATGATTCACTTGAAAAATATAACATTTATTTATACTTTAACAAATTATTTTCATTGAATTTTGCCTACACTCCATTTACCCTTTTTTCTGTATCCCACTCCAAATAGTATAAGAGGGGTTTTACTGTAATATGTTTATTGAGCATTAGAGACAGGTATGAGCAATAATTGTGAGATCAAGCAACCTCATGATCCAAAAAAGCCTGGAATCAAGAGTGTACCACACAGAAGAGAACTATGCAAATAATCAGCAACATTTACTGTATGCAGTATGTAAAGAGAGTCACAACTCATTCCAAAAGCAAATACTTTAAACTTACTTTGACACAAAAAACTGCTAAAAAGGTGGATTCAAAGTGTTACTTGTTTCATAGAATCACATCTTTCCAGCTTAAGCCCAATTATTAATATTAGTTCTATAAATTTAAGCATCATATAAGTATATTTTAATTGAGAATTTGATTTACCAGTCCATCTACATCCCAAACAGCAATGGAAAACAAACATAAAAATTTAAATTCAAAGCATTTCCAACACTATTGCAAAAAGAATACTTCAGCCAAAATTGAGCAGTCAACAGATAAAACTACAAAGGAATGCACAGGGAAATTACTTTAGATAGGTACATGTATATAAAAGTATGAGAATGGAGGAGATAGATACAAGCAAAGGTTGTCATGCAGATACTTGATGACTACCCAACGCCAATGAAGATTTTTTCAAAGCCACTAAAAGTGCAAATACTCATGTAATTTTATAACTAATGCTGTTTATTAATGGTTAATGAAGCAAATGCTGCAAAAAACTACAAGTAACTTGGAGATGTATCTAACAAGGAGCAAACAAAAGTTTTCCTAATATCCAATGTAAGAACTGACTATGTATTGTCATTAAATTTTCACGAGAATCTAAAACAGGAAATACTCCCTAGATCTGCATTTGAAGAGATGATTATTAAAAAGTAAAGCTCCAACTATTTGACAAGCAGAGTACCAACCATCAGAGTATTTGTCTGTCACGACTCTCTGAAATAAATCACCCACATTATTCACCAATATCCTCTTTCTACCACCACACATGTACCCAATTCTATCCCTCTATCCCATACCACTTGAGTTTGTCCTTGTAGCCATATTCAAGTCTACAAATTTACTACACTAAGTGCATAAAAATAGTTCTGCTAAATTTTGCTGAAGAAGGAGGTGAATATGCAGTATATAATTCAATTGAGGCCTCGGGAGCATTGGATCATTGAGGTGAATCTCCAGAATAAAACTTCTCATTATTCAGGCTTCCTCAACAAGTGTAATTAATGCTTCCATAGATTTTTTTATATCTACAATTTTTCTATGCCATATACCGTATATCTCCGAATATAGTCCCCCCTTTTTTTCCAAAAATGGCCGAGGAAAAGTAAGGGGGGGGGGGGACTATAATCGAGTGTAATCCAATTTATGCATACTAAAGGTGACCATCAAGTTATAAATAACGGCATAATGGCTAATGTTCTCGTAGTATTTCTATTTGAGTATAATTATGAGGATTATAATCAAAGATATGACTATATACTGCCACGTTTTACCGGAAATTAAGACAATTTTTGCCACAAATGTTGTAAAGATACGATTCTTCCGATTCAAATAGCATATCGAATACGCGTTTTCACGGAATCCATGGGGTAGCCGTTAATTTTTCTTGGAAAAGTATTGTTAGAATAATTCAATCGACACTGATCACTTTATGACGCAAAACAATAAATAATTAAAATCAAAACTAAACACACACTATCACACTAATCGAACACTGGAATTGAATCAATAGTATATGTACCCGTCGCTCATTTAATAGTAACACGATTTAAATCATTGCGAAAAATAAACAGATAAAGTAAACCTTTCGTGACGATTTCGCATTTCATTGCGGCCGTAGCTACTATATGTCCATGTGCCCGTGCGGTTCGTGTTTACAACCACTGCCTTTACCGCCATCACAGAACAAGAATGCGCAATGGTTATGCATTTGTTTCTGAAAAGGCGCAATAATCAATGGCTTTAAACCAGAAGCGCCGGCATTACTGCATTTGATCGAAATCCAGCGACTCAGCATCGGAAGTGCGATCAATTTATGGAGGAATATCTTCAATTCGCCAGGGTAAGTAGGATCGATAAATTACGTCACATAATATTTCGCAATTATTTTCGCGATATTTTATTTATTAAAAATAATTTTACGTTCAAGAGTGAGGTGATGGATCAAGTAGAAAGATGAGGATCAATCCTGCGGCAGATTAGAAGCCATCAAAGACGGAGTTTCGATGCCAATTTAAACATAGCCGTTGCAGAATGCGCCGTAAATCATAGTATTCATATGACGGCTGAAAAATTTGGCGTGGAAAGAAAGTCTTTGGAAAGATTGCAAAGCGCTAATACATCGCGGAAGTCATTTCGGGGGTCTCGATGCGGCAGATTCATAGAATTAGAGGAAAATATCGTCGAATTTGTGCGCAAATGCAGAGCAGAAACTCTTTGTGTAACTTATGCAATGATTCGCAACGATGCATTGAAAATTGATAACATATTTTTTCAGTGTTCATGTTTGGTGGAAAAAGTTTATTTCTTAATTTTATTACTTTGATATTTGTAAGTCCTGTAGTTTAATTATTTTGCTTAGCAGGCATTAGATGGCAATGTTTTTATAATATTTATAATTTATTTAACACAATTTTATTTAGATTTCCTAAATTCTTCTAGTCACTTGGATTTGACATGACTTGCGATGGGTGTGAAACACTGGGTCTAAGGAAGTTTCAGGGCCAAATGCAATACTCTTTATGGGCTTTATGTTAAAGCTTATATATTTACATTGTCTGTAGTCATTTCGAAATCAAAAATATTAATAATTTGCGAGTGTTTAAAAAAATACAATAGCCTTGGATACTTGAAAATTTTTCTCATTACTTCATTACATCTGGTTAAGGAACTATAAATTACTGATACATGCAATGGATAACAACATATTTTAGGAATAGTTATTTTGTTGTGATGGAAAATGTGTGAACAGATTTGTTCTTATTATTCACAGAAAAAAATAGTTTTTATTGACTCTAGAATCTTAGCTTGCTAACCACAGAAAAACTGCCTTCCTTTGCATTTTAAAATTTTTCCCAAAACTGGGGTCTCAAAACTAGGGGGGGGGGGGGGACTATATTCAGAGGGGGACTATATTCGGAGATATACGGTACTGATTCAAAATGCACTCATCTCTGATGATTAATGTATGAATAAAATAATTTAATAGGAGCATCATGAAAACCCTCTATCTTGTGCAAATATGCAAAGACAATCATACAATAGCACACCTGTCTGAATTTGGAGCATTAATCATAAATATACTGTTGTTTAAGGGTAAATTTAAATATTTTTGTCTGACCAGCATCCTCCTCAATCACAGTGTGAATGCAATGCAGTAGAACTAACACTTTTACGTGAAACAACACCTATCACTACCATCTCAGACAGCCATCATCATTCATGGGGCTTCAGACAGCTGCTTACATTGACCCAATGATGGTCACAAATGCTTAAGTTGATATATGTTTATTAAGTTTCACCTTTTATTTAAAATTTACTAAGAAAGAATATTTTTCAAATGTCTCAGGTTGGAAGAACAATTTCTAGGGGTGCCTAAAAACCCTCAAAGCAATAAAATTTCCAAATGATCACAATTAACAGTAACATTACCATTAAGACCTGAAATGTCTCTCCAGAATTTTACTAAGTGCAAACCAAAATTATGTGAGTGTCTGATATCTGTCTGTCTCAACTTTAAAAAATGTTTTCCAGCATATGAAGAATTCATCAGTGGAAAAGTTACTTAAAACCCTGGAGGGCAGGCAAAAGTAACCAACCAGCTTTCTTTAATGGCTAAGGTTCACATCCTCTGCCAAATTTAAACTCCATGGTTTGTGCATAGGAAAATGCTGAAGCTTTATTTACTATGTTACACTAAAGAAAATTCATCAGTGAAACTTAAGGTCTCAATCATTGTTTTCTGTGCTATTGTGATGTGCTGTGATTTTACAGACATTTCTATACTTAGCAGGTGCTTCAGTAACCCTGAATATTATCTTGTTGACCTCAAATAATATTTAAATTCTTCCCTGAAAATACTATACAAAAATTACATAAGCCAAACAATTTTCTAACTCCGACATTTGTGGCCAATCTCTTGGTCAATACAGAAAAGCAACTCTGTAAGCAATGAACTACACCTTGGAAAGACAGGGGCTGATATGCAAGGGATAGAGTCCTGGGAAGTGACTGCATTTTCCATTGGCCAGGGAAAGATGGACAGGTAAATCAAAGGGATACCTGGCTTCTCACATAGAGCAGATGTCAGGATTGAAGCAGGAGAATACAATCTTCCTGTGACCGCCATGCTTCAGGGTTGTCTCCAGTATGAGATCGACGTACAAATTAAGGTCAAACGGGTGGTACAGCTCGTAGGTGCCATCCTGAAAGAAAAGGAAGAATAAAATTAGGTCAACATAGCATTCATTAGACAAAAGTAGTGAAACATGTGTACATACAAGGGGGAGATGAAAAAAAAAATTTCAGAATCAGATTTAACCTCATGAAAGCAAAAAAGAATTATTTACGAGCACAGCCTCTCTCCCACCTCAAAATCCATGTGGGATGACCTGAAATCAAAAATTACCATACACCAAAAGCATGCAACATGCTCATAATTCTCAACTGAACCTCTCTCATTTCTTTAATAAAATAAAAGGAAGAACAAAAAAAGGTGATCGCTGCTTTCCGTCATGGCCATGCATTGTGTGACTCCAGTCTCTTACTTCAGGTAGATGCTCTCATGTTGAATCTTAAGTGAGTCAAAATAATTGTAAAACTAACGTAGCCTGCTAGGAAGACAACTGACATTCACACTATCATTTCAAACAAACTTCCATAACTTACACAGTCAGTCAATGCATTAATTCAATCTTTTATTACAATTACAAACAGTGTAAAATGCAAAACTATGCAATGGCAAGAATGTAAAACACCTTGCTCATTAGCTACAATAATTACTCCCCTATTTCGCAGACATTGCTCATGTATCAATTAAGCCATACTCAAGTATTTTTCCTAAACAACATTGCTATGAGATAGGGCTATTGATGCCATTCTCAAACTAAGGAAGGTGTACACCAAGGCTTCAATGATGGTGTAATGCCTCGAAACTGATTGATGTTTATTAGTGACCAAATTTGTGCCAGAAAGCACAGACAATGTGAATAACAGCATTAGAATTTTAGATCCTGCTGGAAAAACTTTCAAAGAAAGAGTAAGATGGGAAAATGTGAAGTATAAATATGATTTAAGCTCCAAAATTTACTTTATTAATAAATAATATTCACATATTGGGATTAGCCATAGCCATTAGTACATCCTTGCCCATCATTTAATGGATATCAGCATCTTTTCATCACAAAACATGGACTTGATTCCCAGTTTAATATTAAACCTTTTGCTTAAGTTTGTGGTGTATGTTACATGGCCAGCTGATGATTAATAGATACAAATATAAACTACCATATATAACAGTAAAATTCTAATGATAATGCACTTCTGTATCCACTAAAAGTCAATGAATATGCTGTATTCCGCTAAAGCCTTACTAGCACCTCGCTCTAAAGTGTGAATGCAAATATTTCTACGCTAAATTCACCTAACTACACATTGATTTGCAACTAGAAGTTTCACTAATGCTGTGAATCCCCAAGTAATTCGCAGGCAATAATGATTGTTTCATGAATGCTTAAGACCATTTCATCATGAGAGCCTTCAAATAATAGAATATGTATCTTGAATACCATTATATTTTCAATTAAGGAGTCGAAAATTCTATCATTTATAAATTGTTTCAAAATGAGCAATGAGACGCACATGAGGATCCTAATAGCCAAAGTGCAACCTGGTTAACTGAAATTAACCCCAACAAAATTTTTACCCATCACCTAAAATGATAAAATTCATTTTAAAGAGGCACTCTAATCAACAATTCTGAGTGTCAAGATTGAAAATTGTCCATTATGCTAATTATTCTGGAAAAATTATCAACATTAGAAGGCATACTTTTTAAATGGGGCAAAAAATTATGAAAAACATACAAAAAAGTGAGTTCAAAAGTGATACCCCACCAATGTACCAATTATTAAAAAATTAAAGAACATACAGTTATAAAGGCAACTGTCTAGCATGCATGCTTTTATTTCTCTATTTTTCCTGATCACCATGAAAGCAAAATTGGAGAGCCTCATAAAGTACACGAAAAAATAAAATTGGCCATAGATCTCTATTGACTTGCAGAGAGGCTAAATTTGTGAGATAAATATGCATCTCCATATCCTCAGTCTGCCCTACCAATTGAGATTCGCACAGTCTCTGAGTGAGCAAAACACTTGCTGAAAGTCAGCTAGCATTAAATTATGGGCAGACTATTATTACCAAGGACAACATTCCATGGAAGGAGAGCAATGAAGGCCAAGCAATCAAAAGATCATAAAGTAACCAATAGTTTCTGAAAATAAGAAGCATTTTCGTGGAAAAACTTTATTGGAATAATAAAATCCAAATATTCGAGCATGATGGAGGGAAATTTTTCCATACTGAAATAAATACTATCAATTTTCCACGACTTAAAAATTTATTACGACCTAGGCTACGGCTACTAATTTAAGTTAAATTAAAGTTTAAGCTAAATTAAAGCTACTTATCTCCGTTAAAAATCGAATTTTTGCCCTGAAATTCGGTGTGTGTGTTTTTCATTTCATATCTTTTTGGTTTTAAATAACGAAAACTCATTTTTAATTTTGATTGTTCCCTCCTGTTATTGATGCTTTCTCAAAGTGACACTGAAATAGGGTTATTGAATTCATTAATCATTAACTCAGGAGAAATAAAAAGTTACGATTTTTCATGGGATGCAAACTTTAGTGAGATTAATGGTGAAAATTCAACTAAATGTATGAGTAATACTGTTGTGTAATTTAATTAAGTGTTTTTATGCGACGATTATGGTATAATGTTTAGGTAAAGGCAAAATACAGTATGTTAATAAAAGTTCAAAACTTACAAGCACGTTTAAATGAAGTCACCATCATGGAGTGCAATGTTATGCAGGGGGAAGGCCTTATCCAAAAATAGACTTGGGCGTGACTGATGAATACACATGAGCTGCAAGATGTCGTGAACGTAGCTTATTTTAGCCATTTTTTCAAAGGCTATTTAGTTGCTCAGAGCCAGACTTTTTTGACTTTATACATGAGGTTTTGGAATGCATTGACAATAAATCTGAGTTTTTATCAATGCTGGTACTTTAATTTTGGCTGGTCTTAGGAATGAATGACATTATACCAGTGTTGAATTTTTGGCCGAGGCCGTAATAACCAAGTTGTACTGTGGTAACATTGAAAACCAGGTCCTGATAAATTTTATAATTGTGGAAAACTTCAAGTATTTATATCAATATTTTGGAATGGCCAAGTCTCTCATTAGCTTGGAATTCACAGAAAAATAAGTCATAACGATACCTCCACTGCATAAATACTCAACAATCGCCCACCGAATCAAAGCCGCTCATCTAGTGCTATATGGGCTATCTAGCCCTTTCGAGACGGCGGAGTTTTTTTCTTAGCATGACTGCTGTACTGAGCCCCAAGAGACTCTTCTTTCTCATGGTACGGAGCATTTTTTGAGGACATTCGTTAAGAAGGGTCTCGCGGAACCTTTTTCGACCCCTTCCCGCTGGGACTCCGCATTATCTCGGACTCCGAGAGTAGTTGTGCTCCCTCCTTTCCGGGTTTACGACCATACCTGTGGCATTGGTTCAAAATCAACTTATGTATTGCTTATATGTATTTAGCAAAGGGATAATTGTTGCTTGCATGTGAATTGTAGACTTTGAATTGAATTCCTCAATTTATTCTGAGCAGTGTCAAATTTTAAACAAAGTTCTAAGGTCAATATTAACGCATTTAATGCAGCAACAATTTCCACGCTGACGTTTATACATAACTCGAGATATAAGTTAATAATTATCGTAGAATTTCGTTTAAAAATTGTAAACGCTGCTCAAAAGACAACTAATTCAATTCTTAGTTTATTTTTTATGAGAAATGAACAAATATTTATTTCGAAAACTGACTGGATAAACATTTGTATGACCGCTGTCCCTTACCGCTAAGAAGGGTTATAAAAGATGAGGGGTCCGAGTACCTGCTCCCGGATTCCGAGGGTAAATCCTAAACCCCGCAGGGTTGGGTCCCGAGACAAAGACGACGTAAACCCGCGACCGTCCTAAAGGGGGGAGAACTAGAAAACGTGTATATACGGCTTTCGTTCTCCTGGCCAGGGAAATCTCACACGTAAATATACGGCCGTCGTCTCCCGGGTCAGGAAACGTCCACACGTACATATACGTGTATAGTAGGGAAAAGGTTAAATAAGCGGATTCGATTCCGTGGGCGATTGTTGGGCCTTCATGCAGTGGAGGTATCGATAAGGTTTTAGCTGTACCGTGACTCATGCCCATCACACTCATAATTTAAAAATTCCTAAAAATGCCCGTTACCCACTTTGAAGAATTTGGGGGTAATTCAACTCTATCCCAGAAAATCACCATGCTAACAAATTAAAAATTGCCTGGAGAGTAACCACCTAAGAACACTCAATGTACAATGAATTATGGATGCACTTTCATAACATGTCACAACCTCAAGTTACGGTAAAAGAAGCGATTCTTTCCTCCTTCCAAAGCAAAAATATTTGAAAATATTGTTTTCATAGAGCTGTACTTAAGTGATGTCAATCACAGTATAATTCAAATGCTTACTCATTTGATAATTAGAACCGGCATCTTTCGCACCTCAGTAATCAGGTTCGTCCCTTACAGCCAGGCATATCCTCGGAGCTGTCAAAAAAATGCTGTCATCCACTTTAAAAGTAATTAGGATATTCATAAAGTAAAGGACATATATATTTAGACTTACTTACTTTGATATCACCCCTCATCATTCAGCTCCCCATCGCCATTCACAGTTGGAATGTCATCAACAGTAGGAGTACGTTGTCCTAACAGTCATTCATGCCAATACCCATTTGTTCATTTTTTTTGAGCTGCAGCAGATATAATCCACCATCATTAATTTTACGTATTGACAAAACATTTTGCTACCCTCAAATTTTTCAGCTTAGAAGGAATCACAACAAATATTACCTAGTTCCTTGTAAATAAAAATTGCCAAATTTTTAAGGTGAGAGAAAAGACACCGGCTTCCGCAGTTACAGCATCCGAATGAAATCAAAGTCTGATGAAGCACTGAAAAAGAATTTATAAACAGCATATATTTTATAAATGTATTAAAACCTGTCCCTCAGCTACACAAGAGCCCATTGCTTTCTAAGAACTTAACAACAAGGTCTACAACAGATCCTCCATAAGCCTGTAAATCAGAATTTGTGGAATCAGGGCCAGTATAAAAACAAAGAACCACGTCCTGCCATAAGCCAATGCACAACTAAAGGAAATATATTGAGAGATCTTTTCAGTTTAGTCCAAAGAAAAATTTCAGGCATATCTAGGCTTGAGATGGTTTGCCACCAGATGAGGAAAGAAGATAAGGACATAGGGAAAGCATTGATTAGCGTGAGACTGCTCCAGATATCAACTGATGTACAAGCACAAGTCCTACAAACATCACCGTATCAACAGCCCTCTACAGCATATTCCTTGACAGAAGTTTCGAGCCTCTGTTAATGAAATAGCAACAAAAACTTCATCCAAAGTATACAAGGACATTAAGTTGTAAACCAGTAAACAGACATGATTCCCAGCAAAAACAAGAGCAAATTGTTCAATCCACCTTTTCCTCTGATGGTAACAATAAAGAGGTACATATAAAAAAAAAACTGCAAAGGCAAATATGTATCCTGAGGCTTAAAGTTGACTTCTGAATTCAAGATAATCTGGAGTAGAATATAATCAAGCAATAATTCAACTTCTGACAATCACCTACATCATTTAGGACTTAGAATTTACAGCATATACATTACTTATATAGTGATGGTGCAGTAACAGATTTAGTCATCAGCCTGGCCAAGATACACCAATTGGGAACAAATAAAATGAAGGCTAGGATGGCATTCACCCTCATTAAAGTGCAAACCTGCTAGAAAGCAAATGGAAAAAACCCCAACCACAAATTCCTACATTCCAATTTCTAAGTACACAGGAAGACATTCTCAAATACACCTGTGAGGATCCATTTCATCACGAAAGCAAAGAAAGCTCAAATTTAAGCCCTAGAAGCAAAAACAATAAGGCAAGACTAAATGCAATAGCTTATTAATTATGATAAGAGCAGCGATAGTATATACCTTTAGTTGCATGGTCCACTTGATCTCCACATTGAAGCCAACATGAGGGTCCACAACTTCCAGGGCATGTTGTAATGTAGGGAATGGACTGTGATCTGCCAGGTCTTCATCCGTAAACCTCTCCTGTTTGCTTGTACCTTCCTCCAAATGATAGACCTTCATTACAAAGTCAGAAAAAACGTAAATTAATAACATTTACCAACCAACATTTCTCCCTAATTCCCATTATTTGAAGAAAAAGAAATAATTTAACGTAAGACACAAATACGGCTTCACAAACATTTTGTGCCTTGTCATAGTAAAACTGGATATAAGTACTCAGAAAATTAGACAAAGGAGAAGCCATGGCCAACTTAGGATACAGTACATATTTAGAAATAGACACGACTAGAGAGTCAAGTAATTAATTGGTCATGGAAAATGTGGAGCAGATGACCGTACACAAGATATTTAATTCTCCATAAATGCAAAAATGAAAATTTAACTTTTCATACTGATTCCATGCACCAGAAAAATGCTCAAAAATGCTGAGCATGATCCTATATCCAGGAATAGCACTACATATTGAGAACTAGAGTAGAACAAGCAAATGTGGGAGGCACTATAAAAAGTAAATGTAGTTATAAATGCTGTAGGATAAACCATGCAAATCTGCGGTCAAATGGCCAAGCATAACATCTTATAAGGGGCAGTAAAATGCATTTATGAAGGTTCAATTTATGACTGGAATGACAGAGGTAATAACATGTGACGCAGGAACATCTATTGCTAGTCCAGGAACAATGAGTAATTAATATTCCAAATAGTTATTCACAAGGAACAAAGCTGTTATATTAAAAACGTAGGAAACTCAGTTCTCACAGGAGTTGCCTACGAATATATCAAGCTGATTAAATACCTCCTTGGATAATGTTGACCAGATTCCAGTCAACATTATACATACCCAGAGATGATAAAATGACCAAAATCATCTGGAAACATCTGCAAAAAGTATATGAATGAAAATTGATTGCTTTTGGCAGAACTTCATCAAGTCTCATACCTATACATAAACCATGAAATACCTGCCTGCTTAAACCTTGAACAGGACAAGTTGATAAAGTATTCTGCATCATACAACAACTTGAAGAAACAAAAAATATGCATAGTGAAATCTGACGAATCAACATTCTTTTGCCACTGACCTTTGACCAGCTATATACTACATATTTTTTTTTTTCGAACATACAGCAATAAATGTGAATAACTTAAAAGGAGTGATGCAAAGAAGACGGTAAAAAATTATAAAGGTACAGCAGACTCCCGATTATCCGGGTTGCGGATTATCCGTGCATGATTTTCACCCTCACTCAATTTTTTCAGCGATCTTTTAAAAAAGAAAATCAGACAAAAAATTATCGGAATTACGGCATTAATTCTAGGATACACCGGGCTTATTATTTGCGTTAGAATCCCCTTCGTAAAACGGAAGCGATCACGTGCTAGCTGCATTCACGGGACCACCGTGTTCCTGTTTTCCAAGCTTCGCAGTGCGCGAAAGCGGTCCTTGATACACGTCGCATAGCAGTTGCAACCCGGCAACTTGTGGGAGATGCAACTACGTGGCGTGCTGCCTGACAGTGTAGTTTCCAACTTGGAGCAGAGGTTTTGAAGCATTCGTACAAACCACTTTTCTGTTTCCGTGATTATGAGGCCGCGGATGTGTGGTTTTCAAAAGCAGTTTATATGGAGCCGTAATTATGAGTAAAACCTTGTTATCGCCGCTGAAAAGATTACAGACTGGCAAAGAAAGCTCTCAATGGGTCTGGGAAGCATTCTTAAATAACAGAATAACTACATAAACAATAATAATTAAAGAACAACACCCCCCTTGCCAACGAACAAGTGCTCCCCTCCCACTCCCCTCTCTTTTCCATCCCCTTCAATGAACTCCTACAGTGACAACCTTTAAATTTTCAAGTGCCTATCCACCTGTGTGCCGTTAAACTTTCCAAGAACGAATACTAAGCAGTGCCTTTACCAAAATTCCCCCAGTGACCCATGTCCTTCGGGGAAATCATTAACCCATACCAGCACCTTCCACAGCCAGACTCAACGACCTCCCATAGACTATTGTGATTTAGAAAACTCAATGCACCCCGCTAATCCTCTCTTTCTTCCCCAACACCGCCACCTTCTTTAGCTCTCGTCTCCTCACCCACTTTAACCCCGCCCTCCCCTGGCTGGTCAGATCCTCACAGGAAATACCCTCGTCCCAAATCAAGGCTGCCCCTTTCCCCTACCCCCTCTCCCTAGTTCAGTCCGTGTTTATACCCGCCCCCCCCCACTCTTTCAACCAGTCCTTTTCCTTTCCAATAGATGTCCTCACAGTCACTTGTGTATGATGCATGCAAGATCAGTCACCTGACGATGTAACCAAGTTACGAAACCCGGGTCGTGCCCATAATTAAATAACAGTGAACCTTACAAAGTTTTATTTCCTTACTTCCAATAATAATTTGTTTGTTTTTCGTAAATTATGAACATTACAAGGCATTAAAGTGAAAGTTTGGGTTATCTGTGTTTTTCGATTATTCGTGCCGTCTCTCCTCATCGTTATCCCGGATAATCGGGAGTGTACTGTACTCTGACATAGGTATATAATTTGCCTCATACATTCTTTCAATTATGAAAGTCAACAAGAGATGAATATCTGCTGAGTAATCTCGCAAAATAGTGATCATAGAAAAGATAGTAACATAACACAGGCATCCCCCGAGTTACGTAAGAGATGCGTTCCGGCAGACTCTGCGTAAGTCGAAATTTACGTAAGTCGAACCTTTGCGTTAGTGCTTCAGAGATTGCGATCGGCGCGGTGAAATTCTCAGCGGAGAAATGCGCGGTAAATTCTCGGTGAAGTTTCATTCAATTCACTGCGATATTCATGAACTCTACCGCGTATTCTTACGTTATTAGATGCAAAATTACATTAGATACAAAATCGATAATCATTAATATAGTCTGAGAGTTGCATCTCGAGCATTGCCAATCAAAATGCGTAATATTATTCCCAGAGTTGACCGATCGCGTGGATTCGGGAAAGTACAGTATCTCAACGCTAAGTTTCTAAACTGAATACTTAAATTGATTCATTATGTTATACTGCGATCTAAGGGCTCAAAGAATGCATCGTCTACCTACCTTAATCATTATATCTTCTGCCTTTCATATATTACGTTGATCGATGAATCTGGTGGTTTCACTGTCACAGTTAATACACGTAGGAGGAGTCTAGGATTACGAGCAAATAACACACAAAAAAATACCAGTAAATAACTATATTCTTAGATACATTCACACGCACATACACTCACTCTTTCACGCACAGAAAGATACTTTCATTCTCTCAAATCTCAATAAAATAACGTGAAAATATCATCATTTGAATATTTACTTCGCTGGAAACATCGAAGAGTATTTCCAAAGCAGGAAGCTAATTAAAAGTGAGCTTTTATTCAGCCAACTCCGTCATTAACGTGCAACAAAGTTAGTGGGGAAAAGCTTTCATTGACGCAATATTCATTTACAGTTGCACACAATATGAGAGAACGAGAAAATGCAGCTTAATAAAATTTTCCACCAGAAACATGTAAACAATTACGCAATTAATATCGTGTGTCAACTTTTTCTTAACTTTTTCACGGCGTTCATTACCAACACCGCCAACACTTTTTTCAATGCCGTTACGTGGGTACTAAATAATTCTTTTCTGCAATAAAGATTTCTGCTTGAACTTCATTTTCTTTTAATTCCACAGATGGAAATGTCCAAACTTAAGCATACAATTTTCAAATAGTTGAAAGTCGGAGTTCGGGTGTGCATGCTGTATAACAAGTTGTATCTTACAGGAATGAGCGCAACCACATCCATCGCTAGAACTGCAAATTTTCATGTTGATTGCTGACTTGGGATTTATAAGCGATTTTTCCACAGAAATTAATGAAAATTCCTTCGAGGAATGACAAAAATGGGTCACATCGTAATTTTTAGCACGTAAAAAACTCGATAACCATTCGATATTTTTTCTACCATAGGTGTACGAGCTAATATCTACTTCTTCGCGCTCGCATTGGAAAATTAACGTAATCGTTTGAAATACGGATATCGCTTACATAAGTACGGATTTACGTAACTCGGGGTATGCCTGTAATGCGACTTTTTCCATCTCAGTAAACTTTTTAAATTAGCAGACTATGAACAGTTAGTAAAATAATTATCTTAGAGGAAATGAATTAATGAGAGGACAAATGTCTATCTGGAATATACACATGTTAAAATGATGGCTCAGAAAAACATTAACCTGAGTTTCTGTATACTGCAACACTCAAGCAGACGAGTGACGTGGTCTCAAAAATCAACTATGAGACCAAATCTGTTTATACCTTCTCAGGTCCACAAATGTCATTCCACCATTGTACCTCTGCATTTCCTCAGGGGTCATTTTTTTATAATTAAGATACTGGAAAATGTTGAAACAAGTCTACTATATGTAAGACACAGTCTCCGGCGTTACTTTGTGGAACTGTTTCATGTTAAAATAAAAATAATTTGTTATATTCCACACTACATTTCAAATGGTAAGACCTGGGTTACTGCATATCATGCTATCATGAGGTACAATTCAGTGGGTGGCTTGCACTGTGCCCGGGTTGTAACATTTGAAATGAAGTGTGGGATATAAGAAAGTATTTTTATTTTATCAAGTCTACTCCACGCACACTCATTAAATTTCACTTTGATATGTAGCCTGATAATACAGTTTTAAGCACAAGTCATCCCACAAAAAAAGGCAATACGTATACAATTGGTCAAGAGGGAAAGGTGCATCCTCTTTAAATGTAAGTCAGTAATGTACTAACACCCATCATCTGGGAGAAAGCGGCATTTGCAGAATACAGTGGAACTTGGTTAGTACGTTCCTCCTTAGTACGTTTTCCTCCTTAGTACGGCGATTTCTCTCGGTCCCGCTACCATCCGAACAAAATACAGGTAAAAGTATTTGGTTAGTACGTTTGAAAAAATTGCGCTTTCCTGGTTAGTACGCTCAATTGCTTGCCGTGACGCAACCCGCAATTCGTTCTCTAGTATCTTCTTAACACTTTCACTGCGGAACACATCTATCGACGTGGTCGTGATCTTCTGCCAGCGGCGGAACACGTCGATCGACGTGCTAACACACTGGCGTATGAAATGGCTTCTGATTGGATTAATTCTATATATACCGACACGTGCTTAATTATTCTTCTTTTTTATGACCCAGCCATCATATATTCGGATCCGTTTCAAGGTACCTTTCTTGCATTGAAAGTTATGTTTATCATTACCTTGAGTAACTTTTATCATTTTCCAATGCTCTCTTTTGAGATTCAATATAAGAATTTTGCGAGGTAATTGGTGTTTCACATAATTTCTTAGTTAAAAAATCCGTAATTAACTTTATAAATGAAATATTATGAAATTTTAAATTATATTTACGAAAAGTTCATACCGCGTGGTAAGCTAATGCATACATAATAAATATTGATGATCTTAGAGACAACGACACATTGCTCCTTTTTTTCGCCATCTTTAGTATATTTCTTAACGTGTGAAGACTAATATCACAGCTTTAAAAATGATTACTTCTACGACGGTGCTGTGGTAGATGAAAAAAAAATATGTATATACACACACACACAGTTGTAACTGTTGGTTGAATCCTGCTATACCAGTCGATTTTGTTAGCGGAGGTTTTTTTCTCAGATTTAGTTGAGACAGCTATGTTTTGAGTACTAAAGAACCCATCGGTACACAATGAATACAAAGTGGAAACTTCGTTATAAAAATTCTACCGTGATGATGAAGCAATGCTGCCGAAAATATTTTCAGACCCGAAACGGTAAGATGAGAATACGGAGAATGTATGTCGGTATAAATTCGCTGTGATTGTTATTTCTGGAACAGGATACCATTACGTCCTAAAGGAAACATTTGCTGGTGTCACATTCTGTTTTGTAATCAGTAAAATACACGACAGATTCAACATTTAGCTACATTAGCTGTGCTTCTGACCTACTAGTCGGTGAGTAACAATTCAGAAGCAATGTACTACAAAGTGACGGTACGGTGGAAAATTAGCCTGAAGTTTTAGATTCAAGAACGCAGAACAGACGTGAACGTGGAGGTGAGACGTTCTGACATCGAACAGTGCAATTTTAACTCCAGTACATTTGGTCAGTGGTATCCATAATGGGGAAAAGAAGACGCCAAGCAGAAATATCTCCCCAATATCTAGGCAAGTTTTTACCCATTTTAATAGTTTTTGTGCAGTCCTAATTCTCAAGTTTTCATTTTCTCTAAGCTAAAAAACAAATTTAATATTTAGGGGAATCATCGAAACAAAAATTTTTAAAAATAGGGATTTCCCAAAACAAATTATCATCTACTCCTGAAGTGCAGTCAACTCCAGGTAATTATAGCTTTATTACTTCATCAGTTTCATTGAGATTGCTCGGACACACTCAGACAAACTATTAGCTCTTTCACTCTTTGCATTAACGTTTTAGATTCTGATCCGTCGTTGGATCCTGTGTCTATACCCAAAGAGTCTCCAGCTGGTCCTTCAAATGCCTCTTCATCAATACTTGGTAAGAAAAGCAAACATTTTTCAAAAATTGATGACAAAACATCTGCCTGTTAAATTTACACAGCCTGTTTTTTATTTATATAATTTATTTTATTCTGTCGACGAATGTAGGAATGCCTTCACCCAACGCAATTTCGGGATACAGAGATAGAAATTTACCAGAGAAAGAAATTGAAGCGATCCTGGAAGATGATATTTCCGGTTCAGGGGACAGTGATGACAGCTTTCTTCTAAGTAGCGACGATATGGAGGATGATGGAAGCACCAAGTCCGAAGACTGCGTATATCCAGAGGATAGTGACGCTTTCGAAGATTCAATCATAGGTATGTGTGATAGCTCCTCAAGTTCCCTAAGCCATGGCTCAACTGTGACTCCGGGTTTGTCTATCCACGCGCGTCGCACTGACCGCACTTGGTCTATGGAAACACCCACATTGCCGGAAATGACTTTCACTAGACAGAGGAATTTGAAAGTGAAACCAAATGGAGACACTCCATGGGATTTTTTTGACTGGTATTCACAGACCAAATAGTAGAAAAAATTATTCAAGAAACAAATAATAACGCGGACCGTTTCTTGAAAGAGAGGCTATCTCCTCGCGCACGCATAGGATGTTGGAAACCTGTCACAAAGGATGAGTTTTTTCGTGTTTTTGGGGCTACTACTGCACATGGGACTGATAAAAAATTTCTCAGATTCAGGATTACTGGCGGAAAGACAAGTTTTATAACATCCCTTTCTTTCCCTCTCACGTCTCGGGACAGGTTTCAAATAATTTTACGTGTATTGCATTTTGCACCTGCCGAAGGGACACAAAAACCACGTTCATCTGACCGCCTTTAGAAAATAAGGCCATTGTTAAATTATTTTGATGACATAATGGATGAAATATATTACCCTTCCCGCGAATTTAGTATAGACGAGTCCATGATTTTATGGAGGGGGCGACTGTCTTTCAGGCAGTACATCAAAGGAAAAAAGCATAAGTTTGGTGTAAAGCTATACATGCTGGCTGAACCCAGTGGTCTTGTCACAAAAATTTTAGTTTATACAGGAGCCGGGGAAAACTCCGAGGGAGGACTTGGACATGCGGGCTGTGTTGTTCATAAACTTTTGCAGGCATATGGAGGAGTAGGACACTGTGTATTTATGGACAACTACTTCACCAGTGTGGACATTGTTGCAAGTTTAGCAGCAAATAAAATGTTGTGCACTGGCACGTTGAGGAGTTACCGGATAGGTAATCCCGCGGAAGTTACTGCGAAAAAAATAAAAAAAGGAGAAGTGGTGGAAATGTGGTCGGACGACGGGGTTTGTGTGCTAAAATGGAAGGACAAAAGGGAGGTGACAATGATTAGCACACAGCACTCGGGAAAGTTGGTGAATAGTGTCAGCAAAAGGAAAATTGAAAGGAGGGTTCCTGAAGCGGTGAGGGAATATAATAAATTCATAGGTGGTGTTGATAGGTTAGATCAACTTTTGTCCTACCACATAACCTCAAGAAAGACCTTGCGTTGGTATAAAAAGGTTGCTCTCTATATTGTGCAAATAATGTTACTAAACAGCTTTCAACTGTATAAAATGTATTCAAAGGGAGAGAAAATGAGTCTACAGAGTTTTAGACTCAGTATTGTAGGAAAACTCGTCAGTTTTGGCCGGACTCAGGAAAACGTCATCGTTTCCCAAATCAATACCCAACCACTAGAGATGCACTTTCCCAAGTTCAACCCCATGACAACTAAAGGGGATAGAAGAAAACAAAAAAACTGCTGGGTATGTACAAAAAAAGGAAAATGCCAGCAAACCATATACTACTGCCCTGATTGCGCAGAAAATCCTCCTCTTTGCTTGGAAAATTGCTTCAAAGAGTTTCACGGAAGGATTGATTAAATTACGTGCATCATGTTTGGAGAATATGTTTCAGATATGTTTGTTTATGTGAGTGTTTTTATCATATTCTTGTTTATTTACTGACGTTTTATTTTTTTGATTGTCATAAAACCTGATAAACCATTTGTAAAAGTCATTCTATTTTTATAATTTTACTTGCTAAGAATGCAAATTGTTAATCTTAATTCGAGATTAATACATATTATCCTACAAATTAAACTTTTACCAATTTATTAGTGTATTTTCAACATAGAGGAGTGCATGAATAGTAATATACCTCTACTCTTTTCCACCACTCTTCAAGAACCATCGATTGAATAACCATTCAAGCGGAGAGCATAAAAGATCGTGGTCTAAGATAGGTTTCCAAGGTAAGTATGTAAGGCTAGGCTTAGAAAGTACCTAATTCCGGTATTTACCTCAAATATGTGCAGAAGATCAACATCAAAATGTATATTCTCCCCAGCTAAGGTGAACGTCCAAAAATGTTTTGTACACAAAATGTACGATAAAAAAAGAGCGTGAGATGGGATTCCGAGTTCAAATATTCAGTTAATGGTACGAGGCTAGTAATTAAATACGGATTAACTATCTACTTGTTTAAATCATCGATATTTAGCAACTAAAGATGATGTATTTATGCATTAGAAAATTTACAACCTTCTGTAATACGGGTTGCATAACCACGGACCATTGTCAACGGCGGACCACGTCGATCGACGTGGAAAATAAATTATCCAATTATACCGAAAAAAAATTGAAAATTTTAGTTTGGTGATACTGGATGTTCATTACATCCTATTTCAAACCTGTTGGCGAGAAAAAAAAATTCCGCATTTTTGGATCATAAGGCACCTGAACAGTCGCAGTCAAAGTGTTAAGGGTCGTAAACCTCCGAATTCATGATTTAATTTATAATTACTAGCCATTAACATTCTTACATTCATTCCACATCTCTTTCTTTGACCGTGATTTATCTAAATGCATTTCTCAATTCTTATGACGTGATGAATAATAAAATGCGGCCTTTTATCAGGAATTTCTGACTATGCAAAACTGCAGCCAATGAGAAGCCCCAATTTTCCCCACCCCGAGCTCCTCACCTTCTGTTGCCTCTGGAGTGCCCACTGCGCATAAATTTTGCGAGTGGGCAATTTTTGCTATTGCACGAGTTATAATGATGAAGATATGAGTCTTATCCAATTCCAACTTTATCTAAAGCAGTACTGCACATGCTCCATAAACTCGACGTCAATGCTATGGAGTACGTGCGTATTTGACTACTGCTGCGGGAGCAGACGATGCTCTGGATCTCCACGCGAAGCTTAGCTTAAAAATACTTGATCTCGGCACGAAAGCAGACGACATTACACAAATTTTTAAAGTAAATTTCAACTGTATCATATAAAATTTTCTTGTAATTGCGCCGTAATCTTATAATCTTGCGTGTTATTAATCGATGTATCGATCGATATAACAATGGATATGGTATTATTCCAGAAGCGAATGTGTACGGCTGTCGCCGTAATTTAAGGGTAATATGATTTTGTCCAATTTTTATGATATTTAAAAACAACCAGTTGATATACCCAGGGTTTGTGTTATATTATCCGAGTATGCTGTGAGAAAGAAGAAATGATTTAGCTTTACTTGTCCTCTTTCTGTAAATATAAATAGGATAAATTAGGGGACATAGACGCCGTTTTCATGCAACTGTCTTCGGGAAATCTATGAAACATAGTGATTTTTAGTCACATGATATTTTTTTTCAATGTAGCACTCATTTTCTTGATTTTAAAGGTGAAAAGAGTTCAGGAAGGCGATCCTACGAGAACTACCGATAGTAGTTGTAATTATATGACGACTTTTCCACAGATTGTAATTACCCCGACTGCTATTATTTACTTTCCTCATTAGCGCGTTTTCCTGGTTAGTACGTTCATTTTTTGTGGTCCCTTCAGAAACGTACTAAACAAGTTCCACTGTATTCACAAAAAGCAATTAAAGCACATTTATTTCACATTGCTCCGTAGATCTCTCCATTGTTTCTAAGATTTCACATCATTCAAATACATTCAATTTTTGCTGGTATTCCAATCAATTGACTGTGGTCGAAGTTCGAATGCAGTGAAAATTACTAATAATTAATTAAGTGATCACAAAGAACTTTTTCAAAGTATTTCTGAGCATATATTTAAAATTCATAAACATGTGTAGCAAAATAACTACGCAAAATGAGTAAATATAACCTAAGGATTAACAACTAGACCTTCCATTTAGAAATTAAAAAACATTGTGACGCAAAATTTAGACGGATGTGTATTTTTTTTAGGGAATGACCTTAATAAGGCCAAAGCAAAAATGGAAAATTGAGGAAATATTGTTACATTCTTTGATTATGAGAATAGGAATGTAATGGGTTAATTTACTGGGGGATGATTTAAAATAAGCTCCAAGGAAACAGCTACATTGGATTTCTTTTAGCCCAAAGAGTGCTTTCTAAGGTTGAAGATACGAAATGTATATAAGTTGAAGAATATGACAGCTTCAATATGGGAAGAAATTTCAAAGCCTATTTAAGAATAAACCTCAATTTCACAAAGCCGTGCAAACTTAAGTCCATTCCGAGAATATGCAGAAAAAGAAGTTCTGCATAACTGCACAGACAAAAATGCAATATGAGCAACGAAATAAGGAGCGAAGAAAATAGAGGAGGCACCATAGAAAAAAATAAGAAAAGAGTCATTAAACAATAGCCTGAAAGCATGATTAACCTGAGCCTGACAATCTTAAACTGGGCAGTGACATTAAATTCAACAGAAAAGTTTAACGCTCAGTAAAAGAACATGAGCCAAGGAATGTAGATAGAGGCAAATTTCCAAAACTTTCAGTATTTACAGAAACATCACAGACAAAAATGTCTCAGACACATAAACTTCCCATTCAGTCACAGTAATGAACTTATATTTATCCACCAAAAATTATATGAGAATTTAATAAGTCCATTTGATTTCAAGGTCCATTTGATACCACTGACAGTTAAATATAGAGGCAGCATAGAAAGCATGATTCAGGCTATTTTCCTTCCAAAAAGTATTTAGTCTTCAATCATGACAACTTTCAATTCCCATAGCAGAAACACTTTGCTTCTCAGAAGGATAGAAGAGTACAGAAATGCTCCACTTATTTCAAGGACAAAAAAATATTGTGCATAAAACACAAAATATAGAGCCAACTAAGTTTCATATGGCATGACAATCTGAGGGGAAAACTGTTCTTAAGGACAATAGCAGTTGATATTGACAGTATCCGTTACACTTTTAAAACCATTATCTAAAGAGGGGAAAGGAAAAGAACAGATGTAATAGACATTTTTTAAAGAAATAGTTCAAATTCATAAATAACGAAGAGAAAATGCATTAGATCAACCTCAGGTTAAACTGTTAGTAGCAAAAGCACAAGAAGATTGATAAATATATCCATCCAAGCAAAACCCAAGTTAGCAACATACCATTGCAGAATGCTAAGAGTCACTTGGGCAGTTTTTAGAGTGAAAAGGGGCAGAAGCACCTACAGTAAAATATCCAGTGAATTAAATAGCATTATCACATTGGAAAAGTGTTTCAACTATGCGTTCTCTAAACCACAGATACATGAAAGAGTGGGATAAATGCATCAATAGCAGTTCACCTCAAGCAATTATGAAATAAGTTCGGTGTGCACATCAGTTACGAACAGGATTAAAAGCATACACAGGATTTCAGAAAATGCTATAGAAATGACCATTAGCCCATGCTTACAAGAATGTGCACCACACAGGCTACAGTCTTTTCATCCTTACCCCATCAGGATACTCCATGTCAAGGTCGAAAAATTGAAGAACATTGCTCAACTGAGGAAAATTATAGCCCTGCAGGGGTCAAGCGAATCATCCAGAATGATCAATTATGTCATAAAACCACTTTTGATGAGAATGATATAATTTTAGGAATGAGTTTGTGCTGAAAATATGTCACATGAAGTTACCTTCCTAATCAAATGAAAAAAATTATGATAAAAATTAATTATCTTTCGAGGCAACTATAATGCGCTCAACCCCGATAAAATTTATTAAACATGAGTATGGTAAAACCTCATTTGAAATCAGACACAAAAATCACAGTAGATACCCTAAAAGAAGAGTTTATCAACATAATAATGATCATAATTGAGACTGAACTACATGATTTATAGCTAACTTATAGTGCATGCTGTAATTTTCAATGCTGAACCAGATAATTTTAGCAACATAGAGAACTAAAGTTATGTTCGTCCATGAAAATTTCAACCTATAATTATAGCAAAACATCACCCACATTAATAAAAATTACATATGCTGATTCACTCCAAAAATTAAGAATTCAACGCCATTAAAATACTAATATTTCTCTTCAACTAAATATCACTCTACACATGTTTCAGAAAAGAAAGACTGATAATTTTCCTTTTCACAAATTAAAATCAATTGCCTCAATGCATTTAAAATTTTCAAAATTAAGTAAACAAATCTTTTACTTTCATAAAACAATATCTTCATTTAGAAAATTACAAAATTTTTGTTTTTTTTTTCTTCAATGAACTTTTTCACACTCATTTGTTGGAGTTTTTTTCTAAGCTCTCTCTACCTAAATCGATCAAAGACGAAATCAGACCTGGCCTTTTTAGCAAAATTAAAAAAATATCTTTTAGATCATTGCTAGTATTCAATTGATGAATTCTTTGAGGATGCCTCGCAGTTAATGTAATATATATGTATATGTATTATAATATATTGTGAGTTTCTTTGTACTTTTGATTTGCTTTTTATGTTTTCCTGACGGGTCCTATATATGTATATTCATATCTTTTCTGTGACCAATAAAATATTATTATTATTATTATTACATTCTCAGAATAAGTCAATGACGTCCAAATAATTTCCAAATTAATTAAAAACCTTCGCAATACATAAGGATGAAAAAGAACTAAACGGTGAAATTAAGTTTCAACCCCTGTGGGCGCGGGGCACTGCAAAATAGGGCTGGTCAGGGGGACAAACTCAGTTCTCCCACACGTCATCAGCTTCAACTGGCCAAATCGCAATGGTAGATGTGCATTTCTCCCCAAGAAGAACATCACAATTTGTCCAACCCAAGCAAGCATTCAAGGGTCCAGGAGAGCCGTGATGCTTCACCAGATCCCATGTCAAAGTTTATGAACACAGTGGGCACAAAAAATGTAGTACATATTAACAACTAGCATGACAGACATCTCATCCCATTTCACGGAATTACTACCTACTCCTTTTTTCAGGAGAGCATCCCTACTCCTACATATGAATTACTAGACATCTTAGCACAATTATGTAAGGATTTTGGTAGCACTGAATACCACTAATACCAATGCATAACATCCTAAAAGTGTCTTTCTAGCGTTTCCTCACAGTATTTTTCCAGACTTCATAAAATAAGACGAAAATAGTAGAAAAAACGTTAATTGCCTGCGAGTCACAGTGACTCTTTATTGTGTTTAACTTTAGATTAGCGAATGATTGCATTTCACGCAAAAGAGGTCAGATCAACATTTTATGCCACGACGTCCCGAAATCCAAATTTTTGAGAAGCAGAGTAAATTCTAAAAGCGAGTTAATATTACTGTATTGTCACATTATTGATCTTCATGAAAATTTGGTGCCACTATTTATGATAAACTCAATGATATTGAAATTATTAGCAGTATCAGTTACTCAAAAATCACTATATAAAGATGAAATGATTGGCATGAACAATCTTATGCAATATTTAGTAAAAAAATGAAAATTTCGCATACTGTTCGACAGGTACATACTGTTCTATAAGTCGAAATTATAAATAAAATAAGCTACAAACCCTCTTCTACGAACACTGGCTTCTGCATGTATCCTACATCACAAAGTCTATGCGGCCTCATTAAAGGTGATACAAGTACTGAATTTAACACATATTTTAATGAAATCTAGCATCCTCTTAGCAAGACACAGTATGCAGATGTGACAATATCACCTGATGTAAACAAAATCCCCAACCCCCTCCTATGAGCAATACCTTACCCCACCGCACACAATAGGGTGGTTTCCTATTATTTTTTTATTGCCTATATCGAAAGACTATTACTCCTGGAGTACGTATTTCATGCTTTTAGATTTTTACATGACGATATCTATTTTTCGCGATAAAAAGAAAAGTGAAAATTTTCAAGCGTGCGAAAACGCGAGGCGTAAGTATGAATGCCGGGAAATCTCTCTGTGTGACGTATTTCTAGTTCCCGCTGCCGCCGTGTGAGGTGACCTTGAGGCAAGTTGAGCGCTGATACGACGCAGGCTGCTAGCGGGTAGCTTAGTACCCAGCTGGCTGGTAGTGCTTGGCTTAAATAAGGATTATTAATACCTTATCAAATGAAGAAAACTTTCCGACCTTAGCCAGTTTTAATAAGTGATTACTGATTATTAAGACATGTTTCCCTGAGCTCTGCGCCTCATGCATGCATTGGTAACCTCAGACGATGTATAACTCCTATCCTCTCGTGTAGAAACTAGGTCCCTGTGACATTACGTGGAGTGGCATCGCATGGGCGCCAATCTGGCCCTTTTCAAATGAGGATAAAAATGGACCATTGCCATTCGTCTAAACCGGTATTTCTAAAACGAAATAATTTGTATATTATGAATACAGTAATGGTGGGTAACGTATCGCAATCAATGCCTTTCATTTTCTTTGATGAAGGAAACTACCCTATTGGCATAAAAGACACTGATTGGGTGCCTGTTTGATGGCAAAATGTCAAATAGCAGTGGTCAGAGTACTACACCTGAGTTAAATAATTGTAAGAGAACTGAATTTGAAGCATCCCATCAAATCAATTATCCAAAACAATCAACAACACGAACAGCAATAACACATATAAGAATGCTAGAGTCCTCTTGGCTAGGAAAGAGAATTTTTCATTTACAGAAAAGAAAATGAAGACTTGGTAATCATGCAAAATTTTTAAGAAAACAAGCATTGCCAAATATTGTTACAGAATAATTTCTAAAGGCAATATATCCTATGGGAAGATAGAGATTCACACACTTACAAAAACAAAATCTATTCGATACAAAAATTGGAGAAAAAAACAAATAATAATAATCATATTGAGGTTTTACCATACTAATAGGAAAACCAATCATCAAGGATGCATGATTCAGAAAGTTGCTGTTATTATAAGAAGTACGATTTAGGCATAGCTTCAGCAAGTTAGATGAAGCAAGCAGATGAAAAATTTATATACCAGCAATGAATGCAAAAAAGTGCTTGATTTACATAACACACTGAACTACACAAGTAACTTGTAACAAAAAAAAATAAAATGCGATGGTGGTTGGCGTAACATGGTGGAACTCCTTCATGATTCACAAGGTTAAGAAAAAGACTTCGCTGTTCCACAAAATAAAATATATGCCAGATGATGATACACTGTATCGAAACCGGTGGCAAATATATTTTATTTTGTGGAACAGCGAAGTCTTTTTCTTAACCTTGAGCATAAAAAACATTTTAAAAACAGAAATATTACCACTAAGAAAGCTATGTTTAAAGGTAAGATAAGGCTTAAATGATTTTAGCATATTTTTAGGCACAGTGCCTAAAAAAGTTCCAATACTATTGAGTTATCACAAAGATAATCACGTCATACTGCAGAAATTCAGCTCATATTCATCCTGTATTCTTAAGAATTCCACGTACATTTTTAAATTTCTAGCTACATGCATTTGTCTGAAATCATGCCTGAAGTTGATAACTTGAACAAAATAGGCAAAAATGTCTCATTATTGAAAAAACTATTTTTTCATGAGTTCAATTAACTCATCTCCTAATAATGAGGCTTTTCAGGCCCCTATAATAAAGCGTAATCTACCAACTTGTCCTCACAATGGCAATGCTGGGAGCCCTATGAGTGAAGCACCATTGAGTCTTGAAGCAAAGACCTATGGAAGCTACACATCCCAGCAGGTCCATTGTATGGATATCAAAAGTAACAAAGCGATTGCTGCTATGATATGCTGTAAAATAAATTGACTACAAGAGATAAATGGTCCAAAATTATGATTGACACAAATGAAGCCCATGCAATTAATGTTATTGACCCACTGGTGTGAAATCAATTATATTTGTACTTATTTTGGAATAATTGTTACTACAAATCGATTTCAAAGACAAACCTACAGCTGCAGCATTAAGCAGCACCGATTTCTTGGCTGAATACCTTTTCACAAGGAAACAATCTTCCTAGAGCTTAAAGCCATTTCAATTCAAAGAGGGCAGTTCAGCAAAATTATTGTGTAAATAAATACATAAAATGACTCAAAAGTGGAATGAAATTAAAGAGGGAACATTGTATTAATTTTGATAATTAAGCCCCAACATGTACCCTAATAAAGCAGTGCAATGTAGGGGATCAACAAAAATGCACGACCCCCAAAATAATGGGGATATGTAAAATGTCATACCTATACTGGCTGCTGATTACTTGTGTTCCATGTTACCAAAGTTAAAAGCAAGAAAAATCAAATAATATTTTATAAATCAAATATAAAAATACTCCATCTAAATTATTATTTATAAAAGTTGAATTTCTCCATGTTTCTTTATTAAATAGGAGTAAGGTCCACATTTTACTTGACTTACTCCAAAAATGCTGGAAAAAGGTTGCCTTTTGAATATTTTCAGTGCACTAAGTGAGCACCCAGGGCATAAGAAGCTTCAATTAAACAAACATTTATAGTTCCAATGATCCCTGAAACAAAACTCCTTAAGAAATAACCAAGAAGTTGAGCAGTGAGGTGGTGGCATTCCACAACTTGGCCAATAAACAAGTACAGTAGACTCTATTTACTACGACATTCACAGGAGCAAAAAACCAAAGGTTTGTAATAACAAAGTTCATATGAATGTCTCTTTTAGAAATCATCGAAAAACACATAATATGTCAAAATATCTTGTCTCATCAATCTCCCATACCTATAGTAGCACTGCAATATAGCTTCAGAGTCAAGTGTATCATGTACGTGATTAAATTACGTGCATATATATAAAAACAAGCACAGTCGTTTGATTTTCTCAATATAAAAATGTGGTAAGATGCAATCCAGGGTTGATATCTAACCGAATACAGTTAAGTCCTCGATATACGAACAAGACGCGTTCCGAGACCTTGCTCGTAAGTTGCTAAACCTATGCAAGGCATTTAGGATAGCAGACGCCCTACATATTATCACTGAATCACAATTGTGCACTAACTCATGATTGTGACAAGCTGATCTAGCTGGGCATGTGACGCAGCTGGAGCCGAAAAAAATCACCGTCTGCAAGAAGGAAGAATGGACGAAACGCTGAACAGTTCCTAACTTCACACCGGATTAAATGATACTTTGTTAAGATTATGCCCAAAGTGTGAGTTCCTCTACGCCACACCGCATTGCATCGCCCAACTCCATAGGTGCCAAATTTGAAATTTTGGAGATGCTTGAATTTTCCGAATGTTCGTAACTCTGAAAGTTCGTTAATCGAATGTGCGTACAAAGAGGACTAACTGTACGTCCAATTTACAAGCGGTAATGATCGGGTCGCCATGATTCCACACAAATGAAGCTTATTATGTGATATTGCATACATACAGAAGTATCTCCTACGGAAGAAAGAACCATGATTGACCATAAATGAGGAGGAATTAAACGTAGGGCAAATTATTATAACGTACCATAGTGTATATCCACCTAAATATCATTGCATATTTCTGGAACTTCATAATAAAGTTCATTTTATAACTGCCGGGACCAGGACTGAATTCATAATTTTATAATGATATTTCTTTTACTATACTTAGGATAGGCCTTTCGGTCGGGATTAATGACCTGCTTCATAATAAGAAGAACTAAAGAATAAGGTTGTTTGCATAAACGAGAGTCTACTGTACACTTCCATCCACCACCATAAATTTGCACCCATAGTAATTAACATTACGAGTGAGCATTAATATATAATTATATTAATATGAGCAGTACGGAAGAGAATACATACACCTAAAAAACACATTTATCAATTTTCTATACCCACCTCTAACTAAGAAAGAAAGAGAAACTGATTTATGAAACTCACCTTCAGCATGTGCAGTTGCTCCAACGTCAAATCCTTCACCGGCAGAACTAAGCAATCATGCTCGCCATCTGAAAGCGGTCCCCCTTTTTCAAGCTCAACATCTCTTTGGGAAGATTTCCTCTTTCTGATGGCAATGCAAACATTAAAATCATGGTAAATCACAGGGACAAGGTCCTTTGACAGTTGCACATCCAACTCCACCATGTCCGCTCCATGCCTGGCAGCCCTCAGCAATGATGCTATAGTATTCTCACGCACTTCAGCACACCTAAGGAGAAACATGTCAAAGATTCTATTAATTATCTAGTGAGTGGTACCTGAATCGGAGGGGTTACTATTCAGGGCTCTAAGCATCATTGCAGGATGAAAAAAGACCATTTGAGTGGGAGTGATATGTTCTCTTTACAAATGTCATTCAGACTCCAAACAATTCAACACTATCTAAGCTAAATGAAGAGGGTTTCACAGTGTCTGAAACAAGAAATTGTATTTCACAAGCTACCCCCTCCAGGTACATACTGGTAGTTGTATGCAGGGATGTGACCTGGCACTTGAAAATTCATCCTTCAAAGTGGCATACCCTCAGAAGTAAAATAACTGAAAAGGCAAAAAGTGCATATTCGAAACTCATCTTTACCAGAAAAGGATTGGTATGAAAAGTCTCTCAGTCCACAAAATACGATTTCCAGGGTGCAAATGTGTTTAGTTAAGTGCATTTATGGGCCTTGAAGCTGCTACTGCTGGAAGCCCGAAATTCGGATTCATATGAGTACCCCTTTTACCCATGGAGGTCAAGGTTAGGTGAAGCCAGGTAAACCCAGCTGAAGGGACAATGGTCAAGAAAGGTGTGGGTGGGCAGACATTGTAATTCCTTCCCCCCTTTACCGCGAAGACAGAAAAATCTATTATCAGGATGCCCAGCCAATCAAAGCAGAAAAATTCAAGCATGATTCCAGATTTTTTAGGGAAATTTCACAAAATTCCAGGTTAATCTTACATGATTACTGCGATAGATAGGAAGGATTTTAGAACCTATTAAATTACTTCAATACTACTAAATTCTATCATATTAATGCTTTCTTCTTGTTCCTAATTTAAATAATTCATTAATGTTTATTCAATGCAAGCCAACAAACTGCTTGGACATTCTGATCCGAAGACTGGAGCTGGAATGCACCCGAAACGGTCGTCCACCAAATTGAGTGAACGTGGCATTAACCACAAAAACAATCATCATCACACATTGACATAGCCTGGCATTCTATTCATCATGTTTTTGAATCTTACTAGAGTCAAAATTGCTATACATTTCGATTCTGTTGTCTTGTCTGACATTACACGCTTTGATGCGACTATAAAAATTCTACTAAGCTACAGAACTTAAAATTATGACCCACACATTTAGGCCAAAAAATGGTTAAAACTGCAAAAATTTGGGTGAAATAATTTGAAACTAAAGATTTTAAAATTCCAGGCTGTAACAAAAATTCATGAATAATTATTGCAAAATTCCAGGGACTAAAAATTCGAGCATAATTCCAGATTCTCCCAGTCATTGGACAAGGCCCAAGCCATGCGCTCGAACCCCTTGTATTATTTTGATTCACCCGTATACCATACACTTGTCCATGGTCTATCGCAAGAGGAAGGGGTGGGTGGATTTCTGTGAAAAGCTTGTTAGTATACAAGCATAAATATCACGTATAAAGGGTGTCAATGGAAGGCGATAAGGAGGTGGTGGATTATATGAGCCTTAAGACTTATGTAAGTTCTGAGGAAGCAAATAGGGTGGTTTCCCATTATTTTTTTATTGCCTAAATCGAAAGATTATTACTCCTGGAGTACATATTTCACGCTTTTAGATTTTCAAATGACAATACCTATTTTTCACGATTAAATGAAAAGTGAAAATTTTCAAGCGCGCGAAAACGTGACGGCTACGTAGGAATGATGGGAAAAGTCTGTGTGACGTCATTCTGGTTCCCGCTGCCACCCTGTGAGGTGACCTTGAGGCAAGGCTTGAGTGCCAATACAAGCAGGCTGCTAGCAGGTAGCAGAGTACCCTGCTAGCAGGTAGCGCTTGGCTTAAATATGGATAATTACTACCTTATCAAACGAAGGAAACTTTCTGACCTTAGACAATTTTAATAGGTGATTATTAAGAGATGTTTCCCTGAGCTCTGTGACTCATGCATGCATTGATCATGCATCTCAGACGATGTAAAACTCCTATCCTCTCGTGTAGAAACTAGGTCCCTGTGACGTCACGTGGAGTGGCATCGCATGGGCGCCAATCTGGCCTTTTTCAAATAAGGATAAAATTTACCATTGCCATTCGTCTAAACCGGTATTTCTAAAACCAAACAATTTGTATATTATGAATACACTAATGGTGGGTAACGAATCACAATCAATGCCTTTCGTTTTCTTTGATGAAGGAAACTACCCTATTGCCTGTGGTGGCATGAGAAAAACTGTGATGCCACCTAAAGAAAAGCATTGGCCCAGAGATTATTAGGATGAAAAATGGAAGTACTAAGTTTTGCTAGAGTCAGGGTTCCCACAATAACTAAATTATAAAATTCACGGTTTTTTTCAGGTTTTCATGATCTAAATGTCATCAAATTCACGGTCTGTGGATAAGGCATTTTAGACAGAAATATTGATCATGTAACAATCATCGGTCGCACATTAACTACAAATTTAACAAACGCGACAGACACTATGAATGCAAATGCAGCAATGAAAAGGTTATCTCTTATAACGTCACCTATCGTTAGCAAAATGCAGGGCCTGGTTGTGAGTGGGGAAATGGAAGGAGCAGGGTGGCAGAGAAGTGAAGAAGTGTCTGATTTTTTGCCAGGGTTAAACAACACTTTACCGGTTACCGGTCTTCCAATCACAGGCTTAAGGTCAATCTGTCGCCATGGCTCACAGACCAATAACTGCTCTTCGAATACACGTGTGTAGATAAAATGTGTGGACACTGTCTGCAAGTGACTCGGCCTTGAAACATGATCCAAACATCAATTTTTCTTTTCAACAGTCAATCGTAGTCCTACAATCTAGTTTGAGAGATTTTTAAGGTTTTATGATGAAATTCACAGCTATTTCCAGGTTTTTTCACAGTTGACTAAATTCATGGCTTACTCACGGTTTTAAGGTTTTCACGGTTGAGTGGGAACATAGTAGAGTAGATTAGATATTGTGCTAAGTGCATGAGAATGGGTGAAATAATATCATATTAGAATGGTGGAACAGAATAATATAAGACCCGTAATACGACATGAAAATACCATTGGAACTTGTTCTCCGCTAGAATTGAATGTATCCCTTCACTACCAACAATTACTACCTTCTTGTCTAGCCAGTAATTGTGAGGAGACAGCCACACTATCCATTGTGTCTAAAAAAACTGGCATTACAATAGTTCCATGGGATATGGGATATAAGGGGAAAACAGTGTGGCTAATATGTATCATGGTTATTCAACCACCACAAATTTACATTTATCCTTCAGCTGTGGTAACAGTGGCACCGACTCCATGGGGCCTGAGGGGGCCCGAGCCCCCTCAAAGATTCGTTTGGGGGGGGGGCGGAGCCCCCTCAATAATTCAAGAAAATAATTAAGTTATATTATGCTTTGTGAATTCACAAAAATGTATTGGTGATTTTTATTTCCCATGCTTGACGATAGTTACCTTTTAAAATAAATTCAACAATGAGTGTTGAAAAAAATAATTATAAGGTTAAGCAGGTTAACTAGTTAACCTGCTGAATCAAGTGGTGTGAATCATGGTAGTGTTTCAGTGCTGCGACACACTTTCAATTTAACCTCTTCCTGGGGCAAGACCTCCGATATGGGCCCCCCCAATATTTTTTTATAAGTCGGCGCCCCCTGTGTGGTAGTCAAAATGAAAGCCTTAAGATGCCTCTCTCTCACATACAATGAATGATTATACGAATGCAGAATATGCTTCTCCACGTGGATCACAAATCTGAAAAAGATCATTTCCATTAAAGACCCATTTCTGACAACAAATAACTCACTGCTTGGTCTGTGTTTTGAAGGACACGCCAGCTCCTCGGTGACCAACATCAAGACCCTTCCATGTATGTTTCCAATGCCTGGCATATGATGCAGCCATATCACACTCAAAACTCTGAACTGGCCGGATAACAACATACTCAAGACAGAGTTGTCCCACCGGACGATGCCGCCTATCAGTAATAGGAACAAGAACCTGAGGACAAAAGACAACAAAAATTAAAAACATATGAAAACTCATTGGCTCATCTCCCATTAATAGCTCATTTATAATTTTCCAGACCAATTCATTGTTATGGAATATTTCCCTTCATGAAGGAAATAATTTAATAGATATTTCTCTTCATATACTGATAATTGATACATAACACCTGAATAATATGACCAATATTAGGACTTTGTAACACATATTTATTAAGAACTACATATTGGTGAGGTCAAGAGATCGTCGAGAAAGGTAAAAATTATATTTTAATGATCTCGAGCAATTAGTACATTCACCCAGGTCAAAATCTACAATTTTCCAACATTCAACATATGGTTTTTGTGTGACTAGTGGGCCATCTAAAAATGTGTAAGAGATTAAATTGAAGAAAAAAATCTGGGACTCTTTTTCTTATATTGTGCACACCTAACTTTGAACCCTGGAGTTTTGAATAATCCACACTTCAAACTTTTGGCCTATACCAAAGGCTTCTGCTTGCAATATTCTCTTTAATTTATGCAGCATATTACACAGGCATGTATAGACCTAGAAGGTATGTATTCAGCAGTAGCCTTAGCCTTTAAATTATAATATGGAATGAGTCGAGTAATTGATATTCCTTAAAAACAAGACAAAGCTTACATTACCACAATTCAAGTTTGGTTGGTAACTGCTGACAGCCCCACCAAATTAATTTTTCACTCTGTTTTATCCCACCATTTTCTGAATGCACAAGCATTAGTTGCTGTTAGTAGGGGTCTTAGTAACTGCATATATATTATACAAGTCAGATTTTTCTGCGAGTGATGATAAGCAGAATCACGAACATGTTGAATACAATTGTCCCAAGCATAAAACACAAAAAATGAATCATAACACATGGATATGGCATGAAAACCAGAAAAAAAATCAAGCTGAAAGAAATCATAACTGTCATTAGAATTGAAAGCACTTACATCTTCAATATGGCCCAACAAATATCTTCAATAAACTACAAAATAAATTGCCTATTCAAGCACATCATGCTTTTGTCTGGCAGAGAAGTTTCCAAATTCCTCAGAGGCTTTGATAAATTGAATTTTTTTCTGCTGCTCTAAAAGATCACTTATTTTCTCCCTTGTTCATTTTGGAATAACACTGACTTACCGTATTTCTCCGAATATAGTCCCTCTCCCCCTAATTTTGAGGCTTCAGTTTCGGGAAAAGCTAAAAAAAATGTGTTTCAATATAGGTAGTCCCCCCTTCACTTTTACCACAGGAATTTTTGGAAAAAAAAGGAGGGACTATATTCAGACATATACGGTACTGTGGTGCATATAAAAATGTGAATAATCACAACATTATCTTGGCTATGCTTAGGGTAGCTGCATACAGCAGAGTGAGGCAAAGTTTCTCAATGTGAGAAAAAGAGGGGAGTGGAAAACACAAGTGCTTGGACTTGCGGTCGATCGGTTTCCTGAAAATGCACCACACATCCTAGCCTTCTTTAACAATAAGCAATCACAAGTTTATAGGCTATCCTGCGTCACCCCAAAACTAGCAAGTGAACAATCCCCTCCCTCTTGCTGGGCACCAAGGTCACTCAGCTCTCCAGGGATATGAGTTAGGCAGGATTATAAGAGGCACACCCTAACTTTCAGCTGCTTTTCAGTGGAAAAAAATGCATGCCTCTTACACGAGTTTGTGAGGTACCTCAAATTAACAGAAAAGGAAGTACAGTGGACTCTCGTAACTACAAAGTTACAGGATGGAAACACCAGAGGTTCATAATAATGAAGTTTGTATGAATGTTTCTTTCAGGAATCATACTTAGTCAAAATACATACTTAGTCAAAATTTCTTGTCTCTTCAATCTCATATACTTGTAGCTGCACTGCAGAAGAACTTTAGAGCCATGTGTATAATATACACAATTAAATTACGCACAAATATATGAAAACAAGGACACTTGTTCGATTTTCTCTATAAAAGAATGTGGTATGATGTAATCAAGGGTAGATATCTTACCAGGTACAGAAAGTCCTCGATATACGAAAAAGATGCATTCCGAAGGCTCGCTCATAAGTTGATAAACCTGTGCAAGGCATCGAAAAGGGTATATCCTGCAGAATGCAACACTGCATTACAATTGTGCGTTTACTCACGATTGTGACGAACTGATCTAGTTGGGCGTGCAACGTAGCCAGAGCTGAAAAAGATCGCTACCTGCGGGAAGAATTGACAAAACGCTGAACAGTTCCTGACTTCACACCGGATTATATGATACTTTGTTCAGATTATGCCCAAAGCGTGAATTCCTCCTCTACGCCACAGTGTGTTGCATGAGCCAACTATAAAGATACCAAATTTGAAATTTCGGGCACGCTTGAATTTTTCGAATGTTCATATCTCTGAAAGTGCATAAATCAAATGTTCGTACGAAGAGGACCTACTGTACGTCCAATTTACGAGCAGTAATGAGTGGGTCGCCATGATTCCACAGGAATGAAGCTTACTACATGATATACATACGTACTGAAGTATCTCCTACAGAAGAAAGAACCATAATTGATGCTCTTGGGCACTGAACACGAGGACCACTTAAACACATCGCAATGATTAGAACGTAGCATAGTGTATATCCACCTAAATGACCTAGCTTGTTCATGGAACTTTGTACTAAAGTTCTCCTTGTAACTGCTGGGACCGAGACTGAGGTTCGTAATTTCATAATATTGTATTTAACCGTAGAGGCCCCACACTTTTTTACCGGAAATGCTGGCACGAATCTTCCAAATTGTAATGTAAGCCACGTACCATTTTCCCTCAAATTCTTATCGTTTATTTCTCCAGAGTTTAGCATTGTAACTATAAAACCTTCACAGGAATTACATTTCTAACATTATTTAACCTCATTAATCAAGGAAACGTAAATTTATTGATTTAGCAACGAATCACGAGTTCCTATATAAGACTGCACCCAAAACGCGTTAGGAAGTTTTTTTCCCTCACGAGCTAGTCCAAAAATGGAGGTGCGTGGGATTCACAAGGTCACGGTTTACACGAGTAAATACGGTAACTAAAATTTCGTAATAATGTTTCTTTTACTATAGATCGGATTGGCATTTTTTTCAGGATATTTGTTTTGTAACAACGAGGACTTCGTAACAAGGTGGTTCACATTAAATATACTCTACTGTACCTATAATTACAAAAAAAAGTGACTGTCCGTGCATAATTTGAATAACATGGCCCTTTAGTCCACAGCAGTGATCTAGCGGTGGTGAAAGGGGGAAAACGTCTAGTAAGCTGGGATCATACCCAATGGTTGGCAGATGTAATGGGAACACTCTCAATTCTCCCAAGACCAGCCAAAAATTTCCACCATCACTTTCATTTTCCCTGGATTTCCAAGACTTTCCAGACTTGTGGGAACCCTAATTACGGCATGGTATCTTTCTTTATAAGCTCAATTTTCCATCACACTGACCTTCCCAGTGCTCTCCACCATTGCTGCTGGAAGGAGGTGGCAGGATCCAACATGCTCGGGAAGTTCGGTCGACATAGGTGGGTGAAATGATGCTGGCTCTTCTGGCCATACGTCCTCTTCAACACCAGTGTAGAAATCAACGATGTAAGCCTGAACATAAATTTCATAACAAAATAAGTACATGTAATAAATTAAATTGAATATCAAGTACAATGGAAAACAGATACAGCAGACTCCCGATGATCTGGCTGCGGTATATCCGTGTTGCGGATTATCCGGGCATGATTTTCAGACTTGCTCAATATTTTCCGCGATCTTTATAAAAAATACAATCGGACGCAAAATCACCAGAATTACTTCATTTGAATGCTAGGATACACCGGGCTAATTATTTCCATTAGAATCCCCTTCGTAAAGCTGAACAGCATTTACGGGAGCTCCGTGTTCCTGCTTTCCAAGCCTCGCAGCACGCAACCGCGCCCCGTGATCACAGATACACGTTCACGCAGGGCCACGGATATTCCACAAAAACGATTTTTTCCAGTATTTAGATTGTTTTCATTTCAGTGCATAGCTTATCTGGCCATGCAACTGCCATAATAACTGGTTTTATGGATAAAATAACACGGTAATATTGTGTGCCATTTGCCTTTACGATAGACCTTTGTTTATTGTTTCCAAGAGTTGCGGGTAGCATGCTTCATGTGTCACATGCTCACAGCACCGCATCCTGCTATGACCACCATCCTCTCATACAACTTTGTGCAATGCCAATTCTTGCGAATGGGCTTCGTATAGAACATAGTTTTTGCCATTGCACACCACTTTAACTTATCTTACCAATCCTGGCAGACCCCAGATCCATGACCATGTAGCTACCTATTATAGAACACACAGCCATGGGTGCATATCTATTGGAAACAAGCACCAATTATTGTTTAATAATATTTAATTGGCATAATAAAATCAAATACACTAGCCAAGGCAAAAGGTATAAGATGGTGGAAAGATTATGGAAATTGAAAGTTTAATTTGTTCAAATACTCTAATTTTTTGATAATGGTAAAACTTATAATGAAAACAATTTGGGCCACATGAATACTCTAATCGTTTGAAACCACAAGAAATAGATGAATTTACTTACAGGCGGTCCCAGACTTTCCAGACTTTGGGCCAGAGACTACTCACTGAAAACACTGTGCACTTACATAACATGAATTAGTGATTGACGACCATGATTTCTGCTTAAAGAAATTAGAAGTGGAGAGCAAAATAAATTTCTAAGTGAAGAGACAATTTTGGGAGCACCTAAGTCTGAAATTAAATATTCATGTCAAGGAAATGGTTCGAAGTCAGTGGCGTGGCTAAGACAAGTTGTGAATACTAAGGCGATGGTCGGACTATTCATAACATACACGTGGAACATCTTGCATTCCTACTTTTTGTTGACAAACAACACTGCAATAAAACGCATTAGTTTGTGCCAAGATCTCTGCCCAGCTCTGATAATGGGTCGATTAGCGTGCCAGGGCTCCAATCAGCCTGGCTCACGGCCTCAGTAAGCTCACTGGCCCCAATCAACAACAAGCAGCACGACATGCAGACATGAGTATTCCTCCAGGCTAGATATTCTGGCCTTAATGCTGCAGATCTTTCGTGAAGACTCAGTGCCCAATCAGTGAGGTGACGTACATTGATTAATGATGCTTCGATGTAGAGGGGCTGACAAAATAAATATTGTTTACCAGGTTCGTTATTTCTGCCGTCACCAGTATAATGGGTGACTGTCAAGTTAACTACAGTGAAACCTCGATATAACGACACCCCACGGTGCACTAATAAACACTCGCTATAGCGAATTGTCGCTTTACCGGAAGTGGAGCAAGTAATAGCCAATATACCTGTTGCGAACAGATATACAGGAACAGGAGTGGTGCGGCGACGGATAAACATCTATCCGATAAACGTAAGCATAAATCCAGACGAAAGGCGATGTTTTTTTGCATCACTAAATTTCATTACTCAAATAACGACTAACTATTCAAACAGTTTATAAGCGCCGCACTGAATAAAAATCATGCAAAGCATTGTTTCGTCATCATTATATTTATCGAACGACAGTTTACCACATAAATTTGAGACTGAGCACTCCATTAACCCTTTCGAGACCGCGGAGTTTTCGTCTTAGCTTGACTGCTGTACCGAGCCCCAAGAGACTCTTCTTTCTCGTGGTACGGAGCATTTTTGGAGGGCATTCGTTAAGAAGGGTCTCGCTGAACCTTTTTCGACCCCTCCACGGTGGGACTCCGCATTATCTCGGTGGGACTCCGCATTATCTCGGACTCCGAGAGTAGTTGTGCTCCCTCCTTTCCGGGTTTACGACCATACCTGCGGCATTGGTTCGCGGTCAACTTATGTATTGCTTATATGTATTTAGCAAATGAATAATTGTTGCTTGCACGTAAATTACAGACATAGAATATAATTCCTCATTTTTATCTGAGCATTGTCAAATTTTAAACGAAGTTCTAAGGCCATTATCAAAGCATTTAACGCAGCAACAATTTCCATGTTGATGTTTATGCATAACTCGAGATATAAGTTAATATTTGTCGTAGAATTTCGTTTAAAAATTCTAAACGTGGCTCAAAATACAAACAATTCAATTCTTAGTTTATATTTCTTGAGAAATGAACAAATATTTATTTCGAAAATTGACTCTATAAACAATTGTATGACCGCTGTCCCTTACCGCTGAGAGGGGTTATAAAAGACGAAGGGTCCGGGTACCTGCTCCCGGATTCGGAGGGTTAATCCTAAACCCCGAAGCGTTGGGTCCCGAGACAAAGGCGACCCAAACCCACGACCGTCCTGAAAAGGGGAGAGCTAGAAAACGTATTTATACGGGTTTCGTTTTCTTGACCGGGAAGCTCTCACACGTATATATACGTCCGTGGTCTCCCGGGTCAGGAAACGTCCACACGTATATATACGTGTACGGTAGGGAAAAGGTTAACTTCATTTCTAACAGATCGCTAGCAATTATAGAGGTTAAGGAGTCTTCATGAAAGTCTTCCGTCGGTAAAACCCTCGCTATGGCGAGAGCCAACACCGAAAGGGTCTCGTAAAAACGAATTCTTTAACACGAATGTTATGGGGTCAATTGACGGTGCATCGGCTATCTCTCGTAATAGCGGGGGTGTCGCTATAGCCCGTACTTGCTTTAACGAGGTTCCACTGTAATCTGCTCAGGGCTCTGGAGATATATATCTAGTATTACCGAGGGCATACTGTGGCAGGGACATCTTGGCCACATCATATCCATATTTTTTCACGTGTTAATCATAGGCTTTCTGACCATACACTACCAATCACTTGTTATAACGTGATTCTCACAAAATGCCTTAGTTACAGAATAAGCTTCAAGTGTAGATGGTTCACCAACAGAAAGATAAGTTTGGATATTCAGAGTCCTAAGATATGAAAGACAAAATTGACCTGTATGCTACCATAGAGTGAAATCTCCATAAAAACAAATTCAAATGGACTGGAAAATAGATACATCTTTGTGAGGAAGTTTGGTAAATGGGGATGCTTCGCGGATTGTGCTTTCACAGGACAATCAAAGAGTTGACATAGACTGAGATGTTAGCCACAATTATAGCAGCTGCATTGGATTCCTGTTCGTACATTTTTAAAATGGATGACCAATTCTGACTGTAGCACAAATAAGGTATGCCCATAATATAAAATGCCTCTTACATGCAAGCCTATAGGTCACAACAAAGAGAAACTCTTAGGATAATTTGGGATTTGAAAGTGAAATTGCATTCAAAAATATGGCAAGGAGAAAAATTTCCCTTTAAAGGCTATTTTCCAACTGAGATTTTCAAACTGGAGCCCACAAGAGACATTTTGTAACTGCAGAGGTTCACCACATGAGGTTTCTTCCACTCATTATGCGTGGTAAGAGTCTGGGACCATGATTATGATTACATTATAAGGAGGTTTTTGTTACATTTCCCTAGATGAAGGTTCGTTATACAAGGGCCTTACTGCATTAACCAACACAAACAGATTCACTGCGGATCATACCAATTGATATCATCTTGGACAGACTCACGGAGCTTGATTATGCCAAATGGTGTCATTTTTATACAAAGCATTCAACTGGTTCTGCAGAGGACACCGGACAAATTTTGAATTGAAGCTGATGGGTTAAAAGGTAATTCTAATATTACCCAAGATTATTATCTTATTTCAACAAACATGAAAGGCACTACTCACCACTCGCTCTAAATAGGTAACATGGATTTGGAACATAAGGAAATCGCCCTCATTGTACAGACACCCAAACTGAGTCTGCTTCTTTAGTTCACCACTGCTGTCTTCATTTAAGGTCTGCAATTGCAAATTATAAATTTGAGCTAATGAGTGATAAAATATGATATTTCAATACGAAAAACAAATAAAATCCATTACAACTATTTTTAAGGCAATAATGGATAAAAATTCCGCGTATAAAATTATTTTCACAGCATATGGAACTTGAAAATTTATGAATGAGTTGCATTTAAAAAAATCATGAATTTTCAATGCAATTCATCAAAGTCTACTCTTAACTATTATGCTTCAAATAACGTGGTTGATAGATTATGACTAATCACATTTTCTTCTCCCTAAGTAGTTAGAAAAATATTCCCATAGTGAAGTATTAATCAAATTGGCAAATTAATTACTTTTTATTCACTCGAATAATTACAGCTTGAAACATCTAAAAGTATGGTATAGAGTTAACTCTCAACTATCTGTGGAGGGGTATCCTCCTCCTTCAATATTTTCTGCAAACTTTTTTAAAAAGAAAATCAGACTCAAAAACAAGTGTTATTGTATTTTAATCCAAGGATACACAAGGGGTTGTCATTTCTACTAGTTTTCCCTTAGTAAAACGTAATTATAATCCTTAATTGCTGCCAAGGAATGTTTCAAGTTTACTCTAGTATTGCAGGAAATGATGAGCAGTGGAAAACAACTCTCGATCAATTTAAGTAGATTTCGTCTATGGATAACCAATCATAAATTAAGAAAATCTTATCGATTAAGACTTTAAATTTGTGCTAAAATTAGGTAGTTTAAACATTTAAAGATTGCTAAAAATTTAAGAGAGGATTATTCAGCCTCTCAACTAGGCATATCTGAAAACTTACCACTACTTCTACAATTGGCCAGCACTGCTGTTTGTCAGTGACATCTCCGGTGTCAACACTTTCATCCATAGAATTTTCCATAAATGTTGGAATGCCCACATGAGATGTGTTGATAGATACTGGTGTGACTTTCACACTCACCTATGCAAAAATATGCCATAATTAACATTATTAAAGATAGAAATGAACCAAGACGACACAGAAAAGGATATTTTACACTTTTTTAAGTACAAAACCATTAAACTAACAACCTAAAAGAGAGAGCTGGCTAACTTCTATTCTGAATTTTAGCATAAATCAGCTGCAGCATATGGGAGAATAATCCTAAATAACGGTCAAAAGTGATCAAATAGTACTTTGACCTTTAATCATATATTAATTCATAATGAGTTGGAATATCTATAATGGAAATATCCACAGAGAAAAAATAATTCAACTGGAAAAGTGTTAACACCATCAACTGAAATAGGCTACACGCTCTTGAATCAATGAAACGCATAAGGTTATCTTATTGTGGATTAGTGGGGATGAACCAAGGCTAAATCCTGGATCGACTTCTACTGTCTCTCTGATGGATAGCTATTTCAGCTACAGTGAAAAGGATAGTGAAAGTTAAGACTTCCTGAACTGCAAGATCATATAGGTAGTTTACTTTTCTGTTTTTTTTTACATGCCATCAATGCTCACAACTTTTATTCCTTAAAAGTGGAAAAATGGAAATAGTTGTGTTTCTGATATTTGGACTCCGATTGACTAAATTATGTTTTTAGGTATCAAAAAAGTAATCTGCACAGCAATGGTAAAAGCTATGGGGAGCCCTATCATTGTAGCCATCTCAGATCATTCACATTAAAAAGTAGTTTATAAGCAATATTTTGAGCTATTCCTACACAGGAACAAAAGAAGACTCATTTGACTAGAAAAAATAATAATTTATTGGGATGGGATGTTCGAATGGTAGAATCACCGAATACCTCAAATAATGAGCTTTTTCCACAATTCGATATTCGATGACACAAAGTTATCAATTATTTGATGACTCCTAGAGAACAACACTAAGAAGATTGTATGCATACTTTCAAATACACGCAAGATTGGCTTTTTCTTTCATGACACCCCGTTACATGACGAAATTTGCACTTAACATATTCCAATTTTAAAGTAATTGTCAATTATTTATTTAAGGTTTGCAATAAATTTAGTAAAGCGTTGCTATTTATATAACCTTCAATATGCATGCAATAAAAAAAACAAAAGAATTGCTGTGCTCCCGAAGCACACAATTCTGATGTAATCGTGAATGACAGTTGCATTAGGATTTAGAAGTCATATTGAAGTAGAATAACTTGCAAAGAGTTCAGCTTTTTTATTTTCATTGCCTTTTTGTATTTAAAATTGGTGGAAAAATGCATACTCAGTAATGCAATATTCGATATAAGATTGAGGTACGTGTATACTTGATATTCGAATTTGAGTAAAATGCTATTCCACCCATCCCTAGCTAATATTTCATTTTGGCTTAAGGAAGAACACAGATCTTCTAAGATTAACTACTCAACCAACCAACACAATGGAGAGAGAGAGAGGACGATTCAGGGAGAATGAACATTCAAGACACCCCTGAACAACACACATGGAATTTCTCAGATAATACAATCACACCCCAGCTGCTCAGCATGACCACTCAGTCATTTTTCTGGAAGTCTTTTTGAGTGGTACCTTCCTAAGCACTCATTGCAGATTGTCTAAATCACTAAATAGTCATAAGAGCATTGCGATGAGAATTTACAATAAGTTCCCATGTAGTATGGTTAATATACATACCTATTTATTCGTTTAAAGAAAATGGTTTGATTGGCTTTTTTCAAGGCCTTTCTATTTTTTGCAGGAATTATTCAAAACTAAAATATAGAAGTGTTATAAATTAGGAGAAAAAATTTAGGTTTGTGTCTGTGCAAAATATGACAATGTACATGTTGTTCCTTTTTTGCTCTCGATCCGTGTGCGAGTATCCTATTTAGTTTATCAATTTATTTTACATTGCGTACTGTTTCTATGATGAGGTTGCTTGATAGTTATTCATATTGTCAACGGTTAATGGAAATTGTATCTAATTTTTTGCAATATTTTTCGTTAAACTTGAATAAAGCCATGATATTTATTGATCTAATGCAACATTGATCTATTACAATTATACCCTGTATATTCTTTGCAAATATTTTATAACAGTAGATTTAAGGTTGACTCGGTCTATTGCAGATAAGTCTCTAAATTATAACTACTGCCAATTGGTGAAGTTCAAATAGTTTTGTTAGGTACCCAGTGATGTTACCAAACGACCATCAACATATTGTTCAATCAACTATTTCATTCAGTAAGGCTGAGATTAAGCACAAAGAAATCATCAAGCTTTCACTTCTCCTATCAAAGATTTAGACTCACCTTTTTGCCTTTAAGTTTCTTTTTCCATAATTGGATAGGATTATCAAAGAGTTTTAGTTGAAGTACAGTGTCACTTGTTAACCAACCCCTTTCCACTCGGCTCATATTGTTATGTATTCCAAACTCCTCAGGTTCAGGGTTATCTATACAGTTAGAGCCATCTTGGAAAAGAAAAACAAGTCATTATTAGCAAGTTCAAAAGTAACACAAGCATAAAACCAGGACATATAGCATCAAACTTATTTACAAGGTTCACATTATTAAAGACCAATACTATAACATTCTAATGAAAGTGACATTATCTTTGTCAAAGGAATGAATTTCTTTCCACATAAAAATAGATTCACTGAAGTATTTTTTTCAAAACTGCAACTGCATGTTGAAAACTTTCTTGAGTTATGTGATTGGCTATCATATCAGAGCAGTTAGAATGAACTTACAGACTGAATGAATGAAAATATAAAAATAATGAATTCTGAACATAATTCAATCCACAGTAGCAAACTTTTACTTAATGCAAAAAACTGTTGAAATTCCAAAGACCAACCAACTTGAAGAAAAATCAATCGACTTTTCAATTTGGATTGACAATAATTGAACAAGGAACTATATTTCTAGTTGTAACTAGTAGCCAATGATTAGTGGATTAGTATTAGTCTTTGGGGACAATTGGATGATATTACAAGGACTCAAAGGCACATGAATGTATCAAAATTAAGGTAATTTGATAAAAAAACTATTTTTTACATAAAACATGCCCCTTTTACTCAAGAAACATCACTGGCCCTGACCAGACCCACTTAAGATGAGCTACAAAACTTATTGAAAACAAGAATATATAATAACATAAAGGGTACACAATCTGTTAAGTGGAAAAGATACAAAAAATGCAGTGACTGATGGAAGAATTGAGTGAATTTCTGTGCGCAAAAACATGCTCTGTGTACTTCATTCATAAAATCAATATTAGGACTATTAGCTTAGCAGTTTCAGGAGGATAATGCATTAAATTTGGAGTAGAATAAAAGAACAGTATCTTATAGGCAAATGCAACGATGTAGAGAATAACTAACCAATGCATAATATGTATTTCTATCCTGCCTCATGAAGGGCGATGAATGAAATTTGCATGAATTGTCTTAACAAAAATTCCCCTGCACAAGGAATTTATCCATGGGCTTTTGGCTTTCCGAGCCACTGGACAGATCACTATGCTATCCAACTTCCTGATATTCCATGGCAATTGTACAGAGGCTCATAGAACTATATGTTAGGTCCTAGTGATCCATCCAAGATGGCAACACGAGGAAGATAGGACTTCCATCTAGTAACAAGAGCCAAGACACAATTGGCGTGGAAATCGAGGAACCTTGAGAGCATGGTGGTCTACACAGTGGCGTGGGAAGCCAAAGGTCCGTGATTTTATTCCCAGTCCAGGGGAATTTTTTATCATAGCTATTCATGTGAATAACACAACAATGTTGGTTGAAACAATCAAGCTAATTGTGTTCTGTTGGAATAAGGCTTCTGGGGTTTCCCGCAAGGTGAGATGGTCCAGTGCCTTTATCATTTCAAGGTTTGACATGACTCTCAGCATAAGGGGTAGTAATGACAACAACCATGCTGGACTATGGACCACAGAGGAAAATGGTACATTACGCAACAATCTAAAGATTGGATCATGGATTCAGAAGATGAATTTTTCGGGGTGGAATTTTTCACATTGTGTGAGCATGCAGGTGGCTCTGTTAAGGTATGCCTCAGGCTACTCCAAGGTCATTTCCAACAAATCAAAAAAGAGAGAAGCTGTACTTTAAAAAAATCACCAGGCAAGCACGAGATCTTCCATCACAGTGCTTCTTTATTTTCCAGAATAAATAATGCAAGAAAACAAGTTTTTTTATGCCTGAACATAACAAGGCATCAGCTAAAAAGCAGTATTCTAAGTCAATCATCACACTGCTACTTGAAAAACTCCATAAGTCCATAAAAAAGGAAGCTAATTAATACAAGGGTGTAGCCACGGCTCCCATATCATAAGTCCTGATAATATGATGCATAAAAAACTACAAATTAATGGATTTGTGAATGTGAAAATGATCAAAATTCACCACATAACCACCACAATTGTACAAATGCATGAACAGAAAAAGAAACCAATGTTATAATTTGATTCATGCATTGTGAAATCGGGACTTAATAACAGATTTTGTTGACAATTCACAAACTGAATTTGCTCGGAAGGACAAAGTAGATTAAATTTATTTTATGGTGCAGTCCTGCTCTGAATCCTCCCTGGCCTCAGCTACCCCCATAGATTTACAAGCATTATTTTATATAATGATGCATAATCAAACTCAAATCATTAATCAGATAAGTAATATATGTTCTCATGGGGCATGTACTTCTCCACTGTAGATAATGCAAAAAAAATTATTGAAAAGGAGACAACCAAATGCCAAACACAGATCAGAGCCTTAGCCATTACTGCTGAATTTTTTCTTATGTTAACTTGAGTTTGTTCCTCAGTTGCGGACTGTAAACTAAATACACTCAGAAAACCTATGAGCACCTCGAAATTACATTGTGGTATTTTCACAAGTTCATTAACAAAAGAGACGGTGATAATTATTCAGCAGTTAATAAATAATCATACATCCCCTTCAAGTGGAAATACATTCAAATTGTTCCTAGATGCAGGCTAAAGAAATATCTACATTACTTAAGAATTTTAGCAGCATGGGAGTAAAAACTGGGAAAAACACATCAATGAGCAACTCACAGCTTTGCTGAGGGGGCAGAGGTGGTTGAGTTAGAAAATCCATCCCATTCTCAGCTCCTGAAAACCCGTACCCATAAATATTAACAAATATAATAGCATCCACCCCACTATCTAAATGGCTTAAGCAAATCATAAAATAGCTGCATCAGCAGAGAACAAAATATATGATGAAATGGAAAACGCACCAATAGTAATACATGGGGGATATTGCCTTATAATTAAGTTAATTCACACTTTAATTCAAAATCTAAAACGAAAGAGATACTGAAATAAATGATTTATTGTCTTAACTCCTATGCATCTAAATTTCTAGGGTAGTTTCACCCAAATACCCACCCACCTACTACGAGACTTCCCGACTTAATTACCCTCCCACGTAAACAAAATATAAAACTTGATGAATACTATTGTTTGGCATCTTTCCAGGATTTTGACTGAATGTAAATAATATTGAAAACGCAACCGACATAAAAGGTAGGTAATCTTTACTACAAAACATTCACCCGTGAAATTCAAATGAACCCACACGAAATGGTATTGAGATGTATTACATAGAAACGGTAATAATGAAGCCCCACTTCGAACTGGGAATAAAATATATAACAAATAGAGGGGGATCAAATATCGAGATTAAATATTCTCCATAATTCATAAAAACCACGTTAATTGTTTAAATTCACTATTAACCGAGTCAAAGTATTCTCGCGGCATAAAACATGGGGGCAGGAGATGCTACAACATAAGTTATACAGAATGCCATATTTTAATTCATTCGATCGTAATGATAAATAGAAAAACTAGCCCAACGAAAATTTTATACCTCATAAGTTTAGAAAATCACATCATTTTCACAATAACTTAACTGAATTAATTTTAAATAGCGTGAGCTACGAGTAGTTTACATACTTAAATTTTGTATCTTACCTTGACGTAATATTGTGCGAGGTTGGAAACTGGTTTCCCATTGACGAACAATGCTTTGTCTTTCCAACATATCACCAAATGGCTCGATAATGACGCAAATAAAATACCGGTACTCAACATCATCCGCGGGTATGCTCACCACACACGACCAAATATTGCTAAGGAAAAGAGGACTTATTAGCATGTTGACAGACAGATTGCAATACACAACACAGAAATTGAAACTCACTCATCTTCTCCAGAACAAATTTCCTTTGTAAGTATGACCGCATTCCTGTTTTTCCAACTTCCAAGCTCCTCACAATTCCCCACAACACAAACAGTTTCCCCAACTCCTGCGTTACACTTTACACGAAATTTCCAATCTCTTTTCGCCATTGCCACTGATTGTTAAGAAACACTATAATATCACTTTAAGGGTCTTCCGTAAAACTCCTTAAATAACTTAAAAATGTCCACTGATTTCTTGTCAATGCATCTTTGTGCAAAACAACGGTGACTGCACTGCATACCACACGCCCAATACAACTTGCGTGCTATGCTGACATTCCATGACGCCCCTCGGTTGCACTTCCGTCAACGATGAAGTTCCTCTACCCAGCGAAATACTGCAAAATTTAAATCTGGGCAACAAAATTTCCTCTAATACAATAATTTACTCACAACCACAGAAAGATACACCGCAGATACTGGACCACGAATGCGCGCATGCTCCTTCGAGCTCACGGTACCTGCCTGCCGTCGCCGAGGAAACACGCAAATTGAGTCGCAATGACCAGCGCATGCGCAAGAGATCTCTCCCTGTCTTCCCCTTCCACTCTTTGTTCTCTCCCCAACCCCTCCTCCCCTCGCCATTGCCAAGCTCTTGAATGAAAAACAACACGACAAGCGTGTGCGGTGTTTACCAAATTTCGAGGCAGTATGCATGTGCCTCGTGGCATGATGTCGGCAAGTTCTACGGAGAGGCAACTGATTATATGATTGAAAACTACTTTCTTCGTTTAATATCTTATTATAGAAGTCATAATCATGTGGCCAGGTCTCTTAAGAGATGCTCGTGCTGTGTTACTTGTCGGTGAATGTAACTTTTCCTTCTCCGTGAGCTTGCTATACATCGTTGACCAACCGTCTATTTTAACTGCTACCTGTTTGGAAACTGACCCTGAGGAGCAACCCAGGAAGGAGAATGTAACATTACTGCGTGAAAAAGGTGCTGTAATCGTTTAAAGGTTAATTTTGTTTCCTTGAAAGATTTTGTGTTAATTTTAAATGGCTGTTGATGGATTAAGGTTAATGTTTGTCAGTGAAATACAAGATATTGTATCTGGAGTTCATATTTCTTGAAATCGTCTTAAGTTTCAACTAGCTGTGGCTCTTCTATCAATTATTATGTGACTAATTAGCGATGAATGTTGCATGTCTTTTTTCTGTTTTATATCGGCAAAAACTTAAATGCCACAGTCCAAGATGTATTTTATTGTACACTGTATGGAAATAAACATTTTTACCCGCTTTCACTCTCGTGAGTTTTGTGCTGACGCAATATGCGTTTGTGTGTATCCTTCACGCATGAGAAAATTTTCACATGCACTTCAAAATGTGTTATAGCGTCCCGTTTCCTCCGAAACTGGTAATTATAAGCCTACGTTTCGCCTTGCTTATTCTTACAATAGTTCTATTTTGGGCCAATGTCTTTGATCAAGTGTTGCGCCACTTCTTTGACCACACAAAAGGTGTGCACATTTTCACCAAAAATTAGTAGCGGGAAAAATACCTTATCAGAGGAAATTACCTCTCCTGTCAGAAGAAATAACAAATCCCGGAGGTTGCAGAGAATTTTTAGAGACTGTCTTATCCGTGCTTAAATGTTGTGTAGAGGACATTTCAAGCTCAACACTCCGTCCGTCGGTTGGGACGTTAAGCCGTGGTCCCCTGGGGGCCTTTCGACAAGAGCAGGATAATGCCGACGCCGGGTTTCTCTCCACCCTTCCTTCCATACCCTTTCCTCATTGCGCAAATGACCTCAGCTGTCGGTCGCCTCCTCCAAGTAACTGGAGAAATAATTCTAGTCAAGTGACCTAATTGTATGTCATAGTTACTTACTTAAGTGGAATTTGAATGGAAAAAAAACTACCAAAACGTAACGTTTTAAATGCAAAGTAGCGAATTTGGATTTCGGTAGTAGGTAATTGTTTTAAAATTATTAGTTTCGTCAACCGGTGAACTTCATAGGAAATGCTTTAAAACTCAAACGCTTTTATGTACCTAGGCTCCTCTGGTGTGATCCGAAGCTGAGACTGCCAATTTGCCATGGCAAGGGTTTTGTTTCTAAAAGAATTGCATCCTTGTGCATAAATTATGCATGAGACTTTACTCATGGCAAAACCTCAGCTAAAGCAGTTAGTGAGGGTATATTGAAAGAAAGTAAAATAGTTCCCCCTAGAAAGAGAAAGGGATTGAATCCTGTAATCACCACTGGCTACAGCCTGGGCTAATTGTTAGGTTAACCCTCTAGTAAAATATTATTTACATTTTTGAGTAGAATACACAGATATTGCTGTACTGCAGGTCTTTGTTCTATAAGAACAATTTTTAGCTTCACATCAGTATTATTATTTTGAAATAAGTACTTTCCCAAAAATAATTTTTGGTTTTCATCAGTTACATAAAAAGTGAAGGCAAAACCATGAAAGTTAGTGAAATTAAATTTTCTCTTTCCACCATTAGGTGTTCGTATCCTGCTTGGTGTTGATGCTACGAAGCTCAAAGAAAACCAAGACTTAGAAGATAAGTATGACTGCATAATTTTCAATTTTCCACATGTAGGAGGTAAGAGCCGAATCCATCTCAATCGAGAATTACTCCTCTCCTTCTTCATTTCTGCTTCATCCTGTCTGGATGAAGAAAAAACATCGTGTGTGATCGTAACACTGTGCCAAGGTCAAGGAGGAATCCCGTGTGATCTACCTCGTCGCCAAAGAGCGTATGGAGACACATGGAAAGTGGTGGAAATGGCTGCTTATGGTGGCCTAATTCTTAAGAGAGTTGAAAATTTTCAAGCCAATCTTTTCCCTAGCTACACTCCTAGTGGCTATGGGAAACATGGTGAAAAAGGTTTCCATGTAGAAGATAGTCTTACGTATGTATTTTGTAAGTCTCGACCCCATAGAATTGGATTGCCTTTAGGCAATGACCCTTTTATGCCAGAATGTTTGCACGAACTTGTTCTACCTGATTCAATCAACTCTTGCTCTGGATTAATAAACTGTTCAAGAGTTCATTCTGCCTTATATTCTAAAAGACCAATTGCAAGTGCTCCAATATCTTATGTGGTGCAGTTTTTAATGACTCAAGTTAATGCTAAAAAAGTAATAAATGCAGACGAAGAAGTGCCTTTACACATTGGAAGAACTATGCATGAGAATACTCACCTTTGTAGGGAGTGCAGTTTATTTTCTCCTAAGTGCAAAAGGTCAACACAATTGGCAAAATGCATGGTGGATGGTTCTCCAGCATATCTCAGAGACTCTTTGGTGTATTCTTTAGAAAACTTATCCCCACCATCAAATTCTGTCATTCTTTTCAAAGGGTGTGTTTTTCGGCACCTTGGTGAGACATTTTCCTTGCCTCCAGTTGGGACTGAAGCCATGTTCTTTGGAGAAGGCTCTCTGAATTCTGTTCTCAGTGTCTTGACAAAGCTTTCTGGTGGTCCTGGGCACTGTGTTCTGAAAATTGTGAATGCAAATCACTCTTATAGTCAAAACTATACAAGGTGCAACTTCAACCCCCCAACTTTTGAAATAATCTCTCTAGATCGAATGCTAGTGCTTGGGCATGTGTTTTGTGGCTTACCAGGATTGGAAGATGTGTGTACAGTTAACCTGGACAATGTTGCATTGCTGATGTTTAATATTATGGACTGGAGAGAAATTAGGACTAACAGTTGTCAGGTGTTGCCAAGTGTTTGTATTATGAGACATCCATTTCAAGATGAATGTTCAAGTGTTAGGAGTAAGGTAGTTGTTCAAGATAAAACACATGTTTCTAATCAAGGTATGAAATTTATCCCTGAGAGCTTATATCCTCCAACATTTACCCTTGATGTGTGCTTTTCAGAAAATGGGTTTTACTCAGAAGATGAATTTTGGTGTCTTTTGTGGCATCTATTAGGTGATGTGGTTATAAGTGTTGAATTGATTGATTGTTACCATCCGACAGCCGAAAGAGTCGCACAAGGTCACCGAACTTCTTGGTGTTACAGACTAAAATACTGTTCATACGAATGGCCTTTGCATAGGAAATCTGCTGTTAAAATTCAGAATGAAGTTCTGGCATGGGGACTGGTGAACATTCTTGGTGTAAGTGTGAAGTAATTGCTGCTACTATTGAGAATAAAACCAGAAACATTTTTAACTGGAAACCTTTCCTTATGACCCTAATACATTATTTTAGATGTTAAATACTTGCATCTAAAAATGTTGTTTGAATTTTTTTAATGATTCTGTGTTCTGAAGTGGTGGTTGTGCTGTTCGACCCATAAATTTGAAGAATAGAATTCCCCTCAGACCGGACTCTAGCAAAATATTTACCTGTGATTTTGCACACCCCTCTTCTGGTTCTCAATCGCCACCCCTATGTAAATCCTTATTGTGAAGTAAGTGTAGGATAAATTCGGTACTCGGTGGCAACTTTACGATTTTCTTGAGAATTTAGATACTATATTTTATGTTCCATCATGCTCAAGCATAATGAGTACCATCGCTGTTTCTGAGCCCTCAGTTTCTTAGCCAAAACTCCTTCATTTGAATTCTGATTATTTATGGACTGAACAAAAACACCTTACTGGTGGGGCATATGGAATTCATTCCAAGTACGGTTACAACTTATATGTACTTGGCAATATTACCTATCTAAATAGGGCGGGTTCCCTTTTAAACATCCAACTATGCTCCTGATCCAATGAATCCCCTAAAATCCAAGAGTGAGCAAGGTCATACTGAGCAGGACAGGGGAGGGGGTCAGAGAATTCAAAACACCAGCGCAAATACTTTGGAAGCCCATGCATTGTTAAGTGCTACCAAGAATTTGATCCCTCTCAAAGATTTGTTTCTAGCTATGGCCATGGAGGTAGAACATTATGAGTAGATCCCTTTTCCTAATTGTCTGTAATCCTTGCCTAGGGTAAAAGTAAGGGGAGGCAGCCACACCTCTTTAATAGAAAACTTTTTTAAATTTCAGTCAGCATTAGGCGCTTAAGACTTACATTTATTTCAGGGGGAGAGGGAGGGAAGTTGCTTTGGTGGTGTGCGGGTTGCCTGTACTGGTATTACGCTGTCACTTCTCACGCATGTTTTTCTGCCTCAATCCTCAGCGTGGAGTCCGACTCCCTCCTGTTTACGTGGCCCAGGGGCGCAGCCAGGAATTGAGGCTGGGGGGGGGGGTTTAGGTGCAACTAATACCGGAGTGTTTGGGGGTGTGGAATACCCACCAGGATAAGCGGTAGATGCGAGATTAATAAATTGCGGAATTTTAAGATTAATGGTTCAAAATGGTGAGTTTTACGGGATATTTTATAAATCCTTACACTATTCTATTAGTAATATCAAACCAATCAAGTAAAATGGATTAAACTTAAGCATTTCTCTGAGCTCTGGGGGGGGGGGGGGGGTTTAACCCCCAAAACCCCCCCTCGCTGCGCCACTGACGTGGCCAGCTCATCTTATTCTTCTGCTTTTAATTTGGGCAATGGTGTCGGGATCTTGGTAGAGGGCTCTTAAAGGCCTGGTCACACGGTGCATTAACACGCACGAGTAAATGTCTGTTTGCGTGAATGACTTACATGTTAATGTGTCGCGTAACCAGATATTAATGCTCTAAAGGTCAGCATCCTCCTGTTGCGTTGGCCCCATTATGGGGCAAAAATATTGTGTAGAACTTTTTTTTTCGAAGTGTATACATCAGGTAATATAACGTTTTCATAGTTCGGAAAGTGAAATACATTCATCGGTCTATTTTGGTAGTCATGATAAAACATAACTATGCTGTTGCGAAACGGAGGAGACAGAAGGTAAGGATGGAGGGAGTACTTAGCGGGAGAGGATGTTGAAAACAGTGCTAAAGCCGTTTTATTCGGGGCATGTAATTGCACACGTTAGAGTTGCATGTTGCGCGAATGCATGAATGAAATTAGAACAGAGGCTATTTTGCCGTCTCGCATCCACGCATTCTCGCATGTGTTTCTAGCAATTCGTATCTTTACACGACGCAATTTTGAATGCGCCGTCGCTCGTACTTCAGATTGCGCAATAACGTGCCCCGTGTAAAACGGCCTTAGAGGGTAGCATGTTAGGTAAACGAGGGAGAGGAAGAAAGAGTATGTATAGGAATTTTAGGTAGAATGAAAGGGAGTAGGCCTCACTGTGAATTGAAGAGGGAAGTACATGAAAGAAGGGGAGGCGGCCTGAATACTTATTAAGTACTCCATGGAAACCTACCTTAAAAATTAAGTACTTAAATAACCACAATCGAAAAATGGAGCGTTGGAGAATAGGTGTAGGTACTTCCCCAGTGGTCTCCTAAGAAGACGTATGACGGGTGGTCGCAACAAGGGGAAATATTTCGGGGAGGGGACTTTCCACGTAGCACAAAATATCTTCTAGATGTCTAAAAAACATTTAGAATGTCTTAAGCTAATGTCTAGAAAATATCTTATAGATATCTTTTAGATGTAGATATATGAATGTCCGCTTTTCTAATATCTACAAAATATCTTTGAGAAGATATTTTCTAGACATTCAAAGTGGATCCATTGGTAAAATTCAGGATAAATGGCTAAAATATAATATTTTTCAGTATAAAAAGAGTTTATTTTCGACTAAAAGCCCTCTGGTGGAGCAGGTGGTAATGGTAGGATGACTTATGGGGATTCTTCCTGAATATTGGAACCTCTCTGGCATCCACTTCTTTCTGATGGGGGCTTCCTCCTCCGATTCCAAATTTGAAGTTACCAAATCAGCTTACAATTTCCTATTAGATTTCTCAAAGGAGTCAGCAACATTATCAGTGAATGTTGATTCAGTGTCTTGTAATATAGGCCTTGAAGAATTTTTAATGCAAGTTTTTGCCAACGTATTTAAGCACCATTAGGGCTATGAATGAATGATATTTATGGACTCAAGGGGACTGCGTAGAGGAGGCCCAAATTCATCCCATTGAAGGCTGATTTCTGTTGCCTCTTCGGTCGCGTTTTAATCGGCTTTCAAAAGTGTCCGCGGCGCGATGACGAGTGCAATGCGATCCACTTTTTTCCAATATTTTGCTGTAAAATGTTTGCCATTGCGAGGAATACATTGATAAGCAATGAATTTGATATATCACATGCATAAATATCCGTTAATACTCCCAATTATACCTTATTTACCCGTAGAACTTGGATCAATTTGTCCGTCAGCGACACGAGTGGCGACTTTTGTAAACCCATTTAAATGCGCGGTAGGAGACAGCACTTTTCGAGGCCGACTTGAGAATCCTCCTTTGTAGGTACGCGAAAACTAAGTATGAATACTGGGAAAAGCCCGTGTGACGTCTTTCTGGTTCCGGCTGCCGCTCTGTGAGGCCAAGTTGGAGTGAGGCTATGAGCGCCGCAACGATGGAGGCTGCTAGCAGGTAGCAGAGTATCCTTAGCAGGTAGCGCTTGGCTTAAATAAGGATTATTAATACCCTATCAAACGATGGAAACTTTCCCACCATAGGCAATTGTCATAGGTGATTATTAAGAGATGTTTCCCTGAACTTTGTGCCTCATGCATGAAATAGTAATCTCAGACGATGTAAAACTCCTGACTACTCGAATAGAATCTAGTTCCCTGTGATGTCACGTGGAGTGGCATCGCATGGGCGCCAATCTGACCCTTTTCAAATGAGGTTAAAATTGACCATTAACATTCGTTTAAACTGGGGTTTCTAAAACCAAATAATTTGTATAATAATAATCATGAATAAAAATAATCATGAATATACTAATGGTGTGGAACGAATCGCATTAAATGCCTTTCGTTTTCTTTGTTGAAGGAAACCACCCTATAATAACGGCGGTTTGAGGAGTTAGTAGTAATTAATGTTATAAATATGTATATGTGAATCTGAATCACTGGTGCGGGACGTCATTCACATTTAAACTCCCTTCATACTTCAATGGAAGGGCGGTTTTAAGCTACGGCTTGCACAATTTTCCAGAATATCTGAATTCCCAGGCGTTGATCGAAGCCCTCCCCAACGATTTCATAACTAACAGTTAAATTTAAACTTTGAGCACTAGGGAATGGAAAATACTCTTTCAGATGTACAATGCATTTTGCTTAATCAAGACTACGATTAACATAGCGAATAGTGTAACTGAATGAATTAGGAATTAAGAATGGGAAATTCTGTCCGATAGAAGGGAAAAAGTTTGTATTACATCTTTTGAGGAAATTTCAAGTTTAATACTTTTAGCCTGATGCTCAAGATATTTTGAGAGAGTCTAATTATTGTGGTAGAAAATATGAAGTGGATAATATTTGGGAAAGAGACTGAAGAAACGATAGATTTAGAAGTCATTTTTTCCGCGCACATAAATATACCATAATACTTACGATAGTTTAACTCTTGGGTTGCTTGACTAGGACTATGTAAAATAGGCTCTGCATGTGTAGTTAATAGCTTACTAAGCTAACTTTTATAATTAAGTAGTAGTTTTCTTGCGTGGTAGCCTGTTCGTGTTCTTAGTACTCTCCTAGTTTCTGGCCTGACCTCGTGCCGTTGGTCAGGCGTTGTCCCGAGTGCTGTATCCCGCGAATGAGCGCGTTTCTGATTAAGGCTAGGATGAGTGCTGCATGCCCAATGTAGAATCGCCCCGTGCCAAACACCTTGGTGATGGCTTGCACAATACCTCTTCGATTTAAGTGAAGAGTTACACATTAATCATATCTTCTTTTTTCCAATTATATATTGCCGGTGATAAGCAAGCGTCACAACCAAATCAATTATAATATCGCGAAATCGTGTGCATTGCATCACTTGCATCAAGTAATAAGGTTTTTTCTCGAGAATCGCGCGTTTGGTTCGCTTAAGTATTGAGAAGATACAGTTTTTCAAGTGCATGCATTAAAATGTTTCCACATATAATGCTTTGTAATACATATGGCGCGGATATATTGTGGAGTACTCTCGTGAATCACGAAATATGTTTCTACTACTCTCCAAATCTGGAGTATGTAATAAATCTAGGCCTGAGAGGCATCTCGAATCAGATATCGCGAAATGATAATTTTTATGAACAGTGACAGTGGCCATCACGCGCGCAATGAAATCGTAAAAATAATGGGAATTCGATGTGTCCCGGTAATCGGCCAACGACTTATCGCGATAACCGGACGACAATATCGTCATAATCTCATTAATATACACTTCTCCAAATTTGAACGGCCAAATGTAAGCTTTTTCTTCATAATATTTTGTTTTTTATATCGAGGTATTTGTATAGCTGTCGCGGCTCCACTACACCACCATTGCGGATCTAGTCAACAGTTACATCTGTGAATGTATCTCGTGTTCGCTCGGTGGGACCCGGCAAAATGGAAAGTACTCTCATCCTGTCGCTGCCGCTTTTATGCGCCAGTGTGCCTTCCTTTATTTTTAGGCGACGCTTCCATCTAATATTTTATCTCTCCCTCGTCCCTTTAGCTAGCTATAGTTTAGAGGATATACCCTCACACTGTTAGGCTACGAGCTGCTCTCGACAAAATGCAGTACAAAATACGCTAAAATGTAGAACGTTAAAACAGCATGGGGCCATTCACCATTTTTTTTATTTTCCTATTTTGATAGAGATTTACAAATAAAGAGAACCACATTTTTCCCTTTTTCGACCTGTCTGCGGGGGTAGCCAAACAACAAAATATTGATGCCACCAGCTTTGCGTCGTTTTCACAGTCCGCCATGTGAGGACAAAAACGTTACTACTGTCGGCGTCAAAATGATGTGCCGCTGTACTTTGCAAATTTATATCTGGACTTCAGTGCATGCCATAATAATGAATAATACAACATTTTAAAGGAGAGTTAATTCTTAATTCTGATTTATTTTATTGTTTTACTAAAAATTCAAAAATTAATACCCGCGCGTGCAATAAATGACTCCGCTGACTAGAATGAGTAGAAAGTGTTTAAAACATTTTAATTATTTTACAACGAAATATGCGTTCTAAAAATATGCAAAAGCCATTTTATTAATCTACATTGATGTTTTCAACTTATTGTGGAAGATGAATGTTGTAGACGAAGTAGTTTTCCCTAGGTTGAGTAACAAAGTTCATGAAGTTGACAAAACGGCTAATTTTATGGTGCGCGGAGTTATTTATTGCATTCGCGAGTCTTAATTTTTGAAATTTTCTTAAAACAAAAAAATAAATCATAATTGAAAATAAAATTTCCTTTAAAAGACGTATTATTACTTATTATGGCATGCTCTGAAGTCCAGATATAAATTTGCAGTGTAAAGTGGCACATCATTTTGATGCCGACAGTAAGATAGTTTTTTTATTAATTTGGAATCTATAAGTTAAAATATTTCACTGGATTTTTTTGCGATGTTAAATTAATCTTTAATACTTGACCAGCTTTTGTATACATCGTACCTCTCATCTTTTCATGTAATAAGCCTTGAGAATGGAAAATAAATTTTCGACACGGCAACATTTTCTTCAAGATATTTATAAAAATTAAAACAACGGGTCTAGAACATAAGCAATATAAAAATATGACAGCCTCAGCGTATACTGCGAGTACTCAAGGGGCTGATATTATAATTTATGCAAAACCCTGTCACTTTTGGATGGTAAAAGGAACATAAATAGCTCCAATGAGAATTTTTAACTGCGACCAATTAGGATATTCATTACTTCGATCGTCAATTCGTTTTGTTTTCGGTGATTTCGTTTTACTGCACCTTTTCTGATCCGTAGTTACCACGGAGTACTGACAATGAGTACCACCCATCTCTTTTTTTGCTTTTTTTTGCTCATATAATTTCCATCAAGGGATGACTACCTTTTTTCTGGATACTACGTTAGGAATAGTGGTTAATCGGACGGAAAAAAGTCGTTGATGGCTAAACGTATTTTCAATTGCCTCTCAAGATCTATAGGATGTGCGTTGCTGGACTATGTGGAGAAGAGTAAAAGGCTCAAGCCAATTGAGTTGCCGCTTGTGAGAGTTATCGAAGACATATGACGCTTATCGCGCGGCGATGAACAAACAAAGACTTGTTTACGCTCGATCTGAATTCGCAAAGGTGTGCACAGCAATAAAACGCTGTATCAAGCTTCAGAATCATTTATATCAGAGCAGAATTAGAAGATATCCGAGCTCTACGCCTGAAGTAATATCGGATAGTTCACCAGAAGATAGTTACTTAGTCTTGTGATATTGCTTGTTCTTCTTTACCTTTTACAACTACTACTCAACTAATTTACCACTCTTTACTACGATTTACTTGCTGCTATAACGATCGATAAATTGGAATATTTGAGAAGAATACCACAGGAAACCACGATCGATAAATCGGAGTATTCGCGAGAAATACCACAGGAATGGCCACCGATTTAAAGTTTCGAAATATTAACGGAAATTTTCGGTTAAAATGAAAGAAAACTTTTTGCGGCGGGTACTACAATATCTAGGCGTACTTAATAGCTCCACATGTATCGAAATTTAAATAAGTTCACTAAAAGATATAAAACGACGGTGATGACGTTGTGTACCTACAGTTAATATTCTGGGCTCTTATTCATTTATTTTAAAGAGATCATCTCTTGACCACCAAGTAATATAAGCATAATTTTAATTGCCTTGCGAATTGACCAATAAAAATGTAAGAACATTAATTACTCGCCAACATTAGACAGTCATACCGTCATCGTCAGGGCTAAGAATTTATTTAAGAAACTGAGGTACTAAAATAAACTATTCAGAATTTGAATACATGGGCGTACCCAGCGAGGGGCAAAGGGTTGCAGCTGCCCCCCTTGAAGCAAAAATCGCTAAAGTCTTTAAGCAAAATCAGTACTGAAATGAAACGAAAGTATTCAACAAATTTTCTTTAAACCCACGAAAAATGATAGGTATTAGTATAAGATATGTAACTAAAAAAAACTATTTTTTCAAGAAAATGATATTATAAACTAATAAAGCGCTGTTATAATTTTCTTAAAATGTTGGTGTCATTCACCTTTTCCATGCTAAAATGTCACAACATGGCTTGCCCCTCTCTAGACCATGGCTTGCCCCCCATTAGTTATGACCCTGGGTACGCCCTTGTTTGAATATGCAACATATAACAATGCCATACAATATTAAAAAAAAAACTGAATGGTCGATTTTCGTTTTCCATTTTCATGAATAAATTTCAAGCTCTGAGTATCATAATATGCGTAATTGTTGAAACGCTGTCGAGACATCATTCTGCATTCATTTTTTTAATTGACCAGCTCTCAAGAAAAATAAAAGCATGCGTATAATTATCTTATGCATACAGTTAATTTTATCTGATCCCCCAAAATGAAATGCCTTTTTTTATGATAATGTAAATTCGAGAAATACGGCGCACATTTTTTAATATTATTCTCTTGCGGGTAATATAAGTAATTTAAGTAGAACCAGGTTATGCTTCTAATTATATTTTTAATATCTATCTTTAACATAGTAAAAGTGTTTTTTTAAAGCCTTACCTCACGCCATTGACCCCTTAAAAATATGTGCCACGCTGAATATAAACGGGTGATTAGAAGCCTTTATGTAAGTACGTTGTAAGTTTCGACTTTCAAGGCGTTACATTTTTTTGAAAAACACTAATATTATGCTATAGACTTATTTTATTTTTTCGTACGTAGGTTATAGGTCATAACTAAGCGACACATTAAGTCCTTATTTGTGTGTGACTTAATTATGATTACATTAGAACTATGCAACGTCTTTTCTGATTTCGCCCTGTCATGAAAATATCGTGGAAATGATTTTTCTCAAAAAGGTCTCCGTCATTTTTCGTTTTGGAAAATATGAGATTCGGAAGTAAAGTACTTTTAAACGCACAAAGAAATTTTAGAGATACAGAGCGCAGTACAAGTAATTTTTTCGTATAGTGTTTAAAAAAAAGTCATAAGGACATTGAAAAGATGCGAGATTGAAAATCAATGTTAAAGCACCCATTACATTGATAACATACAACTCATTATATTTTTTAGTCATTTGTTTCCAGGTATTTGAACCAATCACTGCGCCGGTTTCATGAAACTGTTTTTACTGCATTACAGCACGTGGAGACGTTGAAGATGGCGCCCCAGCACATCAACTACCGATAAAAACATTGAAAAAGTGAACGAGGTGGTTATTAACACCTAATCTAATGAATATCTAATGCATTGGCGGATATATATGGGGGCGCCCCCCTGCGGGGCTGCCCGCATTGCCTAACGTTGCTGAACCACAATTGTAACTTTTTTTACATAATGAAATGGCAATGTCTTCTATATTTGTAAAATCAGTTTAAATAAAACTTACTTAAACGTTGCCAGTGACTTGATAATTTTTCATTACGCTAAAAGTAAAGGTGTCTCAAGATATATTTTGCGCCTCTCACCTTGAGTTTTATTTCTGTATCTGTTACTGATATAATAGGGACTATTTTAAAGGTGAAAATATTAATGTAGACGAATGAATAAATATTTTTTCAAAAACCTAAAATTCCTGTTATTTTCTAAACGCACTTCGTACATCTCACTGTGGCTCGATGATTCACATGTTCCGTTAAGGTCCACCAATATCTTCAATGCATTCATACATAAACTTGTAGGGGCTAATGTATTGTGTGTATAGGCCGCGAATATTACAAAAGAGGATCCTCTAGACGACCTCCTGATGTGTTGTAACCCACATGGGTTTACAAAAGTCGCCACTAGCGTCGCTGATGGACAGAGGGACCCGAGTTTCACCGGAAAACAAGGTAGAATTGGGGATGTTGGCCCTTTATAACCCAGAGCTAATTTTGGGAGAAATCAAATTTCAAGATTTTTCATTTTGAAAACTTGAAAATTTTGCACTCAATGATAATTAATTATCGTGGCAGCTAACTATTTCATCATTAAAATTTACACTAAAAAATAATGGATGGTTTAGATATTTCCTTAATAGAGCTGAAAGTTTACATCGCATTGCATCCCCTTTTTTCCACTATTTTTTTAAAAACATTATTAGCAAAAATTACCTCTGAATTTCCTTCGTGCGTTTAAAAGTACTTAAATTCCGGATCATATATTTTCCAAAACGAAAAATGACTGAGCCCTTCTTGAGAAAATGACTTTTACCACATTTTCATGACAGGGCGAAATCAGAAAAGAGTAGCATCATTCGAATGTAATTAAAATTAAGTCACACTCAAATAAGGACTTAACGTGTCGCTTAGTTACGTCTATAACCTACGTACTAGAAAAGCATCACCGCGCCGAGGATATCTATGAAAAGCGATTAAAATGCGACCGAATTGGCAACAGAAATCAGCCTTCTATGGAATGGAATTGGGTATCCTATATGCAGCCCCCTTGCCATGGGCGTACCCAGCGAGGGACAGGAGGGGGCAGCTGCCCCCCCTATAAGCAAAAATTTCAAAAGTCAGTAAGGAAAATCATGACTGGATTGAAACGAAAGTTTTCAAGAAATTTTGTTTAAACTAACGAAAAATGATATTTGTACAAGACATGTAACGAAAATATTGTTTTTCAAGCAAATAATTTTTAAAAAATTATAAAGTGCTGTTATAGTTTTTTTTAAATGTTGGTTTCATTCACCTTTTTCGTGCTAAAATGATACTACTTGAGCAACCATGGCTTACCCCCCTCCCCCTAGTTTTGATCCTATATACGCCCTTGCCCCTTGGTACAGGCCTTCAAACATTGCGCTCTCCCTTTACCCTGCTCTTCACAAAAGGTTCCTCAACTCAGTCCTCCCTAGGACTCCGACCTTCTTGCAACAGACCTCCATTGCGCTCCTTAAATTTTCCACCAAATTTTCCCCTTCTCTATTTGTTGGCATTTGTAAGTAAACAGGGAGTCACGCCAACCTTCCTCGCCAGCGCTTGAAGAAGTTCCACCGCGACTACGCAGTTCAAAACAAACACTTGACTCCAACTTGTCGTGGGTATTGTTTGACAGATATGCATTGCAGTCGCCCATACAGTAATAATAAGCAAAATTGGTCAAGGAGGCTGCAGAATTACCAAAACCCAAGGCCAGCATTGGACTCTAAACATTGGTATTAGGAGAAAAGAAAAAAGTTAGCTAATGAAATAAATCCCATAAATGATGAATCATCTGACCATTGCACGATTTATAAAGCATTGTGAATATATTATTTTTCGCCTTTAAATATTTTACAATTTTATAAATATTTTGCTAATTTTCAATTGTGAAATTTTAATGTGATGACAAGTGTACTGCTGTTATTAATTTAATTATGCATTAACCGTATTTTTATTACAGGAACAAAATTACCATCATTACCACCAAAATAGTCCATCAACTTGTTTATTATGTCGTGTTAATTGATTATTATGTATATTAATGCAAAATGGGAAAAATATAGGGAAAATAACATTTTGATGAGCCACATATGGCTCAGAAGGACTCATAATGTAAAAAAAATTCAACCTACTTGTAATTGAGGGAGATACTGAAACAGGTTCTCTTATGGCTGGTCAAAGTGTTGTATCGTGTCTAACAAAAAAAAACAAACTCCAACAAATATTTTAGTAAAATTAGCGATATATCTGTACCTTGGAGGTAAAGGACATTATGCCCGTTTTCCTAATTTTTTTTTCATGGTGGATGGAGAAAAGCCAGTAAAAGAAGTTATCGACTCTTTAACTCAGCAAGCGGTTAGCACGATAGGTGAGGCATAATCTTTTAAAAAATCAATATTTTAGTAAAATTAGCGATATATCTGTACCTTGGAGGTAAAGGACATTACGTTTTCCTAATTTTTTCAGGAAAGCAGTTTTTAGATTAAAAAAATATAACGAGTATAACTAGAACAAGATTTTTAAATAATTATGTTATTGGTATAATAACCTAACCATCTAGTGATAACTGGTTTAATTTTTAAAAAACTTAAAACTTCTCCCCTGAAAAACTAGAAAAACTGTCATAGTGCCATCTACCTCCCAGATAAAGGAATATTTTGTGTGTTTCATTTAATCAGTTTCCAATAAAGATTATTATTTAAAAGGAAATAACTTTACTTTAAATTCTGACACTTCTCTTTCCTCGTGGAAATTAAGTGTAGTTTAAATCGTAATAGACAGTACGAAAACAAAAGTTATCGCTGTAGTCCGCTAATTAGAACCACAATCACGCGATTCTTCATCCACGCGTATTCGCTTCATTTTTTACTTTAAATCTACTATTTTGCAATGTTAATTATTTCACCATCAAATAAGCATTGATTAATTACCGGCATTATTTACTGAGATAAACATAATTTATAATATTTGATTTTCGCAAGTCTTCATCACAGTTTTCGCAGTTTAGATAGAGTATCCACAAATACACCCAGCGACATTTACTGATAATTTTTAAAAAGTAGAAAATAATGATTTTTAATAAAATTATATTTTGTGAGAATTAAATAAAATACTTGACTGATAAGACCGTAAATATGCCATATATTCCAGTTTTAGCTATATGGGTACCAGGGTGTTCAAATGTATAAGAAAATCCTAATCTACATACTTGGGTTAAATATTTTCACAACAATTCAATTTTTCTTTTCGCTGAATGGGGTTTTAAACTTAACTGGTTAATCTTCGCTTCAATAGAAACGAAGAGTACCATTCAGAGCACTTCATAATTGCTTTGGAACTGAAAAAACGCCCTGCTCATCTTCTGGTGACAGCGATAATGAACTAAAATTGCACTCTGCGCGTCATATCCTCTACATCAAACCTGGCATTTTGATATCTTTCCTTGATAATCCCTACAAAAAGGTTTTATAATCTCTTCCCTAATGATCTCTCCACTTCCGCCTGCTTCAAATAAGATAGACGGATACTATTTGGCATGTAAAAAAAGATTGGAGACGCATATACACCGTGATATGGCTCGAATTAATCGCAATTAATCACACAGTTCATCGAATCGTAGTATGCTGAACTTGATAGTTTTCAACGATAAAATCATTCGCAAAAAAAATTTGAAAAAAGTTAGTGATATAATCATCCCTTACCACATTTACTGCACATGCAAATGATATATGTAATTGATATCAATCACACTGGGGAACAATTTTAAACACAATTTCTGTTGACCTTGAATTTTGAGCTGTTTCATGGCAAAATATGTATGCTGACTTTAAAAATGTAGCCAGTTTTCTTCTACCACGCCTAGTTTTTTTTCTCAACGCTTAAGGTAAATGTGACTACACGGCTGGATTGAGTATGAGATCACTGGAGGCATAGGCCGATATTAACCTTCTCCCACTGACGCCGCTGGAGACCAGCAACAGATGCGTAGTTATTCAGTTACGTAGGAGATACTACAGTGAGATGCAGGCAAGTAGCCAAAAAAATACTTTAGGGGTTTTTTGGTGTTGTGCAGGTTGCTCACACTGATATTTTGTTGTCAATTCGTGCAAATATGTAAACCATAAATTTCATTAAATCAGCAGTATATTTCGTTTAAATAATACTGACAGTTAAATTCATTTTCTATCCATTCATTTAATACAGCCGGCGGGGCAGCAAATCACAACTCGGTGCCGGTCACAAGCCCGTATAAATGGAGAGATTTGACGTCAGGAAGGGCGTCCGATCGTAAAAGAACCCACCAAAACTCAGGGTGGAGAGTCGTCTAACGGAAACTGCTGCAACGGCTAGAGCGCACCTCCAGAGCCACCTAGAAAGTTCTAGGTGGCTCTGGTACATCACGAGCGACGCGCGGAGGCCTTACCTTGAGGTCGAGAATGGTTTGAGGGAGAAGGGTTTGACTGAAAGGGATAGCCACGATCTTATGACTTGGAAAAGACTATAATAGTTGAGAACAGCGAACCCTTACGGGAATAGCTGCAGAGAAAGAAGAAGAATGCTAGACGTTAAATTCATCGTTGGTTATTGGCAGACACTATGAAATGTAGCTATACGTAGGGCCGGATTTACCTAAATTTACGCTCTAGGCACCTCTCCATTGAGCGCCCCTCCTCACTTGAGCCCCCGCCTCCCCGATTTTTATGATAAGGCATAGACACTCGCATGACGTAAGGTTCGTAAAAAAGGAATAAATAGATATATAGCTGACCGCATAAGTTTATGCTTGATTTTTTAGGGAAATTTGCAGGGAACAAACATAGACGATTCAATACAATAAAACAGCTCGGAGTATAACTATATGAAACAGTTTAACTTTTATGCAACTAAAACACTTCATGAATACCCTTTCCAAAAATCATTTCTAGCCTCAATTCATACAACAAAAAATAAGAGTAGACTTCAAAAATAAAAACATTACATACTGCTGTAACTGAATGAACTGCGGTAGCACGAAATATAATATAAATTAACAAATTTTAAAACGCATGAAGAGCAGTGGCACGAACAACATTTTCAATTGAACAAAGCCTCTAAAATAAAAAAACGATCAACTGCATATCTTCCTGCAATATCTTATAGAGAAATTACAGTGCAGATTAAAAACATGAATGATGACATATCGGGGCCTGCCTCAAGCACAACGAGAACTACTTCAAAAGCTTCCTTCTTGTCTTCTTTTCGGCAAATTCATTAATTTTGGCATCGCAATTCAAGTTTTGCTATAATACTAACTTTTGTAACTGTTTTTGTAACTGGCATAGCATTAGATTCTTCATACTACCCCTCAAGCTGCCTAAAAGGTGTGACACAGGGGGTATTACGACACCAGCCATTTACACATATGAAGGAAGTGCTCTAAGGAAATTACGATTAGCATTTATTTAAGTCATTTATGGTTCGGGGGAAAAACGAATTCCCATATCTACCCGTTCGGCAAAATACCTCTCTTAATTTATCGCTTCTATCGGACCTGGAAATATAGTGGTGCTCTAATATTATGTTCTCCGTGTCGCCCTTAAAGATATCCATTCTCAATTGTTCTAGCAATCTAAGGCTAGCGCGCAGCATCCGAGTCTCCAGCGGCTCCCAGCCTAATTTGCTTAACACGTGGGTAAAGCTGTCTGTACGCCCGTAGCAGTTTTTGACGAACCGCGCAGGCTTCCTTTGTATTTCATTCAGTTCCCGGATAAAGTCTTACTGCACCGGATCCCATACGCTCGCTGGATAATCGTGGTGCGGTCGAACGAGTGCGAAATAGCACCTTTCTTTTACTTTCTCATCCGAAAATCTTCCCACAATACGCTTGACGAATCCTAATTTCTTCAGGGCTATGCCGCAAATATTCCTTATATTTGTTCCCCACGTGAGGTTCGAGGTTATCGTAACTCCTAGGTACTTCAGTTAGTCTGTTGCCTTTATGTTAATACCATCCACATTATAAACATGGTTAAAGTTGGGCGAACTCTGCAAAAAATGCACCGACATGTATTTCCTCAGATTAGGTTCGAGTCCCCACTCTTGGCTCCACAAATAAACGTTAAATCCGATGATAGAATTTCATAGTCAGAGTGATCACTAATTTCGCGATAGATACAGCGTCGTCGGCAAATAAACGTATTTTACTGCTAATTCGGGAGCAGAGGTCATTTATCGCGGGTAGTCGCTACATGGGAAAAAAAACTCGCAGGGAGGGTGGACTGAACTCCCAAGCCCTGGCCTCCCCTCTCCCGGCTACGAGTTTGATAAGATTTTGTATGCCACCGTAATGCAGTGAAGTGCATTCGGACGTGGAGTCTGAGCTCTAGTCTTTACACAGCAGTGTTTTTACTCATGCATGAACGGAAAAGTTTTCCTGTCTGCCTCTGCTAATGCAAGTACTATGTCGCGAGTTAGCTGATTTGGAGGAAGGGAATAAACGGATATATTACCAGTAGGCATACCTATGGCCACAAAGATCACCCAAACGAAATTAGGGTAAAAAATTAAAAGATGGTTGATTGAAAAATGATATTACCCAAATGAAAATAAAATTGTATTGATTTGAAATACGGATATATTTACTAATATTGTCGAAGAATAAAATTTTGACTAAATATTTTTCATGTGTTGATATTGGTATAATGTATAGTGCGTATAAGGTATTTAAACTATATATTTTATTGTATATTGAGTTTTGGAATGGGGTAATGTATGTATAAAAATGTAAAATGTTGCTAAGTAATTATATATTCAAATGAAGTCATCTGCTGACAAGTCATTAACAAATTAGCAGTTAACTACAGATTCGTATTATTGTATGTGTATGAGTTTTTGAATTTTTTGAGTTAATAAACTTATTATTATTTTTAAAATTAAATTTTACATCATATATACGTACTTCTAGAATCATACATCACTAATAATCATTGCACCAAAAAAAACTACGCTCAGGGATAATAAAAACACTCAAATAGGAATAATAGATAGTAAATAATGCACTACCATATAAAATAGTCACTCAGAGAAGCGTAAATAGCCACGGTATGGTATTGTGATTGAAATCAGTGCATCCGATAGGGTGCAATATGGAAGCAAAATAAGTACATAGTAACCTATATATTAGTAAACGTAACATTCCGTTTTATTTTTTTAAGAATATTCATTCTCGGCAAAAAATTCGAATAAAGTATACGATATGGAACATCAGAATAAGCAAATTCAGTCCGCCAATAATGTTTCCATTGTCATGGAGGAAAATATTTTCATTGAGGCGCTGGGAACTCGCATTTAAGGAATCTCTTCGTAATGCTTATGTAATCACATTGGGGTAAGGGAAAAAAATGAAAGGCGAGGCATACTTCACGACTTCCAGGCTCAGCGTTAGATGTGGAATTTAAAAAATAATGAATGCTTAGCAAATTATGATACCAACTCAATCCGAAAGGTTGCTGTTTATAATGGCACTTCTTACAATTGGGTGGATATACCTAAATAAACCGCATGTCGATACTGCGCAGAAAACGAAAGGAAGTACAAGGATGAAATATCGTTAAGCTGATTGGTGTGGATAACTTAACATTAACTGAAAAAATAATAATCAGGCGCGTCAAACTGCGATTAAAATGAAAATGTCATGCATTTTGAAGGCAATTATCGATCAAAAATACTGATATTGGGTTGACGAAACTGACGTAACTCTCCCCTCAATGGGCCCGAATGGGTTACTCGCTCAGGCCCGAAATGGGAGGAATTTGGGCAGATGATACGGAAACATAAGTTACGATGAAAAATAACCTCATCGTTCAGCCGTCCTCCATACGATTATTACATAAAAAACTTTAAGGGGTGTTAGTACACCAGCCGTTTACGAATAAAAAAGAAATTTCCTATCGAAGTTCACCTAGCATTTATCGAGGTCCTTCATTGTTCGAGGGAAAAAATATGTCCACGCCTATCTGTTCGGCAAAACATCTCTCTTAATTTATCGCTTCTTTCGGACCTGGAAATATAATGCGGCTCTAATATTATATTCTCCGTGTCGCTCTTAAAGATATCCATTCACAATTTTTCAAGCAAGCCTAGCGCGCAGCCTTCGAGTGTCTAGCGGCTCCCAACCTTATTCCTTCAACATCTGTGTTACGCTACGTGTGCGTCCGTACAAGTTTCTGGCGGATCGCGTAGATTTTTTTGTATTTTATAAAGCTCACAGATTGATTATTTCCGCGCCGGGTCCAGCGAATTCATGCAAAATTAGCAGTGCCTTGACGCACTTTCCTAAACTTTTTTACAAGTGAAATATTACTCCGTGTGTTTTTTTTATTGCAAATTATTATTTACATTTTTTAACAAAACTTTTTGCTTTGAATGCGAATGTATGTGTTAGAAATTTTGAGGCAACAAAATTGATAAAAGTGTTATGTGACTATTATGTCTTTTACTAACCAGTACCGGAAAGGCGTTCCTGCGCGTTTCGCCACCATGACACCACTGACCGGGTTCCTTACGCTCGATGCACATTCAAGGTGTGGCCGGACGAGTGTAAAATAGCACCTTTCTTTACCTTTCCATCCAAAACTCTTCCCACAACGCACCAGACGAATCCAAGCTTCTACAGGGCATTGTAACATTCTGGAATGATATAGCTCATTCCCAGCTGAAATTATCCGGTAAATATTTTCTCAGTAAGTATTTTATATCCAAGAGTTGTCATAGGCTTCGTTTACTCTCCGCGGCTGTTTAAAGCCACTCCCATGTTCGTGTGAGTATTTGACCGGACGAGTGCATGACTTGTGCTCAGGGCTGGGCAGTATTTCAAGAACAATAATTTTAAAATACGTATTTGAAATAGATTTGTAATTTGTACTTGGTATTTCAAGTACACGAACTGGGTGTATTTTGTATTTCAAATACAGATTTTTGGTAATTTCCCATTCTAAATAAAAAACATTAGTAAAATACTTTTGAAGTAGCTCTGATAACAATTCTGTAACTTTATGATTCAGAGATTACTTCGTTTTTACTAGAATCGTTTTCTTCGTGTTTGCAACTATCTATTACATGCCAAGGCAGTTTATATTTTTTAAAGATCTCTTGGCTTCCATAAAAATGTATTTTGTTTTTTAAAAGGTATTTAAAATACTATTTTGTTGTTTGTTCTGCAAATACTCAAGTCAAAGGTATTTTGTATTTCAAATACATTTGGTGCTGTATTATTTATTTCAAATACTCCTAGACCTGTATTTGGCCCACCCCTGCTTGTGCTATGAAGAACGATATGTTCTTTATAGGTCACGTAATGTACACCTAGCACGTAGCCTCCGAGACTTGAGTGGCTCCCTATCGAATCATTCCAGTAAAAACTTTTAGACGCTTTCTTCACGCTCGTAGCAGCTTTGACGAATCGCGTCGCTTTCCAGAGCAAGCCAAAGTACAAGGTTTAACAAATGCTATTGTCTCACAGACAGGTGTATTTATCCCCGCTATGGAGTCCTGGCAAGTTGCCCGTTCATTCGCAATGCAGCGAATGTGATATGCCTGCCGACATCTGGACCGCAGCGTACACATAGAATGCCTCATACGACCTACTTGCGTGGTTTGCTAACCTCGACGAAGAGGAAATCTCGCTTCGACCAATGAGCAACGAGCATTGCACGCGATCATCGATCCCGGAAAAGTGTGAAGTCGACCAGAAAGAATTTTAATCGTCTAAACCTATTCGCCAATTGTTATATCCTACCTTCTCTAGAGCTCTAAAAGGTGAAAAACTAAAAAAAAATGTTCTTGATATGTTAAGCAAGGCCAAGGATCTTTTCTGGGGGGCCTTAAGGGTCTGACAGGCAGGCGGTCTTCTCATATTTCAGATTAAAAACAACATTTAACAATAGGGTGGTTTCCTTTTATTTTTTTATTGCCTAAATCCAAAGATTATTACTCCTGGAGAATGCATTTCACGCTCTTAGATTTTTAAATGACGATATCTATTTTTTGCGATTAAATTAAAAGTGAAAATTTTCAAGCGCACGAAAACGCGACGGCTAAGTATGAATGATGGGAAAAGCCCGTGTGACGTCAGTCTGCTTTCCGCTGCCGCATTGTGAGGTGACTTTGGGGCAAGGCTTTGAGCGCTGATACGATGCAGGCTGCTAGCAGGTAGCGCTAGGCTTAAATAAGGATTATTAATACCTTATCAAACGAAGGAAACTTTCCGACCTTAGGCTGTTTTAATAGGTAATTATTAAGAGATGTTTCCCTGAGCTCTGTGCCTCATGCATGCATTGGTAATCTCAGACGATGTAAAACTCCTATCTACTCGCATAGAATCTAGGTCCCTGTGACGTCACGTGGAGTGGCATCGCATGGGCGCCAATCTGGCCGTTTTCAAATGAGGATAAAATTGACCATTGCCATTCGTCTAAACCGGTATTTCTAAAACGAAATAATTTGTATATTATGAATACACTAATGGTAGGTGAAGAATCGCAATCAATGCCCTTCGTTTTCTTTGATGAAGGAAACTACCCTATTACTTAACGAAATATTCTCTTTATTTTTATATGAAAGATGATAATATACATAATAACGACATTTATACATAATAACGACACTTTTCGTGTCCCTTACGCACTTGGGTGGCGCTTTCTTTCGAGCGCTGACTGGCGAATGGCCAATGACCACAAATCTGTCCACCGAACTTGGGCTCACGGCTTAAATGATTGAGGCTACGTAATATTCAAAACAAAATGAACGTAATGATAACCTCATTAAAAATATTGTCTATTTTTAAGCGTCTGGGGGAAGGGGGGCACATGCCCCGTGCTCCTCCCTTAATCTCCCTATGATTTAGTATGAGTATCATTAGTTACGATGCACATAATACTGTAAATGAATTAATTAAGATTTCATGGTTGGAAATTCGGACCGATTGAAGGGAAGATTTCAGGTTTAATTATTTATGAAATTTCTAGTTGAATGATTTTTACTTCATATTCAAGATATTTTAAGAGAGCCTAATTATTATGGTGGAAATGATAACATGATTAGGGAAAAATGCCGCCGAACCGATATGTTTAAGACGTAGTTTTTTACACCCACAATTAACAATGGACCATAATACTATCGATAGTTTATCATAAAGATTGCTTGACTTGAAGCAAAATAGGCTCAGAATCTTTAGTTATAACTTATTATATTCGTAAATCCTATCAGCATGAATTTTCTGGCATGTTATAAATCATGCATTAATCACCTTCTACGTTAAATTTTGCTTTTTCTACGAATAACTGGTAGTTTCATGTTCATAGTAGCATCCGTGTCCTTACCACTATCCTAGTTTCTGGTCTGACCGTGTGTCGTTGTCCTGTGTGCTTGACCTGTGTCAGGCGAACAAGCGCGTGTCTGATTAAGGCTAGGAGGGAAGCCACACACCCTGATCGTAGCTTACACGGTGCCTCGTAGATGTAAGTAGATTTCCTTCTTTTCCTATCCAAATCCCTTAGTTTCTTTTTCGGAGGATTGCGTGTCAAACCGCTTTTGCTTAGATGGAACGGCGGAATATCACTTCACTGCAAAGCGCGATGGAGATCGACATCAATAATTTGCATAGCTTAGAGATGATCTATTTTTTGCTTCTACGAGACCCTAGTCCTTAATTAGGGGTTGAAAAATTAATCCTGCCAATGCTTTCATTTTTTTTACAGAAACCATCTACATACATCTACATCTACATAATACCCTGCGAGCCACCTCTAGGGTGTTTGGCAGGGGGTGATCAATCACCAGCATGCAGCATGCATTTGGACTCCCACATGCACACCACACCGTCCAAAAAACGTCCCGTATACTAACAAACTATACTACTATATGCTGTTAGAAATAATAATTGAATTAAGAAACATGCATTATTTTTTACATAGGTTAGTAGGCTACACTACAAGTCATGCAATCTATTTACGAGTTCTATTGCTGCCGTTATAATCTCTTATTGATCGTGGAAAAAATGACATTCGGAATCTGTCTGTTCTACAATCTATCTCTCTTATTTTATTTATATGATCTGATCTTCCGTAGTATGTTGGCGTCCGTAAGATATGGTTAACTTCGTCAGAAAAGACACTGCTCTTGAATTTATCTAAAAGGTTTAGTCTATTTTTCAATCTACGGTCCGACAGAGATTCCCATCCGAGTTTATCTAAGAGGCCAGTTACACTAACAAGACTATCGTAACGACCTTTCACATACCTGGCAGCTCTTCTTTGCACGCGTTCTAACTCTGTTATTAAGCCTTTTTCATGAGGGTCCCAAACACTGGCATCGTATTCCAAATGTGGTCTAACGAGGGAAAAGTAGCAAATTTCTCTCACTTTGTCGTCGCACTTTCCTAGTATTCTTTCAACAAAACCCATTTTACGATTAGCTTGACCGGTTATTTCTCGAATATGTTTATTCCACGATAGATAATTATTGAGTCTAACTCTTAGATATTTCACGGATTAAACCATTTTGGTGTTGAAGCTATTGTTGGATAATAATAATAATGCTTAATATTTTGAGAAAATTATTAGCTATGAACTGCTCTCTTGAGGGTTGAGCTTGTTTATATGATCACTTTAGACTTATCGCGTGAAGTTCTAGGAAATCTATATATTCATACTTGCGGCCAAAGCCGTAGCATGTGGGTGTTATGTCAGAGGGAAACACGACTACACAACAGGGGACTACACGAAATTATTGAGACAGACCGCCGAAATTCATCCGATCAGCCGATATTCAGCCGATCAACATGAAATGGCGTTTGTTTTTTTAAGTTTCAATGTTAAATTTAGTTGTAAGAATTAATCCAACACATTTACCGATGATTGCTTATTAATGCCGAATTATAAAATCACTATTATTGTACTGAAGCCATTGACTTAGAAAAGCAGAAGATACTTACGGGTATCGGCTAAATTAAATTCTAATTAATCACCCGATACAAAGATCTAAACAATTATAATTACTTTCGGGGGAAAGCGAGTAGATTATGGGAAATCTTCGTTTGGTTCCTCAATGTTAGTCACAATATTCAAGTCACAAATTATTTCCAGGGCCAAAACTACAAAAAAATATTCAATATAATATTCTTGACATAGTGTTAGATAAGAATATAATGAGTGTTAGTACCAAGCGCTACATTTCTTAATTTAGTAATGATTGATATAAAAAATATCCGAAAAATTAAGTGGTTAGTGGTAACCCAGTTACATTTTCTTGTATATGTTGCTTTGCTGTTTCTACAAAAAAATAATTTTAGATGCTATTTTTGGAAAATAATGAAGCTTAATACCCGGTTATCACAAAAGAATGGTGCGGTTTTGAACTTGGTATAAATTAAAATAGATATACTTACAGTTTATGTTTTATTTACTTTTAAAATTTGTCGTCTCAAACGCTTTTTTTACGTAATTGATGAAGTTCAATATGTGCGCCCTTATTCGCTCGACAAGGGAGAAACCCGGCGTCGAAATTAGCCTACTCCTAACGAAAGGCGCCAAGGGGACCACGGCTTAACGTCCCATCCGACGGACGAAGTGCTGCACCTGAAGGTACTAAAGCAGGGACCGGGCAGCTTCTGAAAAATATAGGCCACCCTATCCCTACTATTCTCCTATGCAGTGGCGTAACTAGAAATATGCTTTTGGGGGGGGGGGGATGGCGATCCACCCCCCTCCGGGGCAACGGTGGTCGGGGAAAATTTTTGAAAATGGCATACCGGGAAATACAGTTTGCATCATTTTGGCACTAAAAATTTAACTTTAAACAGATGAAGTTATTATATGTCAAAACTAGACGATAACTTTAAATATTTTTTTTTATTTCTCTGAGGCTTGGGGGGGGGGGGGGGTCTATCCCCTCATCACCTCTCATACTTACGCCACTGCTCCCGAGAATTACTAAAATAGCACCATTGTTTATGATAATCCTGTATTTTGAAAAAAAATTATTAGCCACAAACCGCTCTCTTGAAGATTAGGCTTATTAATATGAACTATTTATATCCATCACGTGAAGTTCTACGGTTAACTATATCTTTACAAACTCTTTTATTTATTTAGGTCTTCTAACGGCAGGAGGGTGGGAAATATGTATGCATCATCTATGTTTATCCACTAGTCCATCACGGTATTAGTGCGCGACCAATCACAATACGCGGCGCTGATTTCAACACGTATGCCCTTCTTTCGCGCGGTGGATTGTCCTCATCCACGCGCCAGAGCGAGAAATGCGAAGCGGAGCAAATGAAAAAAAAATTGAAACTCGCATCCCGGCACGTGTCAATGACGACGGCTTGCGAACGGTTGGGGTGAAATGATGCACAGACAGTGTGCACTTGTGGATATGGTGAGACTTTGGAGCGCATTCGCTTTTGTTTCTAAACTTAGCCCGTGCACATCGGAGACGTCACTGTTTGGCTGAGTACTACGCGTTGTGCCAGACGAGAGGCTAGACGCGAATCCAAACCTCCAAGGGGTCCGTTGGGAAATCTCATATCACATGTCGCTTGAAGAGCGATAGATGGTGGCTGACTACTCAAAACATCCTTTCTTTCCAGGCTACTCTCACGAGTTTACAATCGGGAAATAATTTCACGTCCGATACTATATTCCTGCCGCAATTCGCTGCTTAAACACATAACGAAAATTCACTTGGTACGAAAAGTTAATGTTTGATGAATTGTGCCGAAAAAATAAAAGATAAGATAAAATAAATACATAATAGATAACAAAAAAACAGCTGATTGCAACGAAAAAATAATAAAATTAATTTAAATGGAAAAAAATGAAAAATTGCAAAAAAACTTATTTTGCTATCAATGTTTTCTGATAAATATGCTAAATGTAATATATAAGTTTCTGTAGTCACACACGACATATTACTCACACAGCAATAAAGAAATGCTCTACAAAATTATTATATTGATGATTGGGTTGTTGGGCTAAATATGGTTCACCGGTACAGCTTCTAACGCGCCCGTGGCATCTTTGATGGTGACATAACAATGTCGAAACCATGATTGGACGTAAAATGTCAGTGTGAAAGGTACAGAGAGAGGTATTTTACGGCTAGTCACTCTTTCCATCCTATTCTGCGTTCACCTCTATGGATAAAAAGGTATCGAAGTGATTTATCGTTGATTTATAAGTGAATTGCATTCCAATCTCTATTAAAGTTGGGCCGCTTGCTTAACGAGTAATAAATAGCAGCGAAGGTCAAACTGGCTTATATTGGCCGCGACCTTGTGAACCATTAAAATGTTTTATCTAACTGCTCCCAAGAGGGACAGTCTTGTCACTAATCAACGTCATGATGTACCCATCGGCTGGAAAACCTTTGACTCTTCGATATGGGGGGCAATGTGTTACGGTGTATGGAAAATACTAGAACAGCCATTCCCTTTAAATCAGAGCCGTGTCAGAAGAAGAAAATTTAGTTTTTTTTCTTCAGTTTTTTGTATGAATATTTTGTTGGCCCTAAGTCCATTGTCGACTGAGTTAATTGATTTATTTGCTTAGGGATACGTTAATGTTCATTTAATTCTAGAAGAAGAAATGAACTCTTTTCATATTGCTGTATGATTTTTTGTCACCCCTGTGTCTATTGTAAACTGAGTTAATTGCTTTATTTATCCATGGATACGTTTAATGTTTATTTAGTGTTAGAAGGAGAAATTCGGTTTTTTCCAATTTTTGTAGGATTTCTTTGTTACCCCTTTGTCCATTGTAAATGCAAAGCTTGTAATTTAATGCTATGTTCTAAAGGAGTTCAGACTCCAATGAATTAGATTTGCGGGTGGTGTTACGTAGCTTGACAGTTCGTCTATTTTTTAAGAGAATTTTCCATGACGGTAAAGAAAATGAATTTTAGTTCTGCATTTTTCTTATTATAAGTTGGTGCATATCAGTTTCAAAAAACATAAATGCCAGAAAAAAGGACTTCTACTTTTGTAAACGTGAAAGCATTCGTGTGGTTAGTGACACTCTACGGTTCAGAAGCTTGGAACATCGGAGAAAGTGATCAGAAAATAATATAGGCCTTGGAGGCCTGGTGTTGGAGGAAGAATCTGAAGATAAAAGGGACGGATATGGTGATGAATGTAAAGGTGTATAGGAGATTAAACATAGAAGTAAGGAAGCAGTTCGTCAGAATTTACATTTGGAGTTTGGTTCTCTGCAGAATAAAGGCATGGACAATGACAGCAGCGGAGAAATCGAGGCAAGAGGCCTCCGAAATTTGGTACTACAGAAGAATGTTGAGGATCAAATGGGTTGATGGAGTTAGTAATGAGGAAGTCCTAATAAGAGTAGTAGAAGAAGAAGTAGTAGAAGAGAAGAGAAGCCTAATGAAAACCTTGATAAGAAGACGGAACAACCTTATAGGCCACATCTTGTGACATGATGGTCTGATGAAGACAATCGTTGAGGGACGATATGGTAAGAACAGAACAGTAAGACCTCGAACAAAATACATGGAACAGGTAAAGAAGGATGTGCAAGAGAATAAATATGTAGGTATGAAAAAATTAGCTAAAATGACAATTGAGTGGAGAGCTACGTCAAACCAATCTTAGGATTGTTGACCATTGATGATGATATAGGAATATAGAAGAAAAGACACTATAGATCACTATACGCCACAGAAGAACACAGCCGATACCCACGTAATGAGACAGCAGTTACGAGGGGAATAAAAGATGGAAAAAATTATGGAAAAGCCCCTACAGGAACACTGCGAGATAACACCGAGGAGTGATCAGGATTGATACGGGGAAGGTAAAAGAAATAGCTTGTTATAGGGATGACTGCAGTATACAAATCCCACGATTGCAATTATATGGATATTATCAACTCTAAAGGCCGCTTAACGCGGGGCACGTACTTGCACATTCGTGTTAACGAAAGCGCAGTCAAAATTGCGTCGTGTAAAGCGGTGAATTGCTAGAACACATGCGAGAATTCGTGGACGCGAGATGGCAAAATAGCCCCTTTTTTAATTTCATTCATGCACAATTCGCACAATTCCATGCCATTTTAGAAATTAATGCAGTTCTAACCTTCACAATTCCGTGCCCCGTGTAAAACGGCCTTGAAATTCGGGAGAATTTTTGAGGGAGGAGGGCTGCATTTGGAGTAAGTAAACATATGACCGTATCTCGAATTTTTCAAACGTCTCGGAGGGGTTTTGAATCCCCTGAACTTCCCGCTCGCGAGGCATGGTTTAGATTAAATCGAACCTTTATCCAGAAGAAAGGCATTCCGCAGGTCTGCGGCTGCGCAATCAAGAGAGAACACTTTTCACGTATTTTCTTCAATGGTGGCATGGTGCCGGAACGCCGTTCCGGCACTGGTTAACAAAAGACATAATGGACAAATAGCACTTCTATAAATTTTTGCTGCCAAAAAATTTCTAACATATACATTCTTATCCAAAAAAAATGTTATAAAATTTAAATAAAAACTTGTGATAAAAAAACACAAAGAGCAATATTTCAGTTCTAAAAAAGTTAAGAAGAGTGCGTTCCGCCAATATCAATTTTGCCATGACAATTTTGTCACTGCGTATATTATTGGAAAAATTACAGCCACCTCAATGGACACAAAAATATGCATTTACGACTACTTGGTGTCGAGGTTAACCAAATTAATTTCAAGGAAACAACACTGTTTCTTCAGATCATGAGCAAATTCCTACGTATTACATGAAAAGCAAGCCATCGATTACACCAAGAAAATAATCTTTTGATGGAGGCAAATTTTTTTCAACGTGAAAAGTGTTTCTTTTGATTGTACATTCGCGGACATAATTAATCTCTTTTTTTCTGCATAAAAGTTCGATTTAAAATAAATTTTATTTCAACCAGGTAAATATCTAAATTAGGGTATACCAAATTGGGATAGCTCCTATTTAAACCAGGTAAAAATCAAAATTAGGGTAAAAATGGGTATAAGCATTTCGCTTACATTTATTACGTTTTAGGGATATGGAGTCCATGAAAAGGAATGGGGGAAGGTCAATTAATCAAAGAGGTGGTTAGAGCGCCTAGGTAAAAGTAACAAGAATTTGATGAAAATTTGGCCACATATTCTTTGAAAGACGTAATTTCAATGATCCAAAGAAAATGAGATATCCAAGTGCTGTTTTTGAGATATTTGACGGTAAAATTAGGATAATGTAACATGTACTCTTACGGGGAAATACGGGTTTTTCGAGCTAGCGGATCTGTTTGTAACAAGAAATTGTTGAAATGGCACTTATTTAAAGCAAAAAATTGTGGAAAATCTAAATATGTACGGGAAAGTATATGTCCATGATAAAACAAGAAAGATATTTGCGAAAAACTGCTTGAAACTGGCAAGGCGGCTGGGAATCTATGATACCAACATTACAAAACGAAAACCACTACATAGACTTCGCTTGAATTTCGCAAATATAGTTAGTTTCGCGGATTTTACATACGTCTTACATACCTTTTGTGTACTAATAAATATATATCAATTTAGGATTTACCAATTAGATTGTGATTATTTAGTCGAGGTGTGTCGTCAACAGTTCAGTGCGCAAAGGTTGAAAGCAGCGTTGAAACTAGGTAAATTGACTACTATACCTTTTAAATACCTTTTAGTAATAGTAGATAAAATATCCTTTAAAATAATTTTCGACGTTTGCATTGTTCTGAGGCGCAAGATTGCAATCGCATTTTATTTCTAGTTTTGTTTTGTTTGAATGTTATTGGCGACTCTTTTGTGCAAATAATAGGTAGCTCGAGTATATCACTTGACTTCAGCCGATACTGCTTTAACTACTTAAATCGGGAGTCGTTGGCAATACTGTGCATTTTCAAGTAGCGACTGAAACTTGTATGATTTTAAAAGCAGTGATAATAAGTCAACGCACAAAACCAAGGACAACACAGTTTCTTGAACTTGAAGCGTGAACGGATGCATCTAGGCACATATGCATGGACCACCATACGATCGTAACGTCTGTTCAAGAGTTTGCAGAATTGCTGGGCGGTTACTTATCAATAAGGGATGTTTTTAAATCGATTATTTGCAATAATCCGATTCATCATCACCATAACAGGGTAGTTTCCTTCATCAAAGAAAACAAAAGGCATTGATTGCGATTCGTTACCCACCATTACTGTATTCATAATCTACAAATTATTTCGTTTTGGAAATAGCGATTTAGACGAATGGCAATGGTCCATTTTTATCCTCATTTGAAAAGGGCCAGATTGGCGCCCATGCGATGCCACTCCACGTGACGTCACAGGGACCTAGTTTCTATACGAGAAGATAGGAGTTATACATCGTCTGAGGTTACCAATGCATGCATGAGGCGCAGAGCTCAGGGAAACATGTCTTAATAATCACTTATTAAAACTGGCTAAGGTCGGAAAGTTTTCTTCATTTGATAAGGTATTAATAATCCTTATTTAAGACAAGCGCTACCAGCCAGCAGGGTACTCAGCTACCCGCTAGCAGCCTGCGTCGTATCAACGCTAAGCCTCGCCTCAAGGTCACCTCACAGGGGGGCAGCGGGAACCAGAAATAAGTCTCACGGAGAGATTTCCCGGCATTCATACTTACGCGTCGCGTTTTCGCGCGCTTGAAAATTTTCACTTTTCATTTAATCGCGAAAAATAGATATCGTCATTTAAAAATCTAAATGCGTGAAATACGTACTCCAGGTGTAATAATCTTTCGATTTAGGCAATAAAAAAATAATAGGAAACCACCCTATTCAACGATACCAAGATTGGTTTGACGCAGCTCTCGAATCCTCTCTTCTGCATGCTAGCCTTTTCATAGTGACGTATTCCTCCTCTTTCACATCTTTCATAAACTGTTCTATGTAACTCATTCGGGGCCATCCCTTGTTCTTCTTCTCTTCCACTTGTCCTTCAACGATTGCTTTCATCAGGCCATCATGCCTCATTACATGGGCGTACCCAGCTAGGGGCAGCTCCCCCCAAGAGCAAAAATCTCAAATGTCTTTAAGCAAAATCAGTGCTGAATCGAAACGAAAGTATTCAACAAATTTTCCTTCAACCCACGAAAAATGATATGCATTATTAGAAGATATGTAACTGAAATAAAACTATTTTTTCAAGGAAATAATCTCATAAACTAATAAAGCGCTGTTATAATTTTCTTAAAATGTTGGTTTCATTCACCTTTTCCATGCTAAAATGTCACAACTTGCCTTGCCCCTCCGTAGACCATGCCCCCTAGTTATGATCCTGTGTACACCCTTGCCTCTTTACGTAGCCAGCTAGGTTGTCCAGTCTTCTGCTTAAGGTTTTTAGAAGACTTCTCTTTTCTCCCACCCTTCTTATCACTTCCTCCTTATTTACTGGGTAGATCATTTTGATCTTCATCACTCTTCGGTAGCAGCATATTTCGAATGCTTCTACTATTGAATTTTCTGCTTCTGTCAAGCCTATGATTGACTAAAGCGTTTTTAATGCGCCAAAGTTCACCCTATAGTAACAGACTGCGTAGATATCATAGTGCATTGGAAAATCAGGAACCTGGACAGCTTGGTGGCCCCGAAAGCCAATGGTACGCTTTTCGATTCCAGGCTCAAGTCAATTTTTCTCACGACAATTCAAGCGACCCAAAGTATATTTTTAAAGTTTTAGGGAAGTGCCACGAATTTTCTACTTAAAATAAAATGCCATGACTTATCGAGATTTTTAAGGTCAACGTACATCCCGAATGCAACGTCAAAATTTACTCCTTCAACCACCACTGAATCGGACCTTGATAAAAAGGAATGAATCCGTCTTGAATGGAGCCGATTTCTCCTTGAGTCAAAAGTAGGACACGTGGCTCCTTTTAGCGGCCGCGAGACACATCACGGAGTTCAATATCCTTCGCCAGACATCGCACTCGCAGTGAAGATTGCGTTTCGATCTTTTTAAGGGCGTGGCAAGCACTGCACAGCGATACGTCATCGCGACCAATCAGAGAGCCGCTCTCGCAGAAGGAAAATCGCCTTCTCACTCTCAAAATAAACCACGCACGGCAAGCGTTTACGTTGCGGTACGCACTGGGATAATGGTCTAAGCGATTAAAAAAAGACATTGTTTTTCCGATAAAAATAAACACTTCGTCCACCTGTGATCACTTTTCCTCAACATCAACACGCTCGTAATGATTGCATCATTCGGTTTTTTATTGTTGAGTTCGTTACGCAACGCATGAAAAGCATTCAGACGCAGTCACTATCCCAAGATGCCAATCGTCAAGTGTTCTCGTGGGTGCGTTCATTGAGATTTCACGATTGTAAAGAGAAAGTACCCAGCATATCTGTAAGTGTAACTCACCTTCTTAAACGCAATCTTACTCGCATGGAATTCTTTATTCCAGTGGCGTAGCCAGGGGGGAGCGGGGGGTACGGATCCCCTCCGAAATATAAAAACACATTTATTTTCCTTCGTAAAAGAAAACAAAATATTGAAAAATCATAGCTTTACAAAATATCTCTTTAACAAATGAAGTTATTTCGATTATATAAAGTGTTAAAATTAGTTTAAAACCCATTACCTAGTACAATGTTTTTCAAAAATAACCCCCCCCCCCCCCCCCCCCCCCCCGAACGAACTTCCTGGCTAAAAAGGAACCGTCCAAGGGCCCTGCAAGCCATGAAGACTGACATCGAGGAGGAAATTTCCAATATAACCCCTGTTATGCAGGCAAGAGTCATGACAAAAACAAGAAATAGGTTTACTCAGTAAGGAGAATGGGGAACGATACCTACCTCATTAACTCATCAAAACAGAACTTTAGATATGTTCCTTAATTATAAAAAAAAACAAAAATGCTATTCATACAATGGATTTTACTAAGGGTAAAAATTCCACAGCGAAATATTATTGCAGTTTTCAACGAAAAATCATCAAGGTTTTCACCGCGGCTTGTCCCGGTATACTTACACTAGACTGTATTAAGTTTTGAAATAGGAAAGCATATCGCCGTATCTTGTAGCTTACCTTTGTTTTCAGAAATTTTCAATAGAATTATAATAATGATTACGCATAGGATAATGAACTTAAACAAGAAACACCTCACTATCTAAATCTACATAATACGAACTACCTCTAGAGTGTTGATAGAGGGTGAGTATACTACAACTTGCAACATGCAATACGCTACGTCCTCGAACTCATCGATAAAAAGCCATAACACATGCACTTGCCAGCTGGTGGTGTGAGCTCTCAGCGGTCATGTATTGCTCCATACAAGCTGACTCCAACCAAGTAAAATATACAAAATTATTAAATGGATAAATATCCATACAAGCACATAAAATTATGCACTGAACTGTTGAGGCCTTAACCTTATAGATTAGGGTGGTTTCCTATATTTTTATTGCCTAAATCGAAAGATTATTAATCCTGGAATACGTATTTCACGCTTTTAGATTTTTAAATGACGATATCTATTTTTCGCGATTAAATGAAAAGTGAAAATTTTCAAGCGCGCGAAAACGCGACGGCTAAGTACTTACGCTGGGAAAAGCCCGTGTGACGTCATTCTGGCTCCAGCCGCCACCGTGTGATGCCACCTTGGTGTGAGGCTTTGAGCGCCGCTACGATGCAGGCTGCTAGCAGGTAGCAGACTACCCTGCTAGGAGTTAGCGCTTGGCTTAAATAAGGATTATTAATACCGTATCAAACGAAGGAAACTTTCCGACCATAGGCAATTTTAATAGGTGATTATAAAGAGATGTTTCCCTGAGCTCTGTGCCTCGGTAATCTCAGGCGATGACTCGACTTCTGACTACTCGTATAGCACCTACTAGTGGGCCCGTGTGACGTCACGTGGATTGGCATCGCATGAGCGCCAATCTGGCCTTTTTCAAATGATGTTAAAATTGATGATTAACATTCGTCTAAACTGGGATTTTTAAAACCAAATAATTTGTATTTTATGAATACACTAATAGTGAGTAACGATTTGCAATCAATTCCTTTCGTTTTCTTTGATGAAGGAAACTACCCTATTCCACTTTAAGTTTGGAAAAACAACAAACTTTACTTCCTACAACTTAACCTTTAATCGCCGACTAGTTTCGATGCCCTGTATCATTTTCGAAAGTAGTGGACAAGTGGACTAGCACCTGTCTTGAAAATGATACAGTGTATATAAACTAGTCAAAGATTAAAGGTGTAGAAGGTAAAGTTTGTAGAAGGCAAAGTTTGTTATTTTTTTCAAAATTTACATAAAATTAGTTAGATGTCGGAAACATAATGAAATACACTTTTGTATGTTCCACAAGAGTTTTTAATCCCGACCTAGGTTTCGGCAGTACACACTGTCATTATCAAGGTGAATATACAAACATTTTGCGAGCTTATATAGCTTAGGGAGAGGGGGCTAAGGCAGGGAGGAGGTGGTGATGGTGGGAGGGGGGGGGGGGGGGGGACCACCTCCTCCCTGCCTTAGCCCCCTCTCCCTAAGCTATGTAAGCTCGCAAAATGTTTGTATATTCACCTTGATAATGACAGTGTGTACTGCCGAAACCTAGGTCGGGATTAAAAACTCTTGTGGAACATACAAAAGTGTATTTCATTATGTTTCCTGCGAACAAGTTCCACCAAATATTGCCATCCAACCTTAAGCTAGTTAGATGTCGAAAAGGAAAACAAGGGCCAACAGGCCCAAACCAGAAAAAGGGAAAAAATAAAAAAAAGAATAAAAAACTTAAAATGAATACATTTAGTCGCCCTAACGAGTGCAGAGATTAATTACATTCATGGCACATATTTTATCATCCCTGATAGTCGTAAGAAAAAACGGCATCATAAACACCTCTCTTCGGCAGTCTAATTTTTGTATCATCCTCTATTTATGCCTTCTACGATGAGTGAGGGTACCTTTCATGTCACCTGCGAACATGATCTGCTTTGTAGGCTCACTTTATATCTCGTTCCTCACTCAAATAATTACTCCGATCCTGACTCATCTAGCAATGCGCTCACGCTGCTCTGTTTATCGTGTAGCAACCCATTACAAATCAAACTTTGAATACTCATTGGGCAAAAGTACTGTCAGTTCATTAGTCCACATTCCATGTTGCGGAATTTATATCGGCGCGAATTATTGCTAATCTGCTTCAATGAAAAATTAATATATGAAATGTAGAATTTCACTTGAGGCTTTCAACAAAATGAAAAATGGGTTGATGCCGATTCACCCAAATGTCACATAGAACAGTAACTGAACAAATGTTCCAGACATTTGGCATATTATATATGCGGAATAGTTCTGTGTTAAAACATCGATCTTCAACCGATATAATAGTATCCTCGTACCTGCCTATAAAGAAATTTTGATGAATTGACCTATTTTATACTTTTATTTTTTGATACATGTTGGGCAGCATTGTGCAAAGGATATTTCTTCTAAATACGTGCAGAGAATACGTATATGTTCCCCTTTTTACATTGATAAAATTTACGTATTTAGACTCACTTCGTAGGATACTAAATTACTTCGTACTAAATTATTTAAGAATAAATTCAATCGTGCTTAATTTAATTACAAGGACTAATTACTATACAATCTTACATTATAATAGGAAGCTATGACACCGTTTGCATGTTTATTAAGAAAGGTTCAGCTCATCCTGAAAAATAAATTTACCGCTGCATTTAGATTTTGGATAACAACATGTGCATATTGTTTGCATTAATTTTAACATACATATTTCTGAAAAAAACATGCACTTTTGCATCTTCGCAGGTCTTTTATATGAATATGGCTTGGTGAGCTGAAACTGGTGGAACGTTTCATAATAGCAGAAAAGTGCATTTGATTTTCTCAAAATATGATGAACTTCTTCGATACTTCGCCTGAATCTGTTGAATTTATTAAAATTTCACCTATTTCGTGTCATTTACTTCCCAAGCGTTTATCTTTGAGTGGTCGATGAACTCAATAAGGGCAGTTCTCCATAGAAACCGCAAATATCTCCATTGCAAGAGAAAAGAGAACCTAATTGCGCAACATTCATTTTCAAGCGTACGTCTTCCAAGAGAACGCCGGCAAAATAAATAGCAGGAGAAATTGTTATTTTCATAACGTGAACTTATATTCCTTGTGGAAGTAACTGGTTATAGCGTAAATGAATAAGAAGACTTCAACTCAGATCGACTGACACTTCATTTAAAGAATTAAGAAGGTATTGTTGCTGAGAGTACATAAATAAAGAGGTCGCCAATCAACGAGGAAAAAAACATCAACGATAAAAAGGTAAACATACAAAATAACTGAAAATTACAAATAAAAATAGAAATATATGTATAGATAAATGCAAAATATTTTTTTTAAATATTAGATTGCCTTTATTAGCATATAAAAACTTGGCCCTTCTAAGCCATATGACTTGTTAGAAGGTTCCATTTATCCTACATAGTGGCAACATTGAAAGCATAGCATTTATATTACATCACAAGTTACAGCTTCCTAAACAGAAAAAAACAACATAGTACAGAAAGTTTTAGTAGCTTTGAAACAAAAATATGAGAATTTAAAATAATTTGTACATTTCCATTTCATTTCATGCAATTGAAAATCGGAAATATTTGGAATACATTCAGGCGACTTATCGTAGAAATTCTTCATATTTGAAGAAAAACAAACGCGCTTTCCCGCTATGCGTCATACATTCAACCAGTTTCAGCTTACCGAAAAGGGTGACGAGGAAAGACGATGATGACCTAACGAAACCATCACAGCAGCAGCGCTTTAGTTTCAGAGGACTTTGGAATCACGGACGACGAACGTATATATAAAAATTGGCTTGAGAGGAACTGACAAAAAAAGCACTCCGCGCCCTTGACCCGATTTCCGCGTTTGATCTAGAAGGGCTTCGATTCAAGCTCGCTGCTCCACTTCCCTTAGCGTGTGTAACTGCATTTCGTTTACGCACCGAGCGATGGAGTTAACACTCTCCACTTCAACTTGGCTGCCGAGCTTGGCGCCACGACAAATATCTTTTGCGAGCCACACAATTTACTACGCACCGGTAAGCGCGAGCAGGCAACGTCGCTTTTATATTATTTAAAACAGTAATACTAAATAAACAATTTCATTTCTAAGTTAGTTAACAATTTTGAGTACATGCTCGGGGCATCTAATCATAAATATTATTACAGAAAGGTGATTTTCTGTCATTCCATAAATGCTCCGTTAATACTACACCTAAAGTGATAAAATGTGGTATTAGTTTAAACGTTCAATCACTGGCTTCTGACGAAAAATACAGCCTCAATGTCAAGTTTCACTATTTACCCATAAATTTAGGGTAAGAAGGAAAAATAGGAAACATTCTAGACGGTTCCATACGATTACTGAATTTTAGTTTCCAAGGAAGTGAAGGAATTATTGCTAAATTATTGCTTATGCCGGAGAGAAACAAAAATGGTGGACACGGGGCAACTGCTATTGAAAGATTAGATGGCTACTAAGTCTTACTTGGAATTATTAGCGAACTGATAACTTGCCAATTACCAATTCAATTAGCTCAAATAATATTCTCGTAATATCTAATACGTTTGCTAGCCTACGTACTGTTTTTTAGTGTTATCTGACAGGTGCGGAAAAGATGCCTATCAAGTGAGTAACTTCCAATCTGGGGTGAATCGAGTATCCACGAATATTACAAAATAGGTTCCTCAAATGCCTCTAAAATTGTTGTCTCTCACTGCGCATTTAAATGCGTTTACAAAAGTCGTCACTTGCGTCGCTGACGGACAAATTGATCCGAGTTTCACGGTGAAATATGGTATAATTAAAGGTGTTAACCGAAATTTGCGTGCGTGCTGATGTGATTTATCAAATTCATTACTTTTAAATGATATTCCTCGCATATTACAAGCATTATAATGCAAAATAATGGTAAAAATTGTATCGCATTGCACTCATCCAAGGGTGTACCCAGTATCAAAACTAGGTGGGGGCAACCCATGGTCTTTCAAATAATAACATTTTAGCATGAAAAAGTTGAATGAACCCAGCATTTTAGGAAAATTAAAACAGAACTTTATTATTTTTTAAAATTACCTGCTTTAAAAAATTATTTTATCTGCATGTCTTATACTAATATCATTTTTCATGGAATTAAGGAAAATTTGTTGAAATTTTTCGTTTCAATCCAGTCCTGATTTTCCTAACACACATGCGATTTATGCTTCTGGGGGCAGGCAGATATTTTTTACATATAAATCCTTCAAATTAAGGTTTTAGCATTGGGAAATATATCGTTAGGCCTTTTTAAATGTTTATATATATTCACATTTCAACTAACATTTTATCGTTCAGATATTCTTTTATGGGGAATTAGGTTTCTCTTAAAATAGTTCGCTTAATTTGATGTCGAATTACATCATACGACAGGGATATATTTTTTTAGTTATGTGGAAAATCTTTGAATTGTCTTAATTTCCTTGTAGTGTATAGGACACTACCTGCGCAACTGCTATCTCAGCAGGAGATTGGCCATCATAAGGCCATTTCTGGTAACAAAGGCATGATTTGAATTTTCTTGTTATTAACGTTTCCGTAGGCAACGAGTAGGCAACTTCGCTGTCAAGGAGCACGGGTGTACTCAGTGGAGGGCCACCTCGTACCCCCCACTGAGTACATCCATCTACTCATCACCGCAGACATTTTTGAAACCGATTCAAATGCGACCGAAGTGGCAACAGATATCAGTCTTCTGTGAGATGGAATTGGGCCTCCTCTTTGCAGCCCGTTGCGAGTATCACGTGAATGGAAAATGAACAGGATAACTTATTTATCCATACTTCAAATAATAATTCATTTTAAGAGAGACTAAGGAGTCAGTCAAAATTGAATTGAATCCAAAAAAACAACATTACGGGCCGATTACGCTTCCTCCACGGTCCCTCGCTTTTCGAATCGATGTTAAAATATACATTTCCTGACGCGAGGAAAAACGCTCAGCAGGGAAGGTCAATGGAAGAACAAAAGAAGGTTGGAAGGATAACTTGGGATGGCATTGGCCTACTTCCAACGGGCGCTCAGAAAACAAGGTATTTTAAATGAGCCCTCCAAAAGAGCGTAAAGAGATAATATTCATGATTGACTTAATTTTTCCATTAATTCCGGGTTTTTAAAGTAGTTCTTCCATCGTCATCATTATTATCACAAAAAAACGAACGCTTCATACTAGAGGGTCATGTATCAGGAGTGCAAGATAGAATCAGAAAATGGAAATATCTTTTTTACCTCTGTGTGCAGATTTGTGAAAATTCATACCTCTGCCAAAATTTAGTACATTTAGAACAGCAAATATGTTCTTTCGAAATACCAATCCATTTAAGAACGACACAAAATATATTAAATTTATCTAGTAAATCCATCAATAATGCGTTTAAGATTGCTATTCTATTCATAGCAGCATACAAATCTCAAGAATATCTCTGGTAAGACAAATTACCACAGCTTTGACTTGTTTAAAACAATATTGTAAATTATTTCGGATAAATATGCATCAATGTTGCGTTTTTAGGTATCAGTTTCTATTCAATCATTAGAAAACGACTCTATAAACCGAAAAAGACATTGTTAAGTTGTTCGTGACTGTAATTTCAATACAAATACGTCGCTGATTTTATTCAAATAACTTTTCTTTAATCAAAAATTCGAAGCTGGAGTTGGTGAAAGGAATTTTGAGCTCCTCCTGTCTCTTCTGCGACCCGCTATCGTAGGCATGGAACATGGAAATTCAGTGCTCACAAAATCAGAAGCCAGGGTTGCCGGTTCAAAAGCAGAAGGGCATCACGGCTTTCGAACTCCGGGATCTACATTAATATGTAACGGTCTTGGCACGTCTCAAAGCGATCAATTCACTGACCAACTCGTGATGCATTGGTTTTCACGCTTTTCTACTCGCCCTGATATTTCCGAGGAACTTGCGAGAATTGAAAGTAAGCAGTACACAAAAAAATGCTCAGCTTCCTCATTTAAGATTCTGAAATATAAATTATCTGAGGCCATGAACCTTCATGCCTCATAGAAGTCAATACGATTTGAAAGATAACAAGCAACCAGATTGAGGCTGTTAGTTTCATAGCGATTTTTGAGTTTTTTTTTACCCAAAGACACCTATGAAAAATATCAATACTGAGATAATCCTTAAAATATTAATTTTAAAATACATCCGTGGTAATTTCCTCGCTAAATGTATATGAGCATATGGAAAACAAATAATATATCATCGTGAGAATTTTTCTTCTCATATTTTAGTGAGTCGTCTGTTCAATCATATCATCGGAAATTAATATTTACAGGTTATTTGAAAATTAGCCTTTACAATTTTTTATTTCTGATTTGAATTCCGAAATTACGGGCTCAAAATAATAACTAAAATATTCACAATTTCTACATGAAAAATAAAGTATTACAGTCAGTACGTTGAAACCCTTCCATTAACAATTAGTAAATGAAAATGGGGTTTAGCACAGAAAAATATACAAATACTAAAGAAGAAAATTGAGATTTCATACACCTAATATTTTTTTATTGTTATAGCTTTCGCTCAGCAGCAGTGATTACTCATATGAACGGTAAGCAACGCAAAAAATATCATACTAAGTACATATAAATCCCAACAATGGATTAGATCATATGGATATTTAAGCCAATGACAGATTGAAGTAGTGGTTCATGAACCTCTTCGTCTTAAGGTGCATTTACACTGTATAACATGTTATATAAACATGGTGTATGTAACAAGTTACATGTAACATTGTTTTATATAACATTTGTTTTCTAAGAAGAGTCCAGCGGAGCCAAAAATGCAAAAATAACATGTTACAGATTCAGTCGCAATGGCAACGATGAAATTGTGGACTGGGATAGGTAACTCCAAAGCGATTTTCACTTTTTAGATTATCTTATTGTTTTTCATACTTTTTTAAATTGGCTCAAATAAAAACTACACCTTTTTAATTTTTTATTAAAAGCTAGGTAGCAGAAAAGAAATTCGTTTCGGCATCGCATTTTAAACGAATGACGCACGATATACGGCTATGAACGAACTTCAAGGGAAAGTTTATGTTCAACCGCAAGTAAATAATGAGAAGAACCTTGATATATTATGGCTTTTCTGAATTCTATACTAACAATTATTTTCTCAGTGAAATAGGGCACATTTCGCGAAGTATTTCTCAAATTAATATTTCATTTCAAGGCAATTCATTCAATACATATTCATATTCAATACATTTCTCATAGTTTTTGATTTGCAGTCGCGAAAAAAGCGCATTGTGAAGAAAGTGCACAGTTAAACCTGTTGGGCTTACATAAGGAATCCAGCCCCTATCTTTTTAGGAAAAAGAATGTTACGCACACAGAAAATGAAAGGTGCAAATCATTTTTGGTTGCCATCTGGACATTTCAACAATTAATTTACATTTTTACAGTTTACTTAGGCTCATTTTAAATCGGCATGAATGTAACTTCGTCACTATTATATGTGTACTTTTTAAATTCTTTTCTTGTCTTGTCAGAAAGTTAAGCTAAGTTTTTGTAGATATGAATGTCTTCATGTCTTTAAACACGCTTTGATGCTGCCATGATGCGTGAATTGACTCACCTCCGAGCAGCTCCAAATATTCATTTCCTGGTAACCTCTTACCCTCAACTGTCACATTGGCCCTTGCTTCCCCTATGAAAAAATTGTATAAACCTGTATAAAATTTTTCTACATTCTCATACAATTGTCATGACAATGTATAAGATTGTAGACAAATTTTATACAGGTTTACACAATTTTTTCATAGGGGTTGGTCCTTAAGTATACGGTTTATATATGCGTAGTATATAAGGTTTTTATATACGTTCTGTATATAAGGTTGTATAAGGCAGGGGCGCAGCCAAGAATTAAGGCTAGGGGGGTTTTAGGCGCAACTAATACTTAGGGGAATGGAGGTATTGCATACCCTCAGGGGTAAGCAGGAGTTGCGGGGGCCTCCTCTAGAAAAATTTTAAGAATAATCGTTCAAAATGGGGAGTTTCACGGCTTTCTGAGGGATATTTAATTAATCCTAAAACTATGCTATAAGTAATACTGATCTAATTAAGTAAAATGGATTAAACTTAAAAATTTCTCTGAGCTCTGGGGGGGGGGGTTTATCCCCCTAAGTCCCCCCCTCGATGCGCCACTGGTACAAGGATTCTGTATATAAGCCTTGGTGCACTTTCTTCCCTCATTTATATATTTGCGCTTTATTCGTAGTTCCATTTTTTCGCATAATCTTTGTTTTGGACCACGCAGTCGAGAACGCAACTCTTTAACTCGTTCTAACCCAGAGGTGATTCTGTGTGAGATCAAATTTCGAGATTTTTCATTTTGAAAACTTGAAAATTTTACACTCATTGATAATCACCCTGGCAGCTAAATATTTCGTCACTAAAATGTACACTACAAAATAATGGGTAGTTTATACATCTCCTAAATAGAGCTGAAAGCTTAAACATTTTTGATGTTGCTTAGAGGCAACATTGGGTTGTAAAGGGTTAAGACGGATCGCGACGTCACACCTTGGAATTGAGAGTCACAGGTTGTCCCTCATTCATGAGTGGCGTGGCAGAAGGTCGAGCCAATATGGCCAATATGGCCGACACATTGAGGATATTTTTGTGATGATAACATAGGTGTAATAGGATGAATCGTCGAGCCGGTGCGAATATTAAAGTAGAAAATATCATGGAAGAGTTTTGAGGAGGTATTTCGATTTTTAGGACCAACCATAAATTGCATTTAATATTCAGGAATCAATAAATATATCTGAAATAGCCTGTAACAGCTCGCGGCGATTATTGAAAGACTTTCTAATGACCATAATTGCTTAACATCGATAAAAAACAATATTCTAAATGAGGTAGAAAATAAAAGTCTAAAACGTTGGCTACCATAAACGCTATAAACCTTCAAACCACTGTCACAGTAAATGATGATGAATTTTTGCAATGAATGGCAACTGAAAGGCATTAAACATTATTATGAATGTATGTAACATATTAATTACGACGTTATGATAGCAAATATAATTTGAAAAACCAGAAAATACCCAACAATCCCAATGATTTTTCAAAGTGATTTCCTTAGGTAACTGCTTGGTATCCTCGGAGCTCTACTTCCGAATTCGGCCGATATTTGACGTTTTGCTTGTCTGGATTCTCGAATAGGCGTCGTCGGAGGCACGTGACTTGTGTGGGGGAATTGCGCGCTGCGAAGGGATTGAAAACTTTCCAATCAATCAACCCCTTGTGAGCGAGAGCGGGGACTCCCTGAGATACAATTTTCCTCCTGGGCGGATATTTTTTTGTCGCGAGGAGGACAGATGCTTGTCTCCTCGCCATATCTGATGGAGAAATTCCTTCTTGGCAGAGGCGGAGGCGCGCGTCACGAGGACAACAATCACACGTTGATGACACGAAGTCCATTCGAAGATTAATCATAAGCGACGAAGAGCCATTCGGGAAGTGAATCACATTCACAAGGATACGCATCTAGTGATGGAAAAATGTCGGTCAAATCGATCAATCGATTTTTAATTGAAAAGAAAATCTCGACTTAAAAAAAAATAGAAATTCGAAGCAAAAGCTCGATTAATCTAAAAAAAATCGACGGTCCTTTTTTTACACTGTTCTTAAATAAACATGTTTATTATTCTTATTTAAATTGGACATTGCAATATTTCCACTGAGTTTTATTATGACACAACGCGTTACGTCGTTACAAACAACATAAAACCATAGAGTAAGAGTATACTTACTCTTATGATTAAACTCAGTGGAAATATTGCTATGTCTAATTTTAATAATATTGAGAACTTCCACCATATCGTGCCCAACATCAGACAAGATATGTTTATTATTCATTCGAAAAACACTCAAAATAAAAATTCGATCAATAGAAAAAATGTACATATAACACATACTAGGATTATTAGTAGTAAAAATGTACGAATACATGCGCATTAAATTTTTGGGATTACCGCTTGGACCATTCGGTTCCACTAAATTTTTTATGAAGGATCAACCGATTGAGATGCTCTCTTGAATATCAAGGGCATTCTTTTCCAAATTTACCGGCCGTAAGTATTTTCTATCCCTCGGGATAGATGAAGTCATTATAGGCCGGTAGCGACGCTGCTGAGATCAAACAAAATGGCCAAAATCGAAGTAAAAAAATCGCATTTAGATCGATGTCGATTTCCTCGTTCTTGTGCCCCGTTTACACAACGATCGTCGCGACGTTGATCCTTACGATCGTAACCTCAAAACGTCGTGTAAACGCGCAGAGTTACCATCGTAGGCCTTAGTACCTAACACTGCCGAACTTACGATGGTTAGCGCTAGTGTGCCAAGAAAAAAGAGTTAGGAAATGAAGATCGATGCATATACGATTCTTTCGCGCCGTTGCAATCTTGATACAATAATTGATATTTCATAAATAACTCTAATATATCAAAGATATATGGCAACGATTGAAGACATTATTCAGCAGGTACCTAATGGAAGGACGTGATGGGAAAGTTTTTTCTGATGTTCTATTAACCAAATGATATCGGATATTCTGTACTATACCAGTTTTATGTATTTCTTTATTTAAAGGTTAACCCATAACCATGTATCCTTGCATTATACTTCACAGATGATGGAAAATAACAAACATGCACAAAATGTTAACCAATTAAATCATTGTATACAGGATTTCACAATAAAATTCGCCAGAAATAACCATAACATTTAGATGAGGACATGGTGATATTGTGCCGAATCAAGCCGAAATCTAATCATTTTCTAGTTAAATTATAGCAGCAATATGTACTGTCTTTAATGCGTGAATATTCTTGAATGTTTTGACATATTCTCTCGAAGAATCTAGTTTCTTAAAGACTTCACGGACTGTTATGACTAGTTTTAGTTTTATCTCATCATAGCTGGGAGTTGAAGACATAATTTTCTCTATGGTAATTAAAAACAAGCAGGTGAGGATTTATATGGCTATGACGGGATCCATTAAAAGTTACTAATAAAGGAGATAGGAACAATCTAAATATTAATTGATAATTTTGTAGATGAATATGCCTTTGTTGGAGGATCCTTGGTCGTGCAAGAGTTTTCAAATTAACTAGGGTAAGAATATATGAAGTGTTGTAATCAGACAAAGAGATTAATAAATCGTAATTATTTAATTTGAAAAATTTATTTTGGACACGTTCAATCCGGATTGAGTCGATATTATAATAAAGTGACCAATTAGCAAAATATTCCAATTTGGAACGTAGCAAGGAGACATATATACTATCTTTACCGCATGAATATTGCTAAACTTTGGACAGATTCCCATAAAGAAACCTACATTCTTTAACGTTTTACCGACAGTTCGGTCTAGCTTCAGTTTTAGCACATGAAAACATTAATATTCTTTTGCTTCTTAATTTCCAGGATTTCAATTTTCTCACGCAGTGTCGTCGTCAGTTGTTATCTGACACAATTCCACAACGAGGGCAGCACTGAGTTACGATGGTAACTTTTAGACGTGTAAACGTGCAGTAGTCGCGATCAACGTCGGTACGATCGTGGTGTAAACGGGGCATTGGACTATTAAAACTCGATATCCGATTTTAATCGAAATCGATTTTGCCATCACTATAAGCTTCACCAAGGGGGCGACAGAACTGCGATATATCGTATAGAAAACCTCTTTCGATTCGATTTTTCCGGAGCCCCAGTGGTCCAACGGCCTACCCAACATAGAGGCGCTGGTGTAGCCTGTTTTTCTGTGCAGTAATGAACTGGGGGCTGCCATATTGAATCTCGATGTAAACAAACGTGATATTGAGGCTTATTGATAGTCATTAGTGTTAACTGCGGACTTTTTTTTATTGCTTATAGTGTCCCTTACGATTTTGGAATGTGCTCGATGAAGGATACGAGTCTCAATGATCTTGGTTATTGCAAAATTGCATGGGTATGAAATGTATTTGGTGATGAAAATGTGAGTAATTCTGTTTCCTTCATTATTCCATTTTGATTTCAACCTGTGATTAGCTAACCTTTTCTCATGTTTTCAAAATTTTATGGTGTCTTGTATTCCTTATATTTCAATATGTTTTTCATTGTACTAGCAGTTTTTCTAGTGTTCAAACTACTCATTTATCGCTAGTGCTATGCTTTCGTTTGTTTAATGCTAATCATTTTGTTGGTTATGTATGTAATTTGCTATTTCAACTCTGTCCTTTCAACTGTTTAATTGTCATTAATTGAGCATTATTCATTAAGTGTTCTACGATGTTTACATTTCTTAAAACTTTAATCTCTTTCATTTTGAAGTAAGAACTTATTTTCTACTACATTGGTATAAAATATTCTTCACTTTTCTCGTTTTCTACTTTTGGAATACTTTCTTTCGTATAAGTGATTGATATTAACTTATAAGAACCTTTCATTTTAAGACTCCTCTGCCAAGATATGTTGCATATCTTAATGGGTACTCATCATGAACAACTTCCTACGAAATAATGTCCTCCTTTCATAATTAAATAATTATCTTCCATGAAATGATATCCAAACTTGCATGCTTATTTCTAGTGAAGTATTGTTATGGTCTATGGTTTCAGGATTAGCATTGTTTTCCCTGTACCAGAGCTATTGCAAGATACATCTACCTCAAGGAAAATTGGGTCACCCTCTTTGTCTATAACTGTGGAGTGTTTACTTAAGTAATGGAATCTTTCTCCTATTACGCAAAGGCTGCTCATCACATGTTGTCATTGATATTTGTTGCTTGTGCATCTCATGTGCTTGTAGAATGGTTAACTTTCTCAGATTTCATCTCTAGTATGTCATATTGAAATTGTTATTGTTGTATTTCTTTTGCCAGTTATTGTATCAATAAATACTAATGTCCACTGAAGTAAGTTTCCGAGATCATTTTTCTTACCAACCACCAGATCGCCAGTTGACTTTGTACATTAATCTTGTATTATGGTTACTGCTTTAGTAACCTGGGGAAGTTCTTCAGGAAGATTTTCCTACATTCACTGCTTTTAAGTTTCTCGCAATTGCAGTATCATTATTAGGCCTGAATAGCACGCTCTATCGTGACGCGTAAAAAAAATTGAAACACGCGCCGAGATGTGCATTCAAACTTCGCGGCAGCATTGGACCACTGGCATAGATGGCACTGGTGTATCAAAACCTATACGCATTATCCTTATGGGTATGTCGCCCCCTTGGCTTCACTTCCGCTCCAACGGCTATTTTTCACATCGATTGACTTATTTAAAATTTTGACTATTTTTCAAATTATAAGGACTTGAAAATAACAGCGATTCAACCCTCCGATCATATAAAACATGAAAATTACACCATAGTATTTCATAACGTGTAAAATCTTCATGCTTGATAATTTTAAATATTTTTTCCTTTAATTCGGCGGTGTATGCCGCCGACATCATGATGAAAGAAGAGTTTTAGAAGGATTGGGTTCAAGAATTACATTGATGACAAATTTCCGAAGGACTCTCCTTATTTTGTCGGTCATTCCTTACGCAAACGCACGGCAAAGAAGTGAATTACCTTCTATTTCTATTTAAGACATAATAAACACAAACAGCATCATCAAAATAGAAAAAATTCTGATGACGAAGAAGAGAGAAGAAACTCAGGTGAGAAAAAATACTCATCTTTGATACATTATCAAAAATATTGTTAAAAAATCGGCTAAAATGCATCACTGTTACCCTTTTAAGTATTGTTCACTATACAATTATTATAACACGGCACTTCAAAACGAAAAAGATATTTTAAAGTTGAATGGGACTATAATTTCAGCGGGAATATGTCTCTGATTTCATTCAAATTTTTCTGGTCATTTCGTCAAGTTGTGGAACATATTTAAAAAATTATATTAAAAATTCCAATAAACCATCTAATAAACATTCAAAGTCGTGATATGAGAGTGCGAGTAGGGGTTCGTGAAAGACAGTGGTAAAAAATTAGCCGACCCTAGTGCTCGAAGATATTTAAGAGCCTCACAATTAATTTGTTTCCCTAATTCGGTCATCTGACCCCTGTCATCTCGGTATGATTAATTTTTTGAATGGTACTTGACGAGGATTTCCAGTTTCATTCGATAACCTGAGAGTTGTTGCGCGGATAAAATTTGCTTCAAAAAATTGCTTCGCTCCAGCTTGGTGGAAATTCACTCGATATGGACGAAGCAAAAAAAAATTAGTATAATATCACTGGTGAGGAGGGCTTTCTACATTAAGAAGAATCTACTTACGGATGAAAATACCAGCACAGAAGTGAGGAAACGATTCATCAGATGCCACACATGAACCATGTTTCTCGATGGGATCGAGGCTTGGACGTTGACGCATTCAAGATTGGAAGCATTCGAGAAGTAGTTCCACTGAAGTATTATGACGATAAAATGGATCGACAGAGTAATGAGGAAGTGCTAAAAAAACTGGGAGAAAAGAGAAATCTTCTTAAAACCTCAATGAGAGGATAAGATAACTTAGTTGGTCACATTATGAGGCATGACGGCCTGATAGAAACAATCGTAGAAGGACAGGTGGAAGGGAAGAAGGGCAAAGGACGGCCCCGAATTAGATACATAGGACAGGTTTTAAAGGATGTAAAATAGAGAAAATACGTCACTACGAAAAGGCTAGCGGATAGGAGAGCGAAATGGGGAGCTGCGTCAAACCAATCTCAGGATTGTTTACTTACGATAATGGTGTAGGAGTCAATGTTCTTTTACCCGGCTTGAGAGCGTGTTTTGGCTGAAAAATAAAATAAAGAAGACGAAGGGCAGCATGATTCCTGGACAAAGCCAAGGCCAGTTGTTGCATTGCGTCGATCGACTAGTTTCCAGACGTGAGGGGAGTCGATACGTATATACGTATGAAATTCTCGATGAAAATAATCAACCAAATAGATGCAAAGGCTCCACTTTACAGAACTAATTACAATTAAAATTTGTGCAATTTTCCCAGCATTTTCCGTGAATTCGAGTACGTCAGATACAATTTTATTCGGTGCTGAATGCAACTAAATCCTCATTCACGAAAGCTTAACTTGTCGCAGTGTTATTACAGGGTTGAAAACTGAAGAAGAGAGTTTGTTAGTTCACAACGACTTAAAATGGAACAACTCTACGGAGCTCCCATCCAAAATGAGGAAAATGTGTAGCGATTAGAGCTTGCGTGGAACTCCCGTTCCGACTAATAGTGCTTATTTGCTAATAATATTGCTTATTTTTCATCAATGTCAATTTTCTTGCAAATATAAAATATCATAGGGTGTCCCTTTTTTAAAATGACTAAACCTAACCATATATTGAATTTGCCTCTTATCCAAGTATACCGTAAAAACTCAGAATACGCGATAGGCACCTTTGATAATGGCTTAGGTTCTAAAAACCAACTTCAGGTGATGAGAAGTTGAAAAGACCGCTGTAAAAAATAACCGTTGTTTGAATTCTTAAGGCCGTTTTACACGGGGCACATCATTGCACAATCTGACGCGTATACGAATACGCAGTCAAAACTACATCGTGAGAAGCAGAATTGCGACAACGCATGCGAGAATGCATGGGCGTGAAATGGCAAAATAACCCGTTTTAATTTCGATCGTGCATTCGTGCATTTTCACGCCATAATGAGAAATTAATGCTGTTCTAAACTGCGCAATCACGTGTAAAACGTTCGCCGCCTTATAATTTCGAGTTTTAAACAAATTCATCCGTAATTTCTACACTCTCTGTAACGATATTTCATTATTAAAAACGGAACAAAAATTACCTAGTACTCGAATGAGTCTCAAAATTTTAACACGACTTAAAAACAAGAATATTCACAAATTTAAGCCAAAAACAGCCTTTACATGAATGTCAGAGAAGAGCATTTTCTGATTCTTTCAGTATCTTAGGCAACCTTTCTGTATTCGCAGTAGTAAATAATAGCCCGGTCAAAATAGACATTGACCCTTGCATAAATTGCCAACAAGCTGAAAATTTGCATGAACCTCAAGGATACCACTCTAATGAAATCCTGAAAAGTCCCCATCAATCCCGTGTGTGCAACATTTTTTATTCAAGGTCAAAGGTCACAAAAATGAGTTTTATGCATTTTTTGGCGATTAGTTTTATGAGAAAAATTGCTCAGATAAAAATTTTAGATCAGAAAATTATCTACAAAATTGTTATTTCTATTTTTTCTCTAAGATTTACCGTTTCTGAGAAAAAGCCTTTCGAATGTAGGCTGGAGCTGCATTCTCCGTAAAATGCTCGACTATATTGTTGAGTTCTCCGAACATCATTGGAACATCATTAATTATTATTTAAAAGGCTTTTTCTCAGAACGGTAAATCTTAGAAAAGATAGAAATGCCAATTTTGTAGATAAATTTCTGATCTACAATTTTGGTTTGAGCAATTTTTATCATAAAACTAACCGTTTGGCCAAAAAATGCAAAAAAAACATTTTTGTGACCTTTGACCTTGAATAAAAATTTTTGCACACACGGGATCGATGGGGACTTTTCAGAATTTCATTAGAGTGGTATCCTTGAGGTTCATGCAAATTTTCAGCTTGTTGTCAATTTATGCAAGGTTACCCCTATTTTTTGGGCTAATTTGACCGGGCTATAAGGGGTGTTTTTTTTTTAATTCGAAGATTTAATTCAATGTTGTTTCTTAAGTAGGTAGCAGCTCATTATGTTTCGAAATTTTAGCGTCTATTCCTTTTCTGTAGTTTATGGTATATCAATCGTTCTCTTAAACAAGTGCACTTTTTAAATTTCCTTATCTTTTAGCAATTTACTTTCTGGTTTTGCATTTTTAAGTTCATGCTTATTTAGTCTAGTCTTACTGTCTAATTTTTTAATAATTTTATAAATCGTTTTAAGGTTTTCCATTCATATTTTGAGCCACTTTATTTCGTCGTATAATATTTTCCGTACACATATCATGTTTCCGCACTTTGTTGTTCCATTCTTACTATCACTGTAGTATTTAATTTTTTTTGGTTCAATTTTTCTGCTTCGAATTTCGGCTTCCGTCGGGTAACTCCGCCTTCTCTTTTCGAGTTTTAAACGAATTCATCCGTAATTTCTACACTCCCTGTAACGATATTTCATTATTAAAAACGGAACAAAAATTACCAAGTACTCGAATGAGTCTAAATATTTTAACACTAATTACAGGCAAGAATATTAAAAAATTTAAGCCTAAAACGCTTTTGTACTTGCTAATGAGGAGTTGCTCCCAGTGTCGTTAAGACTAAGGTAACCATCCAATCTTTCGGCCCTCCGCTGAAATTTCCGAAGCCAAAATTCCGACCGTGATGAAATTTCAAGGTGGATTGGTAGAACGCCGACGAACGAGGCTGTAAAATTAGCGTCTCCCAAGGTTACGTTGTCACCGAGAACAAAAAAAAAACTAACCTCGAACGATCCCATTTCCTGCGCGGTGGATAGCCGATAAAAACTGTTATCAACGCGCTCGTTTGGTTATCCACGCTGGGTCTCCCTACAACCACGAACGGATGGATTGGAGAAAAAACCCTTCGGGGGAATCAGAAAAGAGGAAATGATGTTCGATTCAATTAAATGGATTCTGCGTCTTAAAGGTGGAAAAAAATAGCCCTCGCCCTGGCACGTTAATTGCGGATGACGGTAATACGGAAAAAAATTCGGGGGTCTAAAAATCAAGTTTAAAAAAATAATAAAACTCTCGCATAGCGAATACTAATTAAATTAAAAATGCCCTTTATATGGAGTGGAAACTAGAACCACGGGTATTTGCTTTATATCAGGGGCCTCTACACTTTTCAGTACATGGATCGTTTAAACAATAATACATTAAAGCACCGCGTGTAACAATTAACTTTGATGCAGTCACGCGCAAGGGTGTAAAGTTATGTACGCCAAGAAGAAATTCGCAATGAAAAAATTATTTGGCTTAGCCGGGATTCGAACCTGAATCTCCAGATACCAGTTACACCACCAAACCACCGTCTTTCAAGGTCTATCTGGAGTAAGAATACTTGTTGGTAATAGTTGTAGCCAGTGCAGTCGTTAGGAAAAAAATTTAGGCGGTACTCACCAAAATTTGCCAACAGCTGAACATGCATTATACAGCTGGCCGCGATTGAAATGTCAAACTCCAACTCTTATATTAGTGCCAAGTTGTGCCGCGAGATAACGCTGAATATGTAAAAAATCATTACCGATTTTTCTTTCTAAAATCCATTGGACAATTTACATTAGGGCTATTTCTAACAGATTTAAAAAGGTAGTTTAAACGGTACGCTTAGAACGAGTTTGGATTTAAGGGGATACGCCGTACCGGCCCAACTACAGCACTGGTTGTAGCACTAGTTGATGGGACATTCAGACAGTAACTCTGTTTTCATACTTCAATTTCAAATTTAAATTGGACATTCAGACAGTAACACGCCTTGAGAATGGAAGACAAGTCGTTTTCCGAAACGTCGGACAATTAGACTGAATTAATCTGGTGTAAAACCTGCAGGAAAAAAAAACAAAAATCGTTTAGCACAACGGGTCTTTGCTTTATACCATTGGTATCCAAAATTTTCAGCCCGAGAATCGCATTTACCATCGCACAGCAAAGCACTGCATGTCATAACGAACTTTAATGCAGTCTTGTTCACGGGTGGAAAGTTATATATCCTAAAGATGAAATTCACTTTAAAAAAATAATTTGGCTCAGTCGGAATTTGAACCTGAATCTCCTGATCCTCTCCCAGGGCTACCACCTTATCGTGGTGGAGAGGTTTGAGTGCCCCAATGACCCGGAGAGCTATGCTGGCGGGAGCGTATGCTCCTGGTAGGGCCACCCAAGCCAGACAGGTCGAAGGGTAGGGGACTGACTAAGTGTAGCCCACTGGTCCTCCAGGTTGGGGGTTGTGCGACAGGCCGGTAACCTGCCCATGTAAAACCTTCTTTAACCCATTATTCCCCAGACTGCATATAGGGCGTTTACCTTTGGTTATTTCGTATTTTACGGTTTATTTTGGCCTAATTAAGATTAATTTTCAGAAAAAAATGTTATATTCATCATGATATATGATTTACATAATGTTGCGTCTACGCAACGCTGGGAAAACCCCGCTAAATAAAATTAAAAAATAACCTTTTATAACTTAGGTTGCGTATTTTATTTTTATCGTCTTTTTTGATGTAATTTTCAATAATATTCAGCGTAGAATTAAACGTAGCACTTTTCACAACATTACTTATCTTTGATTTGCACACTCGACATCTTTGCCGGAAGTTATAAGTATGCCTGCGGATGAAATGCCCAATTCTCCCTTCACGGGCATCTCTTGGTATGTCATTTTTCCTAAGGTGTCCCGCCAGCGGGCACCGATTTTTATGCCAAATCAGCATATTCATCAGCATTGTATTGGAAACGATTACTTGCCTCAGTAAAATTTTACGATCTCAGACCAAAATTCTAACAAATGAATTGCTTTGCCCGTGACTGGTGTAAAATCACCACGGAATCACCTTTGGACTATCAACCCCTTTTCGGAATAGAGTTTTTTGCCCTAAATCTGGATATGGTAACATGCAACATAATTATCGAGTAAATCTACCCCTCCCATTCCCTGATAGTAATCGTTGATGATATTTCGATTTTCCTCGGGAATCTTCGTGAACACCTTTCACGAAATATCACTTTCAAGTTCCGCCTCTCCATATGGCAAATATTGATAAAAATAGCCTGTAGAAGAGACCAGACACCACAATGTATAACCTACTCTGAATTGTTCCCAACCAATAACATTTTAGCTGTGTGCCACCTGAAATATGGAATCATTTGTTAGGAAAATTCCTAACTGAATGGAATTTTCGTTTAGTCTGTTGAGAACAGATCCGACTTTCAAAAATTTATCACTTTGTGTAGTTGAGAATTATCGGAGAGCTGTCGGTATTTATTTAGGTAATTCATCAAACCGAATCCGCATCATACATTGCCTCACAATTGCGACAGACATCTCCTCTTAGCTTGTCAAGTACAACTTAGTGCGCGGTAATATATGATATCCCGACAACATTAGGATTCCAATTATATTTTTTTAATCTGCCTTACTCTGAGTAAATGCGTGGTTATTTATCTCCTCATCGTAGTTATTTGAGTACCTCAAAATTATTTCAAGTAATTTTCGACTGAGAAATAAGTGACAGATTGGTGAGTGGCCTCCATACTGAGTAACAAGTGTTTCTATCACTTTTTTCACGCAGAAATTTGGGACTACTACGGATGTAGATTTTATTTTTTCACATTTAGATGAACCTGTTTGTTCTCTGCATTTTTTTCCTGGGCGTGCGCGTTAACTGGACGATTTTTCTTTAGATACTACTTGAGTAAACTGTGATTTGCCTTGAATTGCCTACTGCAATCATCCATATTTGAAATACTGAGAAGATGTAATCCCCATTGTAGTTCCAAAGCTTAGAAAATATTATACATCACCTCTCCTGTTAATTTATATTCTTCAGGTACCTTCTTGACGGTTCTTCTAAAGTATACGTCTGAGGCGTAGAAATAACGGGTAAAATTTTCTTCACATTTAAATCTGAATGAAACCCCTGGATAAATCATTTTGCAAAACACCGAGCAAAAAGTACTGCAGTATTATTGATAGGATTACTGGACGAGAGATAAAGATGCATTTCAGAGGACTTTCTGACTGGTACGAATCCAGCTGAAGCTAGATTATTAGCCTTACATCACCTAAGCGATAAAAGAAAAAATAGGTAACTCAGGATTGCACGGAGAAAATTACAATGAGTGAATAGAGGAACACTCCACCTTCCATCACAATCCTGCATCAACTAATACGTTTCTCACCCTCTCATTCTACCATCTCTGAAACTGAATGCATTAGAAGCTGAATTTAACGTCTACTAAACGACATGGGAGTGACATTGCCCTGTATCGGTTCCACATGTGCGCGCAAGTTTGACTTCACGAAGTACCAGTGTTCAATGTAAAATTCGTACCGATGGCCATTTTGGAATTTTGCCCACCTTTTCTTTGTAAACTCACAACCTTTGAGTGCCAAAAATGCAGCTAAACTGCCTCTAAAAGACTAAGTTGTCGAAAAAAAGCCATACTGACGAGTTTCGTTATGCTTTGAGAAAAGCCCTCTGGTCTACCAGAGAATTCCCATCGTTGCGTAAAGGCAACATTATTTACAACAACCATATTTATGCCAGTAAAGACGGAAGTTTGTGACAAAAATAACCATGATGAATAAAGAAACTTCGAACTAAGAGAAAACATTACCTATAGTAAGATTACTCAAAAAATCTTTGTAAAAAATGATTTACAATATGTAGTACTCCAACTATTCGAAATAGGCAAATTTCGAAGTAACATAAAAATTGTTATTTTAATGAAAATTTGTCCAAAATTAACTGAATAAGAACAAAAGGTATTTCAGGAATTCAGAAAACCAGAGAAAAAAATATCCTGACGCAAAGATTTTTTCTAATAATTACGATTTTATAATGTTGCGTTTACGCAACGCTGGGGATTAATGGGTTAACTCATAAGCTTCACAGAGAGCCTCGGAATAGGTTAGGATTCAACAGACGACGACTAGGCAAAAGTAAGGACATGAATACGGGTATAACGGATATATTAAACATAGCCACATGGAATGTACAAGGCTTAGGCAATCACGAGTTAGAACTTAACAACACCCTTAAAGAATACAAAGTGAATATGGCGATCATCACTGAAACAAAGAAGAAACTCAAAGGGACAAAAGACTTGGAAGATTACGTAATGATATACAGTGGAGTTGATCAGAATAAAAGAGCACGTTGTGGAGTGAGTGTTTTAATAGACAAAAAATGGAAAAATAATATCAGGGAATACACTTTCATAAACGAAAGAATAATAACGGTGCGACTCAAATTTGATAGGGGTTATTTAACAATACTTGGAACATATGCACCTGAAGATGGGAAAAAGGAAGAAACGGAGATTTTCTATGAGCAATTGCAAAAAGAAATAGGGAAGTTAAATAACAGGGACTACTTAATAATAGCTGGTGATCTTAACGCTAGAATTGGGAAAGAGCCAATTCCACAATTGATTGGAGTACATGGAGAAGACCATCTGAACCAAAATGGAAGTAAATTAAGAGAATTTATAACTTTCAACGAATTAAAAGTAACAAACACATTTTTCAAGAAAAAAGATATCAATAAATTCACCTGGTCAGCCAGGGGTCACCGATCCCTAATTGATTACATAATTGTTAACCGAAAATTAGCCTCGAGGATAACTGATACACATGTATATAGAGGAGCAAATATATGCACCGATCATTTCCTTGTTAAGGCAAAAATACAACTATGGGCAAGGTGGAAAAAGCATAACCCTATTGGAAAAAATCATCCGATTCCATTGAAAATTCCAATTGAAATCAATTGAAAATGCCAATTTTCAATGGAATTTCCTTGTTTTCAATGGAATATCCAAAAATTCCATTGGATTTTCAAATTTACAACTGAAAATACGAATATTCCATTGAATATTAGGAAATTCAATGGAATTCGAAGGAAAGATACAATTGAATTTTCAAGTATTCCATTGGATTCTCAAATTTTCAATGGAATTCCCAAATATCCTATTGAAATCTCAAATACTCCATTGAAATCTCAAATACTCAATTGAAATCAAAAATACCGTTATACCGTTATTCATATGTTTACGTGCACATGGTTGACTGGGTTGTGGTCAATTTTTTGCTTGTGGAGAAAAGACTATTTAGTATCGTTGTTATTTAACCTGTGCTTGATCCCCACAGCGTTGTTTTAGGTCATTCGTGTGTTTCTTCCGTGATATATAGTGGAAGTCTTGATGTGATTGTTGTGCTGTAGTGTGTTCATTTACTAATGTATCGTTTGCCTTCAGTTTTTTGATTGGTTATACTAACGTTTGTGTTTAAAATTTAAGCATATTTATATAACTTAATTATGCGTACGTGCGTTACGTCGCCGACAAAAAACTACTAGCATTGTCGGAATAGTGTGTATCACGCAGGTTTGTTTGTGTGAAGTGAAATTCCCGTGTTCTTGTATAAACATGAGTGACATGTTTCTGTTGTGAAAAACAAGTTATGTTGGCTTCATGTCAAACCAGAAGTATATTTATCAGTATTTTAAAGAAGTCTTTCTTAGATAAAGACGTGTGAGATATTTGTTGGTGAAGTTGTTATCGCTAATCGCGGAAAAACGTCTTTTCGACAACTATTCAACGTTGTTTGTGAAAGATGTGGCTCTCATGGTATAGTTGTTGTTCTGATAATCATGGCAAAACTATACAGATTTTCGATAACTATTCATGATTGTGAGAAGTGATGTAAGATGTGGAAAAGCCCAATTAAAGTTTTCATGACACTGCTTCTAAAAATATTTCAACTTTAATTTTTGTTCACATGTTTTATTTATTCAGAATTCGGGATTCGTGAAATTTAGATGTTAAGTATATTCTACCTAATAATAAGTTTACCATATTGGATGCATTAATGTATTTGTAATTTTTTCAATTGAACTGTTCCATTGAAAAGTGACAAATTTCAATGGATTTTTTTTTCAATTGTAAAAATTTTCATTTGAACTGTTCCATTGAAAATTTTTCAATTGAACTGTTCCATTGAAATTTGTCACTTTTCAATGGAACATTTCAATTGAATTTTTTCCCATTGATTTTTTCCAATAGGGAATACGGAAAAGAAACAATGTCAAGTAAAGAAAATCTTCAAAACATACCTTTTGAAAGAGAGTAGTATTCGAAAACTGTACCAACACAGGATTACACAACTGCTCGAACAGATAAAACCAGAACATGACATCAATAAGGAATGGGAAAATCTTAAGATAGCTATTTTACAAATAGCTAATGAAGTTTTGGGCACCATAAATAAAAAGAAACGGAAAAGAGGTTTAAAAATCTGGAGCGGAGAGATAGCACAGGCCATCGAAAATAAAAACAAAGCATACAGAGAATACCTACATAGAAAAACAGAGGAAACGAAAGAAAAATGTCACAGGGTCAGAAACCGCACGAAAGCAATAATAAGGAATGCACATATGATATCATGGGATAGATTTATAAGTGGAGTAGAGGATGATATTCATGGTAGGCAAGAAATAGCATATAAACTGATGAAACAACTTAACAAATCAGAGAAAGATACTGCCCAACTAAATGTTATACCGAAGGAAGAATGGATAGAACACTATAGGAGATTATGGTATGATCCAACATTAGATGATACGATCAACACTCCAGAGGAAACAATAGGAGTAGACCCTATTGACTTGAAAGAACTAGAATGTGCTCTGAATAAGACAAAAAATAGGAAAGCTGCTGGCATAGATGGAATTGAATCAGAGCTGATAAAATATGGAGGTACATCCCTACAAACAAGAATCCTCCATCTATACAACATGTGTTGGAAAAAGCTTGAAATCCCAAAGGATTGGAATGTGGCGAAGGTTGTTTCATTGTTTAAAAAAGGAAAAAGAAATAATCCAGAGAATTACAGAGGTATAAGCCTACTAAATACTGCATACAAATTTTACAGTAGAATAATAAATACTAGACTACAAGCTATCTCTGATACCATTTTATTAGAAGAACAGGCTGGATTTAGGAAGGGAAGATCTTGCATCGACGATGTTTTTACTTTAAAACAAATAATTCAAAAACGAAGAGAGTTCAATCTGGAAACGCATCTGGCATTCATAGATTTTGAAAAGGCATTCGATCGTGTAAATAGAGAAATGTTATGGTCAGTTATGCAGAAAAGAGGGTTTCCTAGACATCTGATAAAAGCTTCCCAGAGTCTATACAGAGACACCAGAATTTTAATTGACACAGGGAAACAGATCACCCAAGAAATTATCATTAACCGAGGAGTTAGACAGGGTTGCAGCCTATCCCCAACCTTGTTTAATCTATACATAGATGACGTTCTAAGAATGTGGAAAGAGAATAATGTATCACCAGGCATAGAAATAGGACCATCTCAATACTTAAATACGATGCTGTTTGCTGACGATCAGGTTATAATACAAGATAAAGAGGACAAACTCCAGATGGCAGTACACAGACTACACGAGTTGAGCAAGCTATACAACCTGAGAATTTCAAAAAACAAAACAAAGACCATGGCATTTTTAGGAAGCAACCCGATAAGAACAAAAATTGTTATTGAGGATCAAGTCCTGGAGCAAGTGTCGCACTTCCAGTAATTAGGATGCGACATAACATATGACGAGGAAAAAGATATTATAAATAAGGTTGACACTTTCCAGAGAATATGTGGCACTATCAGAAGAACTCTAAAGAACAAAACAAGAAAAGAAACACAAATAAAATTTTACAAAGTGATGGCAGTCCCTACTGTACTCTACGGATCAGAATGTTGGGTAACAAAAAAGAAGGAATTAAGGCAGATAGAATCGTCTGAAATGAAATTTTTAAGATCAGTTAAAGGTTGTACAATATTGGATAAAATAAGAAACACTCAAATAAGAGATGAACTGGGTGTCCAAGCAGTCACTGACAAATTAAAAGAATACAAACATAGATGGAAAGAACATTTACTTCGAATGCCAAATGAAAGAATTCCAAAGCAAACAATGGAATATCAACCATTTGGCAAGAGAAGTATTGGAAGACCAAGGAAAAGATGGTGATGTGGAGCCGGAACAGGCTTAGTAGCCTAATCCTGGAAGGAAGAAGAAGAAGATCTCCTGATGCTGGTCAGGTTTGATACCAGTTACACCACCAAACAATCTCGTACCAGTTTGAGCCTTGGAGACTTGGAGAATTACGTACTTGGTGTACATGTAACAGCAACTTGACTACACACTTGGAGTCCAAATAAAAAAGAATCAAAGCAAATGCTTCTATCAAAGCAAATGTCGCTATTTCCTCCACGCCTGATCTTGGTAGGACACCGTACAATTTCTAATATTTCATTTTGTAGTTTTATAGGTCGTCACAGGTGGGATCACAACGTCTCACGGGGCGTGGCTAGGAGGCGTCGCTCTTTGCCCAAAACCGTCAATGGTGTAATTATACCCCATTTGCAGTAACATTTGTTTCTAAGATTGTCATTAATATTTACAATTAGAAATTTGCTAAAATTTTATTTTGAAATTTTAAAACTTATAATAGCTTAAATCATTTTTTTTTGCGCGCACTTTACTCACTTGCCTCTTCTGTTTTATCGATGGAATCTTGTAGTTGATTTGTCACATAGCTACACACAAATTTGTAACGAATTAGTAAAATAGCACAGGCGAGGAGGGCTTTTTATCCAAAGAAGTATACACTCTAGCATAAGCTGAAAATATAAGCATGGAAGTGAGAAAAAAATTCATCAGATGCTACACATGGAGCATGGGAAATGAAATTTATTTTAAGTCCTGGAAAGAAGTTTTTCTATTTTTTGGCGTAATTTTTTAAGTGCGGGCCCCTAGACGTCTTAGCTCTAATCCTAGCCTATTCGGGTTTTTAAGAACTCCACGCAGTTGCTGTTTCTGCCACTTAAATGTGCGAATTGGAGAATGTGTCGGAAGTATTGCGAAAGAGAAGGAGTGTTTACGCGAACTTTTTGGCATCCATGCAAAATGGCTGGCAAGTTCGATTTCACCACGTTACTAGCGAGGGTTAGCGAATGTCCACACACTCTGCTAACTCGAAAAAAGAGGAGCAAGAGGCACATTTGGGTCCAAAATATGACGGAAGCTTCGGAATCATTAAACGTTGAGAGAGGAAAAAGAGGAAAAAAAACTTCACCATCTCTGTATATTCCCCCAACAGAAAACTAAATTCCTGCTATCTGTTTTTTGTTTACAAAATATTGTCATCCAAAACACCTGACTATCTTTACAATATGATTATATGTAACCAGAGTGAAACCAGAAGAATAGTAAGAGCTAGAAGGCGTTTTAAAATACCAAATTGCCGAACTACGGTGTTCCAATTGTCCACTTTAAACTCTGCTATAAGATTTTGGAATGAAATACCGTATGATATTGTTAATTGTAAAACTGTTAATCAATTCAAAATGAAAATGTTTGTTTATTTACTCGAAAAATATGATTGTAATTAAAATACTGTAATATATTTGTCATTAATACTGTTAAATTGTATTTTCACTTTTTCTATGTTGTTCACTGCTGAGACTTAACTGTAAAATTTGATATGTTCCATAGGACAAGGTCCTAGAACAATAAATTTATTATTATTATTATATCAACCGGTCGTATTTTACCTTTTTTGCCCCAAATTACTCGCTTTATACAAAACATATCGTATTGAAATTTTCTCTATTTCCTGCATCTCAAACATAAAATTTTACAACTGAAAACAGATAGATAGAAAATTTACAAATTTGAGAGGAACGAAAACATCGTCTGAGGTGTACCTACTATATACTAGCCGAAAATGTAAAGAATATATAGTAATTAAAAAAAAAGTGAAAAAGATGAGTCAGGAAAAGAGACCAATCCAGGGGAATGTGTTTTTGATGACAAAGTCTGTTCTCTTCTAAATTTAAGCCTGATCGCTCTCACTACATTAAATCACTCTCGCTACGCAAAAATGGCGCTGTGGTTGGCTCAATCTCTCTATTGTGGCTCAGGAGGTTGTAAATATCTGGAGGTGGCACCACTGGTTTCGAGCGTGGACCGAAATGTGGCCGGAATAGGGTGGTTTCCTATTATTTTTTTATTGCCTAAATCGAAAGATTATTACTCCTGGAGTACGTATTTCACGCTTTTAGATTTTTAAATGACGATATCTATTTTTCGCGACTAAATGAAAAGTGAAAATTTTCAAGCGCGCGAAAACGCGACGCGTAAGTATGAATGCCGGGAAATCCTTCCGAGTGACGTATTTCTGGTTCCCGATGCCGCCCTGTGAGGTGACCTTGAGGCGAGGCTTAGCGCTGATACGACGCAGGCTGCTGGCGGGTAGCTGAGTACCCTGCTGCCTGGTAGCGCTTGGCTTAAATAAGGATTATTAATACCTTATCAAATGAAGAAAACTTTCCGACCTTAGCCAGTTTTAATAGGTGATTATTAAGACATGTTTCCCTGAGCTCTGCGCCTCATGCATGCATTGGTAATCTCAGACGATGTATAACTCCTATCTTCCCGTATAGAAACTAGGTCCCTGTGACGTCACGTGGAGTGGCATCGCATGGGCGCCAATCTGGCCTTTTTCAAATGCAGTTTAAATTGACCGTTGCCATTCGCCTAAACTGGGATTTATGAAACCAAATAATTTGTATATTATGAATACAGTAATGGTGGGTAACGAATCGCAATCAATGCCTTTCGTTTTATTTGACGAAGGAAACTACCCTATTGGGGTGCTTGGGTAAGACAAGCCACGCAGACTTTGACCAAAGCATTGACAAACCTATAAGGATCAATGCTAACTGTTTGGTGAAATTTTTGGTAATAACTCGTTAATAAATTAAAATAAAATATGGACCGCACAATGTAAACCCTTTTATCTTGCTTCACTGTTAGGCTTCGCGAAGTTATGCCTCAAGTATCTTTTCCCTGGGAAAAATTATCATCAATCACCACGATTACGTTCTACAATCAGCTAAGCTGAAAATAAAATTTTACTAGAGTAAACTAGTAATTTCCCTGCACTTCTACTGGTATTTAATTTTATTACAGCCAACGGAAATCTAACAATTACAGAAATGAAGTATATTTTCAAGGATATCCCCACGAGTAAAGAGGCTAACAGACACAGAGTTTATACATTAACAGAAGTATCGCGAAATATGGGAAAAATCCAATTACAATCACCGACGAAATACTAATGATTACGGTAGCATTTTTCACTTAATTTAGTTCATTTTAAGAACAAAACTTTGCCACATCAAAATATCAGTCGGAGACTAAGTCCAAAAATTGTCAAAGTAATATGGCGGAACTTTGACCATCCCAAAAACTCGGAAACAGCACCTTCAGATATTTACAACCTCCTTGAATATGGCCAACAGTATTGTAGATTAAATAAAAGCATGAAACTGCTGCCGTACGAAATCCAATGCTAATCCTTAATCCTGGTTTTCTGATCCCTTGCTTTTAATCGTAGCAATTACATCCGGTTCAGTACAAATATCTCTCAGTTCTCCATTTATTCTGATTCTCCAAACTCCTGCTTCATAAATAGGTCATAGTTGTTTCCATAGCATTTAATTTTATTTTCATTTAGGAAACATTACATATACGAAAAAACAGAACGTCCTGTATGTCAAAACTGGTGTTGTTTTACTTTTTAAACAAAAACTTTATCACCACACCAGGCCGCATAACCCCCCCAACAGCGGCAATGCATGCTCTTACAATTTGTATAACGTCCCTTGTGGTGTGTGGTGTGCCAGGTGTGGTGATGAAGATTTTGTTTAAAAGGTAAAACAACACCAATTTTGACAAACAGGACTTTTTTGCGTAAGTCGAGGTAAAAAATGCAAAACAAGAGAATCGGGAATATGGTTTTATTAATTTCACCCTTCTGTTATTATTTTTAACTCCCTCCATCTAATGAGCCCATTACTGCATGATTTGTCTCCAAAATACGGAATTCCTTTGATAATAACTCAGATATATTTTTGTCCGAGGGTAGAGTTGGTATGGTGAGAACTCGAGGGAAAAAATAAGATTGTTCTGGTGGAGATAATTATTTATCTCAAACATTGTCATCTCGCAAAATATTGTGGATCTTGACTTTTTGTGCGTCCGTCGCCACGTCATTCAGAGATAAGCGTGTTTTCATTTTGTAAAACGATATGCGTTTTCGCTGGTTTTGAATGACGTAACCTCCGAACAGTGTGATCGACGTCACATCTTTTAGTACCACATTCACCTCCATTCAATAGATCCATCGTCGAATTCGTATTAGATAGTATAAATGGTATTAACATAATGGTGAAGATTTATGCATGAAATCTTGTTTTTTCGATCTCATTGCTTTGGACGACATTCCAATATGCTCATTTTTAAAGGGAGATAACGACAAACTGCAGTAAGCTACTGCAAAATCTTTTTTTTAATAAATAAAAGATTGTAGCACTTTTCCACGAAAATTTTTACTGCCTACAACGCGTTTAGACTCACTGAGCAATCATCTCGTACAAGACAAGACAAGGGTCTTGTACCAGATGATGGCTCAGTGAGCGGAAACGCGTTATACCTAGTAAATATTTTGTGGAAAAGCGCTACGATCTTTTATTTATTTAAATATGTCCAACTTCCACCAATTGAAGCCTGAATCTGTTGAACTTATGCAAAATCTTACCTATCTCAATATCATATCTAATCTTCTCTCTGGAATCCACCTCAATGAGTATTAATACATAAAATTGGAAATGAAATTCATTTAAATCCCTCGAAAATTTTTTTTCCGTTTTTGGTGGCAATTTGTTTTTACTTTTTGAGGTGTAGTCCATTAGGTGTGTGGTCAATATACTTGAAACATGATTCAATCATTGATAAAAGAATGAAAGGCTTTATCTCTACCATTTTACATTTTGGCTACAGTTTGGCACCTTCCTTGGAGAGAAAGGAAGAGTTCATTTATGATGGATACCTTGATTTTCCACTTATTAGCAGAGGAAGAAATAGAAGAGGCTTTAGGCAGAGGAAGCTCCATCTAGCTAAGCGAGTTTCACCGAGTAGCTAGTCAAATCTGCTCTAGATACTGGCTACATTAGGTCATCATTCAGGCACGATCCGTCCAGTTACCTTTATTGGCGGTTGGCGGCAGTGGCAGCAAAATATCTCTCAGAATGCCGTAAAACTCACCATCTTGAACCATTTATCTTTATTTTTTATGGTGGAGGGCCCTCGCACCTCCCGCTTACCCTGGCGGGTATGCCACACCCCTAGTCACCCCAGTATTAGTTGCGCCTGAAACCTCCCCTAGCCTTTATTCCTGGCTGCGCCCCTGGTTGGCGGGGATTGTTAGGACACTAGCCGTTAAGAAAAAATTAAAAGAAGGCGCTCGTTGGAGATATTGGACTACTGAATCCCATTTAGCATTAAACCTAGCACGTAACCTCCAAGAGTCTAGCGGCTCCCAGAATAATTTGAGTAAAAGCAGAATTCGAACGCTCTACGTTCGTATGAAGATTTCGTTTCTGATGGATACCTTGATTTCCCACGTATAGAGCTTTACGTAGAGGAAGCTCCAACTAGCCAAGCGAGTTTCACCGAGTAGCTAGTCAAATCTGCTCTAGATACTGGCTAAATTATATCTTCATTTAGCCACGATCCCGCCAGTTACCCTTATTGGCGGTCGGCGGGAATTGTTAGGACACTAGCCGTTAAGAAAACATTACAAGAAGATTGGAGATATTGGACTACTGAGTCCCACTTAAGCCCGTATGACACTTTCCAATTTATTGGCCAATAAATCGGCGTGCACTATTGTTTAAAATATTGGGCGTTGCCTACCGTACGATACGTATCAATATTTGTACCAATTTTGGCCGAAAGAGTTTTCTAACGTCCCGCTAGAGAATGCCATTGTATTTCGATGACTTTACGTTGTATCAGCATTCGTGTGATTTTTACGCCCCAATCAATTGTTAAACAACTTATTTTGTCCACATTTTAGAAACCTCTAGCGAATTTTCGCAAATAAACAATTATTTACATCCAAACCTCATGTTTTGCAAAGAGCTTCTTGTTTTGGCCACTAGGAGTCAACATAACTTACTTCTGGGGCCGTATTCTGTAACTCCAAACCGATCGGTGCGGCACCGATTCGTCGGGTGCGACGTCACACCGACTCCCGGCAAGAAGTGGTGCGATTCTGTACGAACCCGATCGGTGCGGCACCGACGTGAGGACGGGAGATCGTCGGTAGCCGTACCGACAGCAAAAAGGTGTCGGTACGGCCACCGACTAGTGGGTTTCATGAACTCCCCGGTGCGCATTGTACGTTTTATTTTGTTTTTACCTCATCACGAGTAAATAATGAGGTTTGCTGCAATGTTATCTTTTTCTACCCCTTCGAATACGCCTCTATAATTCACTGTGTCATCATCTATATTGATTACCTTGACAGAAATATAAGATATTGGTTAATAAACATGAGGTTTGCTAACATATAACGACTTTCTCTCATTTATGTTACCACTTTCACTCGCTTGTAATAGGCTTTATTTCTCTCTGTCATCATTTATTTGCTCCTTTGACATAAAAAATATATTTTTGATTAAATATGAGTTTTGCCGCAATGTTATCACTTTATCTCACTCTTAATAGGCAACTATTATTTCACTCAATCATCATTTGGCGTCATACGGGCTTTAGCATTAAACCTAGCACGTATGCTTCAAGAGTCTAGCGGCTCCCAGCATAATTCGAGTAAAAGCAGAATTCTAACGCTCTATGTTCGCTCATTGCAGTTTTAGTATCGATTAGTCGAGTGAACCTCTTTTGACGCTTTTGCAGAACTCTATTCCGCGTGTTCGCTGCAGGAGAAGTTCCGTTAAAATTTAGATTTCATTGGATTGGTCCGGTTTTTCCGCAAAAAAATTGAATCGTGACTTCGCACATCTTTGAATACGCCACTTGTGAAGAATACGACACCCGTATCAAAAGGTTATTAACCTCGCCCCGGTCATCACGATACGTATCATTGCAAAATTGAGCCTAATTAAGTGAACTATGGCCCTAATTTTTGTGTCATCACGACTTCCTTCTCAAATTTGATGACTTTCGGAGTTTTATTTCAATAAAACGAATACAGGGTTCCCACTCTACCTGAATAATGAAATTCACGGCTTTTTCCAGGTTTTCACGATTATTTTTTAGGTTTTCACGGTTTTTTAAAAAGGTTTTCACCGTCTCAATTTCGCTAAATTCAAGGTCCGTTAATAAGCCAACAATAAGAAAATCACTAGCCGTATATCAACAGAAAATTAACGTACGCGACAAACGGCCGTGAATGTTAACGCCGCAATGAAAAGTGATATCTGTTATGACGTGATCTATCGTTTGCAAAATTCAGGCCCGACAAAAGGACCAGCCCAACCGCGCTCTTGCCTGGACGCCGAATACCCTTCGGACCTTCTTCCGTCCGGACACTCGAGGTCCATTTTTAATTCCTCGCCGAGAGATTGTTTTTTGCGCACGTTGTTATTACTGCACAGTAACCGAATTTCCCCCATCCCAATATTTCTTATTTAACGGAAAATATTTTATTTAAATTGTTTATAGAATGTAATAAATTGATTCTTTCTTATTTAACGGAAAAATTTTATGATAATTGTTTATAGAACATAATAAATCGAAAAACAATTTCATACACCGTATTAGCACGAGTCTAAGACGAACACGATTCTAAGACTACCCTCCTTTTTTGGAACTCCACTAGGGGAAAATTTTTCTTTCCTAATAACGATACGATTAAAAAATGAATGCGGAAAAACGATCAATGCTGATTTTTTTTGCTAGGTTGCCTATGTCCCAGGAAACGCAGGATTTTTGCGAGTAATTAAGATATTCATTAAAGGTTTCAAACAATATTTTAGATAATAACTTGAATAGTAGCACTTTATCAAGACACATAGGTCATATTGTTGATTCGACCCATATCTCTTTCAAAATTCTGAAGGAAAACGCCACCTCACTAAAAAAAATGTTTGCTCTTTGAGGCTTTAACGACACAAACAAACAGCATTACCTTAGATAGCACAAAGCGGAGGAACTGGATCACCACCGACAGTAAATAACTCCACACAAACTTTCCGGTTGCGACGTAAAACTGGCAAGTCCCAGGTCGACGCATGCGAAAATCGTGTGATGCTGTGTTGCCGTAAGCGGAAATCTTCTCTCGTTTTCAGGCCGCAACGCGCGAGAATTAGTAAAGTCGCGCCGAAAGCTCGCTGTCACCCGGTTCAAACGCAGGGAGCGTAGTGTCCAAAGCGCATGGCAGGCTGTCAAGGCTAGCGGTATTCCAATCACAGGATTAAGGGTGTTGAATAAACGTTCAAATTTTTCGACACAAATGCCTTCTAGATTTAGTTTCGAAAGTGGTCGCTGCAGCCAGTGGGAAGGCTAATTGGGTGGAAAGAGGACTAAGCAGTGACCGAGGGAGGGGAAACCAAGCCAGTCGAGGAAAGTAAACAAGCTGATGAGAAGTGGTGTCATATTTCAGGAGGGGGGAGAGAAAAGGTCTCCGCTGGGGAAAGATGTTTTTTTTTTTCTTCAAGCAACATTCCTTCCCACGCTTTTCTGACCCATGCGACGATGCTCGCCACAATGAATAGAAGTGCGCTCGCTACGAAAAAAGTTGAAAATTTCTGGGAAGGTATTATTATCAAGATTGAGAGATTTTTAAGGTTTAAGGACGAAATTCACGGCTTTTCCAGGTTTTTTCACGGTAGATGAAATTCACGGCTAATTCACGGTTTTAAGGTTTTCACGGTTGAGTGGGAACCCTGGAATATCAGTCTGTGAGAATCCTAACGATCCTAACGATATCCTCTTCAAGCCATAGTTATTTAGCTATGACAGACTTTTATCCGCACTGTCGGGAAGATTAATGAATTAACTATTCCAAATATGAGAGGGACGTATTCACGAGTTTCAGCCGATGTTACGGGGCGAAGATTGTCAGGCAGGAATGATATCAAACCATGTGTACTGTCAGCGTCAAAATGATGTGCCGCTATATTTAACAATTTTATATCTGGACTTTGTGCATTCCTTGATAATGAATTATTTTTTTAATTAATTTTTATTTGCGCCTAAAACCCCCCTAGCGTTAATTACTAGCTGCGCCCCTGTTAAGATCGACAAGGAGGCCATCATTCTAGAGCCCCACAATATTTCCACGTCCGGAAGAAGCGATAACGTAAGCTACGGATAAATTAAGAGAGATATTTTGCCGAACGGATAGGTATGGGAATTCTTATTTCCGACGAACAATTAAGGACTTAAATAAAGTAAGTAGACTTCGTTAGAGCATTTCCTTTTTATTTATTAACGGCTGTTGTCCTAACAACCGCCGCTGAACGCCTATTTAGGCGGCTTGTGGGGTAGTATATAGATGTAGATTCCTCAAAGAAAATTTTTCAAATCTCCTGCATCACAATCACCGGTAAGGAAATTCTACGCCGAGGACAAGGACTTCCCCTTGAGTATTTATATTGTTACGTGCATGGGTGCAAAAACAACTATTTCTATTTCCGGAAGACTTCAAACACATTGATTTCCCTACACTCAATGTATTAACATTTAAAGTCGTTGCCAATCACACAATTTTCCGAATCTTCCTTGGGTATTTTTCTTGTCTACCCATTAAGAACCACCGTTGCCAAGGATCTCGATGATTCATCTGCTGCAATATGTAAAATCAATTCGGCAGGGAAATTAAATTATAACTACAAAAAGAGATTCCGCTAGCCTTGGACTCGTGTCTTACTTGCGAGGCATATCAGGGTTTGATACACAGGCCTTGATTTCGTTTTTCAGTGCTAAGGATTCAGACTGAAGTGACCTAGAGTATCATGAAATTTACCCAACATTGTTACAACCTCCAAATGAGGCTTTCCTATCCTAACTATTAATAACACTGAATTGGTGTTATATTCATATTATACATACATTTTCTGTGAAAGAGACAGTGAAATCCATACCTAAAATTCCAATCAAACGACAACGTAACGTCTGATCAGGGCCGGCCTCAGGGCGGGGCGATCGGGGCGACCGCCCCGGGCCCCGCGCTTTGGGGGGCCCCGCGTTCGTGAAAAAAATTAAAATATGCGATAGTTTTGAAAACGCAATTTCAACTATTACTGCATTGTTAAGTCCGTGCTAGACAAAAAATAATATTATGAAAAAGGAATAATAATGCAGTAATTTTAAGTAAGGAATAATAATGCACAAAAAGGTGCTTTCGAAAAATATCTTCAACCTTCATCTTCAAAAACAACACTTGAGCATGAGTACGAAAATGAAGAAGATCAAAGTGATACTGACATTGACAAAGTCAACAGTTCCGAAGTTCCTAACCCAAAAATATAATTATAAAGTTTATTTGTATTATACTATTTTGAACTCAACTGCGTGATGGTATCATAACGGCGTAATTACGAAGTCTGAATTTGGGAGGGGAACACATACTTAGCCAGGGAGTGGTAGGGATTCAAAATGCTCGAGTTTGTAGGTGGGGTATAGAGTTTAATATTTTAAGTGAAGGGCCCCGCACCGAAGGTTCGCCCCTAGCCCCGCACCTGCTAGGGCCGGCCCTGCGTCTGATACAAATACAAACTTAGACGAACCGTATGCAAGTTCTTTCATTTACATCGTACTTGTCGTAGAATTGCTATAGAGAAACCTTGAGAGGAAATTATAATGAATTATATTTCATATACCATAATTCATGTTCACCTTTGATCTTTAGTTCATTGGAGAGGTTTCTTTTCCACTTATAACGATTTTTTTTATTCGACCCTTTCAGATGTCAATAATTCAAAAATATATTTATATTAGGTATTCATTCGAATTAACTTATCATCAAACCACTGATTTTAACTTAAATGCATAGTAAGATTGAAAAAATTGTAAATAGCTCTAGCTATTCGGTAAATTTTTGTTACCTGATCAGACTAACAAATTAAAATTTCGTCATTTTTAAAAACTTCTCCGTATTCGGTACCATACTTGTTAAATCCATTGCCATATGATGCCACTACTTTGGGAGCCAAAAAAGCATAATTTGAGCACAGGTTAAGTACGTTCGTAAGCATAGCACTCATTTCCATTCGAATATAGGGACAAATTTCCCAGGAGATTCATAAAAATTTATTACAATTGCATATAAATGATCATAGGGTGCACGGCATAAGCGGGTCAAGAGATGCTTCCTTCAAGACTATCGAGTGTGTTTCCTTGCGAAGGCCAATGGTGGTCGCAGACATGCCTCTATGATGCTTCCACGTTATCTCACAGCGGCGATATCAAGCATTGCGCCAACTACTCGGTTTTGCACTATCTCAATCCCAGCACGTAGCAAGACTGCTTGTTACGCGATGTCTGTTGCTAGAGGCTTAATTTTTTTCTAAAGCATTCTACAGCAGTGGAGCTGTTACTATAGTGACCCGATTGCTATCAAGGTGGGATCATGGCAGTGTAGCCATAGTCTTCAGCAAAAGTCCTCAGGCGTGAAATACGATGGAAAATTTAATCCAAAATAATAAATATGATGTTATGTTTGCTTTTTTTAAAAATAAGGTGAAAAATACAGCAGGTGGAGACCAAACGCTCGGAGTACATAAGAGGTAAACATGTGAAATATGATGGAAAAAATAAATATTTTGCAGGAAATGGAAACGTACGTTTTTAATACGATTCATGCCAAACAAAACCTGGAAACAAGCAGACAGTTAGGAGAAAATATGACATACTACGACATGAGGATAACATGACAAGAAAGCTTTTCAAAGAAAACAGTAAACATTTATTGCTTAATGATTGGTAATATCATTAGTTAATTTGGAATGTTATTATTGAATTATTGAAGACCAAGAAAGTATTCCTGTTTTCTCCAAAGCATGAACATCAAATTTAAAAATGCACATTACGAGCGCAAAAACTTTTTTATCGGGAACGCGGCAACAGTAATATGAATCCGGTTAATTACTTGCTATAGAGCATGCTTGACGACAGATATACATGCATAATCAGAGAAAAGTCGTACTCTTCGCCCGTAGGTCGAATAGAGTTGGACTGCATCTTTTTCACGAACGAGAGTTATCGTCCTTTTCTTACGAACACAATTGTCATTTCACGTCATGGACAAAGTTTAAAGATAAAGAGAGAGAAAAAAGGGATTAGAAAGAGACAGTACTGATACAAGAAACGGAAATGGATATCCAATATGCGAAAGAAGTATCGAACTTCTTGAAATGGTTGTTTCCATGACAAGGTCAGACCTCAAGAGGAATATTAATTACCATTCACGCCCATCAGCAGCACCCAATAGACGTGTTGCGTAATTTATAATCAAAACGCGGCTAAAAATAGAAGTATTGGCCATTCTTCATTCAACTAGCTACGTGGATCGGTGAACATATTCATGATTATCGTCGTATTTACGTAATTCGTCAGTAAATGTGAGAAGAAATCCATCGCATTCTCATTATACTCCACGCTTCAGGATTTACGCTTACGAAAGATTCTCTGTACATTAACTAGAAACGCGACGAGGCGTTACACCATGTGACTACCGTTATGGTAGCTTTTTGGAGGGGTTATTTAGCTTATTCTAATTAAGGGTTCCAGCTAATTTAGGATTAATACCGCCACCAGAAACCAAATATGAAATGAATACCCAATCGTAAATAACCAATTGACAAAAAAATGTGTCTTCTGTCTTTAGCTGGTGAAAGACTGAAAGTACTTTGGTGGAAAATTGCCAGTCTCCTATGTAATATATCCAATGAGCACAACAAATACCTACATTCTTGAAGTAATGTCAAATACAGTGCAATAATTCATTCAATAATTTCAGTATAACACCAATTTCTGATTTATCAGCACCTGTAACCAAGCAGACCAACATAGAATAGAAATGTAATTGCCAACCTAGAATTTACCAACCACAATTGACCGTAACATCTGTTTCAAAAACATAGATATTCCCTAAGTCATACTGGAATTGTCCTCAGATAAATCCAAAAAGATAGTCAGAGGATGATGATTGCTCAAAAAACAAACCATAGCCTCCAGTAAGGCGAAGAGGAACCAACCTTACGAGGCAAATGAACACTTTTTTACATTTTCCAAAAAACCTGCTCAAAGTCAAATGTAGGTCATCCACCAAGCTATCAGGATGAATCCATTGCGTGCAAATCTCACAATTAAAAAATTCCTCATTCGTTTCTTCGCGTGACGACACCAATCTTAAAATCCGGGAACGACCGGGATCATTGATAACATTATTTTATGAATGGTTTTTCAAAGGGTTTACGAATTATTTCAGGAAGAATCTGAAATGCTTTTAAACTCTTTTAACTAACTTTTAAATATATAATTTCACAATGAAAACCTACTGTTTTTGAAAATTAAAATAAGTTGTAACAAATGATGCACAGCCTAAAAATGCATAATATTTTTATAACGCTCAATTTAATTTTATTTCGCTCCATTTAACGATAATTATCATTGAGTGTAAAACTTTCGAGTTTTCAAAATGAAAAATCTTGATATTTGAATCCTCCCAGAATAAGCTCTGGTTTTGAAAGGGTTAATTGTCTTTTATTGTTTCTGCCGGACCCGGAAATGTAATGGGGTTATGATATAATAATCTCCATGTAAATCTGATATCTGTCCATTCTCAATTGCTTATGCAATCTCAGACTTGCGCGCTGCCTCCGAGTCTCTAGCGGCTCCCAGCCTTATTCGTTTATCATTTGTGTGACGCTTTGTGAATTCTCGTATCAGTTTTTGACGTCTTTCGCGCAGCTTTCCTTTGTATTTTATTAAGTTCACGGATGAAGTCTTTCTGCACCGGATCCCTTAAGTACGTTTTACACGGTACACGGAATTGCGCAGTCTGACGTACGAGTGAAGGCGCAATCAAAATTGCGTCGTGTAAAGCGGTGAATTGCTTGAACACATGCGAGAATGCGTGGATGCGAAACGGCAAAATAGCCCCTGTTCTAATTTCGTTCATGCATTCGCGCAATTCCACGCCATTTTAGAAATTAATGCAGCTCTAACCTGCGCAATTCCGTGTACCGTGTAAAACGGCCTTTACTCTCGCTGCAAGGTGTGGTCGGACGAGTGCAAAATATCACCTCTCTCTTACTTTTCCATCCTAAAATCTAAATTGGATCGATTATTTCCTCCACTGGCGTTTTGACCACGTTTCATTTTTTATTATATCAAATTTTTTATGACAAAATATATGCTTTGCAGCGTCGCGGAATGTAAGGCACAAAGTCTACCCGTAAAAAAATATCTCGGACAGTAAGTTGGAAGGGGAGCTATGTCGTAATGCGATTCTTTTTAGATTAAACCTCGTTAACTTTCTGTTACAACATTTTTTCTCAGTATTTCCCATTGAATCGATTTGAAGAGTTCGCAATAGCTTATAGAACTAATATTCATCTATACTCTGGGCGAAATAATTCTGGTATTCAGAAATCTGCGCCTATTCAAATTTCATTAAGCTTGAATACATACGTAGAATTCACCGGCATGAAACGCGATAAAAATTAGAGAATTTCCATAAAAGCTGTTGCATAAATATCACCAAGTTTATATCTTGGCTGGTTTCTTAAAACCTTACTAGTTATATTCCGACATTTTCAATTGTTAAAGTATGCTTATGTTTTACGGTCAAACAATGTAATATATTTTCAGCATTAATCTAATAATTTGCCCGCTGATAAAATACATGGAAATCAATAAATCAAAATTGGAGTAAGACTGCATTAAAGGTAGTGACTCATGCTTTCCTTATTGAAAAAGTGGAGACGATGTGTCGGCGATGACAATTCCATAACACTTGATTACTGCCATATGGTGAGGGCTAAAACCATTTTTCTCCTGGGAGGATGTCTTATTTTTGATGGAATAGACAGGTAAACCATAAATATCAATAGGGTGTTATTAAGAGTTTATTCGGTGGTTGTTCTTATTAATAACATTTTTGTAATCAAGTTTAATCGACCAATCTTAATAATAAATGTAATTTTGTTAATGATTAGACGAGTCAAAAGAATTTCTTAACACACTTTACTTTATTAACAGTTGACTTGTTTTTGGCCCTTATAAATAACGTTTTAGCAGGCAAGTTTAATAGACCAATACAAATAATAAATATAATTTTGTCAATAACTAGAAATGATAAAAGAGCTGTGAATGTTTTAACGGGTCCTGTATCTCTGATATTTGAATATGCAAGCAAACGTATACTTCGCTACTATATAACAATGTTATTGTATGTAGTAGTATGTTATATTATAACATTCACAGGAGTGCGTGATGTAACTGAAATAAACCATAAATAAGCTACAAAGGGGTTATTCACTGGATTCTGCGAGGTCACAAATGAGTCTCATCAGTGGCTGTTTTGCCTATCATAAAGGTCAAGGGTAGTGCAGTTTCAAAGGCCACTGAATCGTACATATTAAGGATAGGAAGGTCGGTTCTTTTCCATTCAACTACGAAGAGAGATAATCGTCGATCGACTTCGGAATATTTAGCTCAAAACATAAAATTTCTAATAATACACGAGCAATCAGTATTCAATTTATTTATGGAGAAAGTAATTTTATCTATATTCGACATTTTGGAATTCCATAAAGACTTCAAGAGGCCCTTGAGGGGAATGACGTGGAACGCTATAATCACATATTGGAAGTTGTCGTGGTTGAAGCAGTGGAGTATTTGGTTTTTGTAATGGACTTTTAATCGACAAATAAGCGATATTAATGGCAAGTCACACGAGGTACACGCTTTTCAGAAGAAACTTAGCGCTTATTTTTCCGTTTTCTTGTATAATGTTGAACGGTTTTATAAACCATCAATTAAAATAGAACATTATTAAAATCATCAAAAAATATTATAGGCATCTCCTCACATTAGCCATCCATCCTCAATAAGCTAATATCTTTTGTTTTAATGTAATAAATAGTAATCCGACCTCGAAATATAAAAATACGTTTTAACCCACTAGTGCATAGCGTCCGATATATCGGACGCGCGTATTTAATTTTTTTTCTGGGCTCCAGTTGACATGCGCTACATTTTGACACTATATTAAGTTCAAATGGATGTCTGTCTCCACCGCTCCGCTAATATTTTAGTTGCCCTCTTGAATTTATCGACTTGAGAAGCATTTATGTGAGACATGGCATTGAAAAAATTTTCAGTCACTAACAGTTAAGTAACTTATTACACTACAGGTAAGTAAATTATTTTTAGTGAAGTATTTTGCTCAATATGTTGATAACTTTTACCTAATTTTGTTCTAAAGGTTGATGTTTTTATTTCCTATTTTCTCAAGTTTTGATGTTCTATTTTGTATTTTTCATCAACAATTAAAAGTGACCGTCCGATATATCGGACGCCATGCACGGGGGTCAGTTTTAGTAATCTATAGATGGCTGCTCTTATATTACTGAGTTTATACCAGTATACAGAGCAACATATCAGTTAACTAAAGTACATACTGAAAATATTTACTTTTTCATCCATGAGGTAAAATCTAAGCCGTCTAAAGAGGCGTGTGGCAGGAGATGCTAGGATACCTGCCGTCTACGTATAAAAAGCAAAATCTCAAAAAAAATTACATTAAGCATTTATCGAAGTCCTTCATATTAGGGAGAAAAACGAATTCCCGTATCTATCCGTTCGACAAATTTTCTCTCTTAATTTATCGCTTCTGTCGGACCTGGAAATATAGTGGGGCACTAACGTATTTCCCAGGTACTTCACTTCGTCTGTTGCCTTTATGTTAATGATTACATGTACTTTCCTGGATGGACAATGCCTGTTACTTTCACTCAGTGGTCACTCAACCCGTCACTCAAAATGGTTGATTTAAGCACTGAAGGGGTAAATATACACGTTCCACCAAATTTTTACGCCTGCGGAAGAGAAAATATTCATAGTTCTGTATTTGACCACTTTAATTGAGTTATCGACTTAGTTCTTGCATTAGTCAACAGTAATAATCACTGGTTTCACTCCTGAATCATTGTCCGCAAAGGGAACCGAATAAAATACATTTATAGGTTAACATCAAGGAGCACTTGAAAACAGTATACCTACTGAGAGATTAATTGTGTGGGGTATCTTTGCTCCGATTCATGGTTTAGAACTAGATTATATTGGGCCAAATTAAATTATTTAATATTGTGCCAAAGTTACCCCAATTCAAGGTAACTTTGGCCCAAATTTTTGAAAAAAAAATCCTGGATGTTAATTTAGTTAAATTTTCACAAACAGCCTTAAATTGAAGGTACATGATCTGTTAATAATTTTTTCCACTTTATATACATTTTGTATTGATTTTAAAGTTAGATAAGTTTTTTCCAAGTAATCGTGAAAAATTGGGCCAAAGTTACCCCAGCTGACGATAAGTAAGATCATAGTGTAACAGCGTAGTGTATACTTGAGGGCTCAGGGCATAGGCGGAAATGGTTTCCAGAATTTTAATTCTTAAAGAGCAGATAGATAACCTCTATGGTAAAATGTATCGATTACTCAAATGTAACGAATACTCGCATGAACTTAAGATTAGGTACATCACAAGTAAAAATTACTTTTTAAAACATGTATCGATTACTTATTAATATTACATATGATGTAATCGTTAGCATTAATTCGATTACTCTTACTTCGTGAAAATCGACGGGTCGTTTGGTTAGGTGAGGGTAGAGCTCACCCTGGGCCACTTAGGCCAAAGGTGTATGTACTTCATACATTCAGGGTTGGGGTACAGTTCCTTTCAATGGGCCACGTCGTACTTCGAGTATTTTCGTTTGAGACTGTCCTCAGGCTTCACCCGGGATTTGAACCTGGGACCCCTCAACTTAGCAGCCAAACGTTATATCCACTAGCATACCAAGCTCCCCTGCTAATGCCCGTACGTAAAGAAAATACCTTCAGCGATCGTTGGACAACTCAAGATCCTTGCCGCTACAGATACATTCCTGGAGCCAAATATTCCATTATCGTGCATACTGTGAACGCCTTTTATTTACCTTTACGACAGGTCTTTGAGAAAAGTACTGGATTTACCGGCGCGCGGCTGACTTTACAGAAAGGGACAAGACTGTTTCATTAAGTCTGCATGCAATAATTCAACTTTTTAAGGTATGATGATACAAAACTTGCGACCCAATCCCCTGTGCGACAAAGCACTCACCATTCTCATGTAAATGCTCAACTTAAACTTTTGAAATTCATCAGAAATATCGATTTTCTTCACAAACATCTTAACCATAGCAGATGATCTTCAAAATTTTATTTTTTATCATAAAAATATATTACCATTTCCAAAAAGAATATAATATTTCATTTAAAAATATAAATAATAAATCTAATACATTGTCAAAAAATAAATATGCTCTATAAGATAAAGATTGAACCAGAGCAGGGGCGCAGCTAGGAATTAAGGCTGGGGGGGTTAAGGTGCAACTAATACCGGGGCGTGTGGGGGTATGGAATAACCACCAGGATAAGCGGTAGGTGCGAGATTAATAAATTGCGAAATTTTAAGATACATGGTTCAAAATGGTGAGTTTAACGGCTTTCTGAGGGATATTTTATTAATCCTTACCCTATACTATTAGTAATGTCAATCCAATTAAGTAAAATGGATTAAACTTAAAAATTTCTCTGAGCTCTGGGGGGGGGTGTTTATCCCCCAAAACCCCCCCTCGCTGCGCCAATGAACCAGAGAAATATAAAAAGTTGAACGTTTTAAAAAACACTAACTTGGGAGCCGTTGAGAACTTGAATTATTACTTCCGTAAAATAATAAACCAAACTATAAATCAGAGCTAGGAAATCAGAGCTATGCTGCCCCATGTAGACATTTACCGACGCTGAAAATAATGGGTCACATCAGGTTAGCAACAGTGTCTATCGTTCGTCTAGATTTTACTTGAGATAAGATGATAAGATGTCTGGAGTCAGAGTCTGAAGCAAAATTATAAAAATCCTATGTCTAGGTGATAATCAGAAATGGCTATCAAAAAACTTGCAAAACAAGCCGATTAGATCAAAAAACGTTAGAGATGTCTAGCCATTTATGCAAGAGAGATAAAACACAGACCCAAGATCCTAGTACTGACAATAAGCACACTGTTAGTGATAAATACAGTAAAAATCTCTTTTATAATTGCCAGTGTCCACAGTCCCACTCCACGACACCCATTCGTCACTTCGTACTTATAAGATTAGTTGTCTAGAGTCAGAGTCTGAAATAGAAAATTAAAAAAAATCTTTGTAGTTGAGAATCTAGGTGAGAATAAAAAGGGTTCTCTATAAACTTGCTAAACAAGCTGATTAGATCGAAAACCAACATAGACGTCTAACCATCAATGCAAGAGGGAAGCTGAAGTTCACTATTGAGAAATCTATTACTTCACAACGGGAATTCTATGATGGTATCATAACAAACACATCGGGTTTCGACGGTAAAACTTTCAAACCATGTTTTTGTTCAGTGAAACTGGCAAAGAACAGTCTACGCAAACTTCAAGTACCAACAACTGAGTCTTCCTTAATTTTATCTATCTGAACTCCCTAAACTTTCTTGAATTTCCGTTTTAGGGATGGAAAAATGCCGGTCAAAATCGATTTTTCGACCAATCCATTTTAATCGAAATGAAAAGCTCGACTTTTCAATAAAAATCGATTAATTGAACCAAAAGATCGATTAATGGAAAAAATCTACCGTTCTCTTTTTAAAAGAAAAACAATTCGTAAAAAACTTGTTTATTCTTCATTTGAAAGGCAATCAAAATACACATTCTAGTCGTATAGCAAAATCCCAAAAATTTACTCAGGATACATAACTGAATTTTTAGTAGATAAAATCAACACAAGCAAGCACATAAAAGTTTTGGAATCACCGCTTGGAACCATTCGGCTGCACTAAAATTTGTAAGAAATATCAACTGATTGAGATGCTTTCTTGATGGTAGAGGGCGTACCTTTCCGATTTGAACGGCCTTATAGAAGAGCCTTTCACATGACATGGATGATCTTGTCATTGGCCAGTAGTGACGCTGTTGAGATACAACGAAATGGTAAATATCGGAATTGAAATATCGAATGTGGATCGAAGCTCGAAGATCATGGCTCGATCTCGATTTCCTCGATCTTTGAATATTAAAATTTCCATTTTCGACTTTAATCGAAATCGAGTTTTAATCGATTAGATTCTTCCATTACAATATCGAATAATTGTTCCATTACTATACGCATCACTCCCGCTCAACGGCCATTTTTCGCAACGATTAACTTAATGAAAACTTGAAAAATCGAGTTGGGATCTAAAATCGAAGATCATGACTCGGTCACGATTTCCTCGATCTTTGAGTATAAAAACTCGATTTTTGAATCGTTATTTTTTTCATTTCTATCCTGTATATCTACGACGAGCTAAAGAAAGAAATGAATGTGGAGATCCAGAAAAAAACCTAGGACAAAGGAAATAAAACAAGTTTTCCGGATTAATTATCATCAATTAAAAGCTAAGGAATTAAATGCGTTCAGGTGGGCCCTAATTGGTGGTTTCTGGATAATGTAGAGTTTAAAAAGTCGATTGCTTACGTGAAGGCGTAAAGAGAAAAAGCGACAACAAATAAAAGCGAACAAACTATGTATAAATCCACCAATTTATTTATGCGGTACTACTGGTTTCGACGCAGCGGCGTCATCATCAGGTACCTTGTGATGACGCCGCTGCGTCGAAACTAGTAGTACTGCATAAATAAATTGGTGGATTTATACATAGTTTGTTCGATTTTATTTATTGGAATGAACCTCCACAAAGTAGAGCCTCTTACGATACAGATTATATAGAAAAAGCGACATTTTTACGTGTAAGCTCTCTGCTAGTTTTAGGAAGGTGGATCTTCTTGATCGGCCCAGGGCATTGCCCCCTCTCCCAGCAAACCCACGATCGAGGGCCTTCAATCATGTGCGTGTATCAATGATGATGCTTCAGCGTAGCAAGGGGGACTAGTTCGATAACCGTCTGGCTGGAGCTGTCGTCACACTTCCCTTCAAAGCCTTCCTTAGGCCAAACGAGGCGTGCTATATAACGTGAACGAACAACACGAAAGAGTTACAGGGTATCGCATATTACCGGCTTATGCTGATTTCGACAAATTAACAGAGATGAATGGGCATTGAAATATACTAGTAATGATTACCAGTTTAAAATATACATCTACATAAGAGATTTAAGTTATTTTTTATTTAGCTGATGCGTAGTTTTCCGCGGCGTTGTCTAGATGATGTCTCCATGCTTCTGGGTTTCACCGCGTGGATTTTCTTTCGCGTCGAAGACCTGAAGACGCCGGTTGGAATACCGGAGAAACTGTCATCGCAAAGAAAATCCACGCGGTGAAACCCAGAAGCATGGAGACATCATTTTTTATTTAGGTTAAGATTAAATTCATTATAACAGTTTTACTTACGATATTATCTATATATTTCCAAATATAACCACTTTTAGATTAATTACGAAAATAAAGAAGTGCTAAATTATATGCAAATACTAAATTTTTCTTTTAAGGGAAGGAAAACCTCAAACAGTACCATGCAGTTTAAATAAAATTTAAAATTACGCTACTTTATCAGCTCGCTCTTGTAGCTATTTAAACACATTACGCTATTAAGTCTCACAAAATTAAAGACAGCCATTTTTACTGAAATTCAGCCATTCTTTTGAATGCATGGTTATATTCCATACTCATGCACATTTAAATTTTGAAAATTTATTCCGTTAAATGATACAAAAACACTAGAAAGGAAATATTTCCCAACCGATGAGATAAATAAAACGAGAGAATTGTCAAATTGAAAATCTCATTAATTTTCAACCACTTTCGTCACTGTAACTTCAATATTTCCATTTTCTAAAGTTTTCCCCCGTTTTTTGCACTCAATTTTATCATCTACAACTTAGAGAATTCCGTATTCTATCATGAATATACGAAAATTATTATTATTATATTCATGACAGTATGCGTAATCTATGGAATTATCAAAAAATTATTCCACTAAAGAGTGGTAAATGCGGTTTCAAATCCAATGAAGTTAAAATGATTGTTTCGTATTATTCGGTATTGTATTATAACTCCGCAGATTACGTTTTATGCAATAATTCCATAAATTTGACACAAAGAACAATGCTAATTTAAAATTTTATTCTCAAACAGGCTTGACGAAAGGATGGCACCCTCCCTTACGAAGGCGTAAGATTATCACGAGAAACAAAAAAAAACGAGAATGGGCAACAAACGCATAATATGCTTAACGTCATCTGGAGAGTTAAGTTATCGTTTGGACCAGCCTTGACCTGCAAGCGATTACTGACGAGACCAAAACGATTAGGGTAATGCACTCAAGTGAACAAATAAAGCAATAGCCTCAGTCAAACGGAGTTACGAGGATGATTCGGGTGGAGATACAGTCTGGATGCCAAGGAAACAAGTGTATTAAATACCCAACTTGAGATCATCTTTCGACCAAGATCTAGTGAGAATGGAAAGGAACTCACAGAAAATTGGAGGTCGCGCAGAATATGGCTTATCAACAAAAAAAAAAAAAAAACAGAAAGATAAGGCCGGAAGTTTTTCCCGGAAACGAAAAAAAATATCCTCTCACATTTTTTTCTACTACGTTGGAAGGTGGAGAACGTAATAATTAAAACTATTGGATTCTGTCTTGCACCCGAAGGAGCTTCAAAAATATTTTTCTTACATTTAGCAGATTTTTCACGCTTTCGTCACCATTAACTTTAACATTTACAAATTCTAAAGTTCTTTTCAACGGGTTTTTAGTCTATTTTACCATTAAGACCTAGGAGATTATATTACTATTAGAATTATTATACGTTATATATTTTCCCATGAAATTAATTGCAAAAACATTCGTTACAATCACTTCATTGGGATTTGAAACCGGATTTCCCAGTTTCTGAATATGCTGTCATTTACACTTACGGTTATCGGATAATTCTTCCAACAGTGGCTTAGTGAGCAGGTTCTTGATACCTGTATATAACTATGTGGACTTTGAAGCTAACAGCTTGTCTGGTGAAATCAATGGGATACCCTTTGTAATTCACTTTGGTTATGATGATTTTATGGTGTAACAACTAGCAAACTCACCAGAAATCGAGAGGTACGGGTTAAATTTCCGACAAAATTTTTCGTAGCGAATTCCTTCCTTGAGCGCATACTTTAATGTGACCGCTCATGAAGCCAGTTGCTTTAAAAAGTTATATACTTTCATCAGGCGTGCTCAATTAATTGAGACCTAAAAACATTTTCCGAAAGACTATGATGTGGAAATCCACGGCAATTTTAAAAGCATGATAAATTTAAGAGATACAGTTGAATTTGAGAGATAAAGATACGTAGCTGTTCTTGGAATGTGTTTCGTAATCGTAATGACTCGTAATCGTAATGATACACTCAATATCATCGCTTTGATGTCCATTTTATCTTCTCAGTTATTTTCTGCCAGTGTGAAGTTATTTAAATCACCAAAGAGTACCAAGAGTCCAACTGAAATTAAATTCTAGAAATGTTGGTGGTTGCTGTCGGGAAATGCTGCGAAGGTAACATTTTCTGCTCGACGTTTCACTCCTCCAACTGGGGGCTTCTTCAAGAGAATGGGAGGGAGACCGTTCTCGTCCCGATCTTATATAGGTCAACAATTGGTTTACGAAACTCCCTCCCATTCTCTTGAAGAAGCCCCCAGTAGGAGAAGTGAAACGTCGAGCAGAAAAGGTTACCTTCGCAGCATTTCCGAAAGTAACCACCAACACTGATAAAAGAAACTATAAAAATCTTCATACATACATTCTAGAAATTTATAAGAGTTGGCTCTAGAGGCCAGTACTATTATCGATAACTTCTAGACACAGGTTGCCTGTGATGTAAGTGAGTTTACTTGTCGAATAAGCAGTCGTGGAGAAAAAGTGGCTGCATTCCGAGGTGGTATGGGTCTATCCCTGGGTGAGATAGGCCATCTAAATGATAAATTAAGCCAGCGAAAATGCGGTGACTTGGCGACGCGACGGTAGGCTGCCAACTTGCTTGCTTCACATCATCCGGTAGAGAGGGCTGAAGGTCTTTTCCATATGAGTGTAGGATGGTGACCACAGTGTACTCTTCGGCGATACTCAATTCACTGCAGAAGTGGTAACATTTACTTTAAGGACTGTGGTACTGCGATGTGTAATGCAAGGGAAAACCACGTGGTTGTTACCCCGAGTAGTCGTGGCTACTCCATTATTTTAATATCAGACACAAGGAGGTTGTAAATATCTGGAGGAGCTGTTTCCAAGTTTTTAGAGTCGTCAAAGTTCCGCCATCTTGGTTTGACAATTATTGGTCTCCGACTGATATTTTGAGGTGACTAAGTTTTGTTCTGAAAATGAACTACATTAAGAGAAAAATGCTACCATAATCATTAGTATTTCGTCGGTGATTTTCATCTGATTTTTTCATCATTCGCGATGCTTCTATTAATGCATAAACTCTGCCTCTATTAGCCACTTTACTGGAGAGAATATCCTTGAAAATATACTTTATTTTCGTAATTGTTAGATTTCCTTTGGCTATAGTAAAATTAAATTCCAGTATAAGTGCAAGGAAATGACTAATTTACTCTCGTAAAATTTTACTTTCTGCAGAGCTGGTTGTAGAACGTAACCGTGGTGATTGGTAAGAATTTTCCCCTGGGAAAAGATGTCTGACAGAGTCATAACTTCGCGAAGCCTACCGATAAAGTAAGAAAAAAAGATTTACATTGTGCGTTCCATAGTTTATTTTAATATGTTAAAGAGTTATGACCAAAAATTTCACCAAATAGTAAGCATTGACCCTTATGGGATTGTAAATGTTTTGGTCAAAGTGGGCGTGGCTTGTCCTACCCCAGCACCCCCATTCCGGCCACACTTCGCTCCACGCCAAGGGCGGTAAAGGACGGACGGACGCCTTTACGGACCTTGCTCCACGCTCGAAACCAGTGGTGCCCACTCAAGATATTTACAACCTCCTTGATCAGACACGATGCATTTCTCTCAGGTAAAATATTCGATTAAGATGCGTTTTCTACACCATGGAGCAGGCAGTCTGCAGTTGGTCGTGGTACAGACCTCGAAGGGTCGCTAATCCGCAACCTTCTCCTCGAGTCGCTCACCATCGCTGGCCTCTCTCCTCGACCCTCCCAGCGCGGAGCTCCCTCCTGAAAACTGACCGCTCCGACTGCAATTTTAAAATCGATCAATCAATTCAATCGTCAAAAAAATGATTGCATGCATCGTACTACTGCCAATCGTGCGATCAATCACGTCTTTGAACCGTGTTTTCACTATGAAAAATAACGATTGTGTTAACTTTGCTAAAATTCCGGTGGTCCGCAGCCACAATTTGAGCAAAGTTAGCAAAATCGTTATTTATTGTCGCAGAAACACGGTTCAAAGACGTACTTGATCGCACGATCGGCAGGAGTAGGAAACAAACAATCATTTTTTGATGATTGAATTAATTGATCGATTTAAAATTGCAATCAGAGAGGTCAGTTTCTGTCAGTCGAGCAATCTCTTTTTCTAAGACCATGTTCTGGGGGTTGACTGGTCCCCCATTTAAATCTCCAGGCGAAGACTACCAGAGAGAATACATCGGTCATCTGTGATAAAGTTATGAGGATATGAGCATGGAACGAGAGATCACTTAGGACCTGCGGTAAGCTAGAAAACCTTAAGGTGGAAATGCAAAGATTGAATCTCGACGTGTTAGGAATAAGCGAAATGAAGTGGCCTGAAGGAGACTTTTGGAGTGACAGCTAAGGTTCATATACACATAGGTGTCATTGGCGCTGACTCCATGGGGCCTGAGGGGGCCCGTGCCCCCTCAAAAAATCTTTATGGGTGTGAGGAAAAAATGTGTCAGGCTTGTCGATTTTCCACGCAGGGTCCACATATCGAGATTCGAGTTATCAGGGTTCTAATGTTGATCATATGACTTCTAAAATGTTTAAAAAAACTTAAAACTCACTACTTATAAAATTTCTCGGGGCAAGATCCCCGGTTTGGGCCCCCCCAATATTTTTTGTAAGTCAGCATCCCTGATACGTGTATAATCCTAAGTTTTCCACAGAAAGAATGTATTCAGGGGAGAGATACGATAGATAAGGGAGACAATTTTGAGCCATTTTTGTCCTATATACATGAGGTCGCAACTCCTAAGTTACCAAGCTATGGCAACGTAAACATTTTTGGGTGCACTTTTCAGTTATCATGAAAACAGTTTTCTTGGGTATCTAATATTTTCGCAAATTTATTTAGTACTCTGGATTTCAAGTTCATTGAATAATTAATTTTGGAGGTGAATGTACGATTACAATTGTCTGAAACAATAAATCTTTGAGCTAGATTCATCGAGAGCTTTGAGTGAATATCAACAATACGATTGCGCAATCTCACCCATTTCGATATTAATTAATGTTTTTAGGCAGTAGGGTGGTTTCCTGTTTTTTTTATTATTGCCTAAATCGATAGATTACCACTCCTGGAGTACGTATTTCACGCTTTTCGTTTTTTAAATGACGATATCTATTTTTCGCGATCAAATGAAAAGTGAAAAATTTCAAGCGCGCGAAAACGGGACGGCTAAGTATGAATGCTGGGAAAAGCCTGTCTGACGTCATTCTGGTTCCGGCTACCGCCATGCGAGGCCACCTTGGCGCTAGGCTATGAGCGCCGCTACGATGAAGGCTGCTAGCAGGTAGCGCTTGGCTTAAATGAGGATTATTAATACCCTATCAAACGAAGGAAACTTTCCGACATTAGGCAATTTTAATAAGCGAATATTAAGAGATGATTCCCTGAGGTCTGCGGCTCATGCATGCATTGGTAATCTCAGACGATGTAAAACTCCCATCTACTCGTATAGGAACTAGGTCCCTGTGACGTCACGTGGAGTGGCATCGCATGGGCGCCAATCTGGCCTTTATCAAATGAGGATTCAATTGACCATTAACAATCGTCAGAACTGGGATTTCTAAAACCAAATAATTTGTATATAATGAATACACTAATGGTGGGTAACGAATCGCAATCAATGCCTTTCGTTTTCTTTGATGAAGGAAACTACCTTATTAAAATCACAAATTTTCGTCAACCTTAATTATTTAATGTCATTAAATATCCAGAGTATTATATAAAATGACGAAAAGGTTGGACACCTAAGAAAAACAGTTTTCGTGGTAACTACAATGTGCATTTAAAAAAATATGTTTTCGTTGCCATAGCTTGTAACTAACGACTTGCGACCCCATGTGTTTGGGACAAAAATGTTTAAAATCGTCTCCTCTACCACCTCCTGAAGTAATGCAGATTCCCCTGAAACACCGTGTATGTGTGTATAAACCATTAGGAGAGGGTACATCGGTCTACTGTGATAAAAAACTTGGGAGCCAATTGCTGTAAAGGAGTTAACTATTTCTACTCTAATACCTTAATACCTAATCCAAACAATTACATCATCGTTCCTTTATCTCTTTAAATATTTTCCTCACACGTTAGTGAACAACATCAGGTTCATCATTTTTTTATATCTCTGCCTTCCCCATCAATTAGAAATGACTCTTCAAAAACAGTATCACGACTTTTACCAGTAACTCCCATCGTGATTCTACGGCCAATGCCTTCCAAAACCGATGAAAAAAATCACGTAAACAAGAGTAAGAAACTGATAAGATAAGGACGCTCTGTCGCAGAAAATTTTCGAACATCGGTGACTCACTTTCCTAAAGAAGATAACATCACTACATTACTAGGGATACGTCTTTCACAAAAACTCCAGCATCATTCGCTTCTTGTTGCGTCGCATCAAATCATTATCACGGGGAAATACGCAATCAACAACGTGTTTGGATATCCTGTGATAAAAAACAGAGCGCCGAATCTGAGTCAATGGATTGATTTCCGGGAAGGCAAACACGGAAACCATTCGATCAATATCGATATATCAATTATCGATAGCGATAGGGTTCATTACATTTACAAACAGTCACTTAATCGTTAAAAAATTCCAAACCAGCGACGTCTAACGTTGAAACCATGGTCGTGAATAAATATTAATATGAAAGCACAAAGTTCTTCTTTTTTAATTTAATTGTGAATCTCTTTCATGATGCACAAAGGTTAAGAAAAGACTTCGCTGTTTCACAAAATAAAATTATTGGGACGGGACAACTTAGTTGGTGACGTTATGAGGCATGATGGCCTGATGAAGACTATCGTAGAAGGTGGAAGGGAAGAAGGGCAAGGTACGGCCTCAAATGAGTTACACAGGACAGGTTATAAATTATACAAAAGAAAATAAATATGTCACTATTGAAAGGCTAGCGGATAGGAGAGAGGGATGGAGAGCTGCGTCAATCCAATCTTAAGCCTTAATCACACGATCATTTTTTTTCGTCGCGAAAGTGATCACTATCGCGATCACTGCGCAAATCGATCGTCGGCGGCAATTGTTTTTCGCGATCGCGATGAGGATTCCCATCGTTATTTTTCATCACTCTTCCGGTCGCTTTTTCCGTCGCTAAAACCGTCCCTAAAATCCCATATCAGCCAATGGGAACTCATGGTCGTATGGTGTGATTGCAGCGCAGCGTTTGACAATTGTGGGAATGACATAAATAAACAAACACGCTATATAATTTCGTGATGTGGGTCCTATGACAACGAGCTGTGATATTAGAAATGATGTGAAAAGCGACGGCGGGAGTGACTGTGTGATTCAGAAAAATTATCACTAGAGCGATTGCTTTTCGCGACGGTAAAAGTGATCTCGATAGTGATCACTTTAACGACGAAAAAAAATGATCGAGTGATTCAGGCTTTAGAATTGTTGACTCAATATGATGATTGCTCGTTACATCGCGTCGAATACCTCAACCTAAACAATAAACTTTTCGATACCTCAAATATCAAAGGTATAATATTTCAAAGTCGATGGGAGTTCCTCATGGTGGATTTTCCCTCTGCTTGTATGTAATGAGTAGATTAAAGCATGATTATTATTTATTTCAGTAACTTCAAGCGGGAAAGTCCAACTCTCAATAGCTGTTGTTTGATCCTATAACGTAATGGGAAACAAATACCATTTCCCGAGTGACGCAGGCCCGATCGCTCATCGGATGTCTTCATGAAGAGGTAAATCCATCACTCAGAACCAGGATTAAGTAAGTCATATCATGCACTCCGCTACAATCCGCCTAGAGATAATTTTTCAGAAAGAATTTATGGTCACTCAATCACTCACACCAAACTCCGAATTGAAATATGATTGTTACATTGCCAATTCCGATATATTTCTACAGTTTTACGCACGTATCAAAACTTTTGCAGCACAAATTCATAATTAGGTTATGTAACTTTATTTTCTCGATACCAGTGAATGGACATTGAAAAAGTTATAATTCTAATGCTTGTTTGCATAAAATTATACTTGGCCTATTAAAGTCAATATCTATCTCGATTCCCCATTAAAATATGAAGAATATATTCATGTGAAGACACCTTATGAAGAATAGATTCATAAACTATAGATACATTTAGAAACTCGTAGGTTCCAGATTACTGTAATTGCTGCGTTTGCAGATGCATGGCTATTATCAGAAATAAAGGAAAAAAATTATTTGCCAAATTACAAACTGAGCCATCGAGAATGAATTTCAAAAATAACTGCTCAAGAATAAGAAAAAAGAAGGAAGAAGTACTTAAATTCTCATGCCTTTATCCAGAACTCATTTTTGGCTACTAGAGCCACAAAACATTCCGAAAAATGGCGCAATTGAATATTCTCAGTAAATTCCGACGAGACTTGATCATCAACGGCCAGAATTTAAGTAAAAAAATGGAATAGGGGTATTGAGTTTGAACACCTGGTGCAATTTGAAGCCTTTCCTTTATACAGATATAACGGAAAATAATTTACATTGAGTCAATTTTATGAAGCAACAATTCTTATTTCGGGAAAACACGCTGGCTTAGATTTAATTTGAAAGTGAGGTCAAAATGTGCCATCAATCGAAACTTAGGTTGATGAATCATTTGCATAACAACACCACCAAATTACTGATACAATTTTACGGGAAATGAAGCCTTATATAGCTTTTGAATTGTCTCAGTTACAATTGTACTTTCTTTTTTTGCTGCATGTATATCAGACCTCTCTGTCAACTGAAACAAACGTACAAGTTAATATTTCATTAGAAGTCCTCGTGAGTAAAACTTTTCTCATACGCTATTCTTCATTATATACAACATCAATGGTAATAATAATTTTTATAGACACATAACACGTACATTATCTTATGTAAGTTGGTGACTTGTCACAAAAATTTGGAGCGTGTGTGATCCGGTGCAGAAAGACTTAATCCGCGAACTGAATAAAATACAAAGGGAGGCTGCGCGGTTCGTCAAAAACTGCTACGGGCGTACAGACAGCGTTACTCATTGTCAGATGTAGAGCGAATTAGGCTGGGAGACTCGGTGGCTGCGCGCTAGGCTTAGATTGCTTGAACAATTGTGAATGGATATCTTAAAAAGCGACTCGCAGAACAAAATATTAGAGCCCCACGCTATTCCCAGGTTCGACAGAAGCGATAAATTAAGAGAGATGTTTTGCCGAACGGATAGGTATGGGAATTCGTTTTTCCCCGAACCATGAAGGACTTTAATAAATGCTAGTCGTGATTTTGCTAGAGCATTTCCTTCTTATGTGTAAATGAATGGTGTCCTCACACCCCTACCACACGCCTTTTAGGCGGCTTGCGGGGTAGTATGTAGATGTAAATGAAAATAGCAATAGATTTGTTTTTATAAATACAGTGGAACTTGGTTATAACGGCATCGGCTGTAACGTCAACTCGGGTTTAACGTCACATTTTATACAGACCAGCCAAAATTGAACATTTTATGTTGTACGAAAACCCGTTTATATCGTCGACAAATATTGCGACGCTCGGGCATAGCGTCAAAAATTTTGCGATTCTTAGGTTGCGAAAGTGCTTCATTGCTGCACTGCTTCAACACTCAGCGCGCTTCAAGACGTTCGTTGCACAACGGAGAGAATTTATATTTCTGAAAGGACCGTTCAAAAGAAGATCACAGATTTTTTTCGACAGTAAAGTAAGGTTTTTATTAGGCTATAAAATATTTAATTGTGAATATCATTTTTTTATTATACATGTACATTCCAAGGTTCGAGTAGATTTCAATAAACAGTGTTGTATATAGCAGAACATTTGCGTTTTTACTTTGTCCTTTCACTCAGATTAAAGGCTGCTTTTTTATAACGTCACACGGATATAACGTTAAAAATCTTCTGGTCCCTTTGATGACGTTATAACCAAGTTCCACTGTATATCCAAATATCTCATTAGGGATGTATGGATTAAGAGCGATGTGAGCATATTTTTTGGCAAAAATTTAAGAAAATTAATTAATTAACTTTACGTAAAAAACCACCTTCAAAAACCAACATTAATTTAAAAATCATTACATTATGATCGTTATAAAATTATTGAGCTTACTTTTCTATTGAGAACTAATTGGCTTTTCCAATAAATATACAATACCAACATTGGTACCATCTTTAAAAAAAAGTAGAAAATACCTTCATTCTTCAAAAAACGCAGGCAAAGAAAAGAAGAATTGGAATCGCAATATATAAGTTAACTCTGGATTCTTCTACACTTAATAGGCAAGATGTTGATGCCACCCCCTTGAATCAAAGGAAGTATAGAGAATGAACAGAATATGATAATATATTCTTTACCGCCATGGAAGTCGAAGGAGAAAATGCAACACCGCTATCCTTAGGTGGATTAAAATTTATATTCTCTAGGGCGTCCGAGACGTGTCATTTTCCTCCTGCATTCCTACGGAAGGAACGGTGTCAATTGGCCAATCGCACATAGTGCCAGCATCCACAGAGGATTATAACCGCCTTGAATATAGGTGCAGTGGTGATTATATGTGATATGCATTGTGTATGGTAGGAAGAAAATTACAACTTGATAAAAAAATGATGCTTGAGAAAAATATATAATAAAATAAACTATATAAAAATAGCAATTAATAATAAAAAAGATAAAATAATGTACATTAAAACATTAGTTACTTTATAATTAACATCTCAATGCAATTTTTATGAAACTGTTTTGATTCATGTTTTTAATGTTAAATTTTTTAGCTTCTGCTGACATAAACAACACACTACTCATACAACAAAGACTGATAATAATAATTGTTGATGAAGTCTTCTCGGGAAATCAGCCGAGTCAGGATGGACAGTGCTGCCAACGTTTCAATGGCCTTCTCTGCCATCGTCTTCAGGGCGAAATTTCATTCTTCCTCAATAAGTTTGTCATGAGAGTGTGATTGTATTAGTGGACAAATATTAGCCTTTACTTGTAAATTTAGGTTTATTTAATTTAAACTTTTTTAATCATTGGAGTAAAAATCATATTGGAGGAAACTTTATTTGCTTTAAATTGGAGCAACAACCAAATCAGGAAATTCCGCGACTTATTATCGAGCAAGGTGGCTGCCAATACATATCCCATTCTTAAAGGAAAAGGAGCAAGTTTTTTCTTCTGAAACATATGGTAAAGATTGAGGTCTTTCTTGTTTTTTTTATATTTTTTGATCGCGTCTCGTCGCCCTCATAAATATGTTTTCTACTTTATGAAAAAATAGTAAAAAATTAGCAAACTTTAGAATGTTTAATTACTATATGAAATTTTTTTAAAAATTAATATACTTTCCGCATAATACTTAGGAAACGTTTATTATTTCAGAAAATATGCTTTGAAATTTATAGAAAACAAGCTTATCGACTCACGAGCGAAAGTAAAAACTCGATTTTTGTGAAAATTCCGATCCGAATTTTTTTTTATTTTTCCTCATTTTTAACGGTTTCTGATGACTTGATGGATGAACCAAATATTTAAACAGCCATAGTTCCAAATCCACGACATTATATTATCAGACTGTACCACATTTTTCCAAAAATTAGTGAAAATTTAGGGTTTTGTCAAGGTTTTTTTTTATTTCTGCCCACTGTGCGTCAGTGGATAGAAATCTGCAGCTCTCTTGCCGAAAGTGGATTTTCGGCCGATCTAGTTTCGTCTCTTCCACGGAATATAACGTGAGGTCGCGCACGTAGATGCAGTGGGATAGAAACTTATAGACCACGCGCTGAGGTCTATTTTTGGCCTCGAAGAGTGTGAGTAAACAAGTTTTTTGTGGAATAAAACAGTAGAGCAATCATCAAAATTTGAGTATCGTATCGCAACGGCTAAAAATGTGCCCTTTCTTTTCTTATTCGTGGCAAACTCTCTAGCCTTGGCCTCTCATTACAGTGATTTACTTCTTTTGTTATGAGACTTGGGCCTTTCTTTTTAATTTCTATTGTGATTTTCCTCTTATTTGTTTTTGGATTTGCGCTTCTGACTGGGTGCATTTTTTATATTCTTCCTTTTTGTTTGCCTAATAATGTCAACATATTACATTTTAGCCGCTAAGTACTTGCCACCTGGCCATTGGCAATGTGTCAATTAATAAATAAACCATGGGCGTACCCAGCGAGGGGCAGTTGCCCCCCTGGATGCAAAAATCGCAAATGTCTTTAAGGAAAATAATATTTTTTCAAGCAAATAATTTTAAAAACTAATAAAGAGCTGTCACAGGTTCCTTAAAATGTTGGTTTAAATCACCTTTTCCATGCTTAAAAACTTGAACAACCATGGCTTGCCCCCCCTCTAGTTTTGATCTTGGGTACGCCCTTGACATAAATAAACCTTTTTTGAAGCTCGTAAAGACATTGCATCCTCTTATGCGGTTAAAATGAGTAAAAATTATGGGTAGGAATTTTTACTTAACGTCGTTTCAGACATTCTTTCGGCTCAATCACTCAGTGATTCAACCTGAATGTTGGAATGGGTAGGTGGGGGGTACAAGCTCATCACCTATTTAGTATTTTCCTAAAGAGTTCGCCGACTGAGGCAACCTGAGCATACGATTCACCCACTTGAGTTTCCCAGGATCGCGAATCATTTACGTTTTATCCGTAAAACTTTTGTCGAAGTAGAGGAGGACTTGAAAGACGAATAAGGCTGGGAGCCGGTAGAGGCTCGGCGGCTGCGCGCTAGGCTTCGATTGCTTGAGAAATTGATAATTGATATATTTCAGAGGGACAAGGAGAACATCATATTCAAGCCACAATAAATGTCCTGGTTCAACAGAAACGATATATTAAGAGAGATATTTTTTCCGAACGGAATGGAATGGAATTTCTTTCTTCCCCGAAAAATAAGATTTCTATTATAATATAGACTAGGTGAAACATCGTTAGAGCCTTTCCTTATTATTTGTCAACGGCTGGTGTCGTAACTCCCCCCGCTTATTGAGGCGGCTTGCGGGGCAGTATGCAGATATATCAGTTAATACTTATGCTAAAAGACCGTGGTGGCCAATCAGTGGCGTAACTATGGGGGGATAAGGGGATAGATCCCCCCCAAAGCCTCAGATAAATTAAAAAAAACTTTAAAACTATTGTCTTGTTTTGACATATAATAACTACATCAGCTTAAAGATAATTTTTAGTGCCAAAATGATATAAAATGTATTTCCAGGCGTGCCGTTTTTCAAAAATTTTCCCGGTTGCCTGGGAGGGGGGTTGTCACCCCAGGCCATCTCATCCCCCCTAAAGTATATTCCTAGTTACGCCACTGTGGCCAAGTGAGTAGACCGTTGTGTTACTGAAAGAAGAGTCCCAGGTTCAAACACCGGAGATACATTTGAACAGGGGCGCAGCTAGGAATTAAGGCTGGGGGGGTTAAGGTGCAACTAATACCGGGGTGTGTGGGGGTATGGAATACCCACCAGGATAAGCGGTAGGTGCGATATTAATAAATTGCGGATTTTCAAGATAAATGGTTCAAAATGGTGAGTTTTACGGCTTTAAGAGGGATATTTTATTAACTCTTACACTATTCTATAAGTAATATCTGTACAATTAAGTAAAATGGGTTAAAATTCAAACTTTCTCTGACAATGAGCTCTGGGGGGGGGGGTTTCCCCAAACCCACCCCTTTCGCTGCGCCACTGCATTTGAATACTTCAAATAAATATCCTCGCAGAGCGACTTGGATCAGGGAAATCAACTGGGCCCCTGCCGTGCACGTGCCATTTTCACATGCCAGTGACTTAGTCTGGGGTGACCTCTAACCTCACCTTACCAAGCCAAACTCGGTTTTATGTACTGGGAGTGTCATACCCCGTGAGTAGAGTATTTATAAAATGATTTAATTATTTAAAGACACATTGGAAATAGGCCAATGGCCATGTGGCAAGTATTTTACCGCTAAAATTTAAAGCCTGTACTGTGATTAAATTATTGGGATAACAAAAAAGAAACAATGTGATAAATACATATAATCTGAAACGAACTGTTGGATATAAGATCAGGGACCACTATTACTATTTACATATAAACAAGTAGACGAATAAACTTTAGCGCACATCCTTTTCATAGCGGACACGGTTAGTAAAATGAAACTTGTTGGAAATTTTACGAAACCTTTATTTGACTACTTCGCTACGCTTGTCTATCTGCGATGAGCAGAAATGATATCCGCCATCAAAAAATTTCAGCGCAAATTTATTACCGTGTATCTTCCCGCGCGTAGATCATTACACACGGCTTATGTCGTGAGTTCACAGTTAGACGTTCGAATCTAAATAGTTGTCGCGACAACCTCCATGAAGTGGGCTGGGTTAGATTTGACCTACATTCGTCATCGGAAGGACTTGATTTACGAGATGTGGTCCCTAATGGGACAGTTTGACAACCAATACAGTCGAATCTGAGGCGAGAATCATTCTCTGGGCTTCAACGCGGTTTTTTTTTCGAAAAAAAAAAAAATGAATATGGACAGCAGGGGCGGTCTGGGGTGATTAGAGGGCCCTTACCTGGTGCCCTCCTTACCGAGGGATTCGGGGGTCCTCCCCCGGAAAAATTTTAGGGAATTACATGCATGGATTTTACGCTATTCTGGCTCTTTAAAATTGGACACAAGTAAATGAAAAATAACAATTTCGTAAGAATAAATACTATGAAAAGTTAGAATTTCACACTAGCTTATAAAATTTAATAATGTATTATGGTCCTATTGAATTAATACAGTGAATTTGTTCCTTGAAACTGCACTGAAATCTTAAAGACCTCTAAAATAACCTTTTCGAATAACCATTTCAAAAAAAGCAGCAGGTTGTCTTATATCTTTTGACACCCACATTTTATTCTTTATATAATATTTTTAAACTGAATGTGTTGTAAATAAAGCAACTAATGCAAACGCAGTTTCATAATTGTAAAAAGTTATGGTTTAAGTATTCAGTCTTTTTTTATTACACCTTTCATATACGTACGCTTCACGATAGATGCGAGCCTTGTGGGATCCGGGTTCCCTAAGCTCGGGGCCAGTGGCGTAGCCAGGAATTACTTTCCTGGGGGGGTTTCCAATACCAGAAGGGAATATTAAAAAAAAAAACAGGGTACTAAGTAATGGGTTTAAAACTAATTTGAACACTTTGCATAATCGAAAAAACTTCATTTGTTAAAGAAATATTTTGTAAAGTCGCGATTTTTCAATATTTTGTTTTCTTCTATAAAGGAAATAATCGTGTTTTTATGTTTCGGAGGGTCCGGACCCCCCAGACCCTCCACCTGGCTATGCCACTGCTCGGGGCCGACCTGATCAGACCGCCCCTGATGGACTGGTAAAAAAATACGGCTCCAATTCGTATCGAGTTGAGACCCTAACGTATTGGGGATGTAGGAAAATCATGCTATGCCTCTGCAAGTAAATATAATGGTAAGCTTAAGGTTTCCTTTAAAATCACAGTGAACGAGGAGTTCATTTTTGACGGCAGCAGGAACGTTTCTTTAAAATACAACCTACTATCTAGAAAGTTAACTCAATAGGCAGGTGGTAGTATTCCAACCGCTACTGTGCACGAGTATGACCACTTTTAATACTATTAAATAGTATATAAAGGAGGCCATGTCACGAAGATATTTTTAAAAATAGATGCGCCTTGCTGAAGATTGGACTAGCTGAGTTATACAAAACGTTAATAAAATTCCTTTGATGTTCAGGGGAAAAACGAATTTCTCTGCGAGCTATGTTCAGAAAAGAATGGGAATTTTTGAATTTCTTGGGTTTGGTGGTTGGATTTTTCCATAGCTATTGGCAATGCCACTCTTTCATCTTATTATTGCAAACACAAATTGATAACTGTGAAAATCACTTACAGGCACTGAACGATTAAACATGTACCAACAAGAGCGGATCCAGAATTTTATTCTGGAGGGGCACATTGGTCTGGCAGGCAAACTATCTTCTCATATTTGAGATTAAAAACACCATACAACAATTACTGCACAAAATATTCTCTTTATTTTAATATGAAATTAAATGATAGAGCCGTAATACTAAAAAAAATGAACGTAACGATAACAGTATTGAAAATCTTGTCTATTTTTAAGCATCTGGTTGGGGAATGTGCCCCCACCCCATAAATCTGCTTTGGATTCTTGAATTACGCACATCTTAAGAATTAGAGACATTAGGCTAGCTTTTGCCAAACCTCTCATGCTAAAAAATGATTTTTCAGGACACCCTACAATTTCCTTATGAATTCTTCCGGAAGACCAAAATTACCAGAGTATTCCAGATTTTCCAGGTTAAAGAACACCCTGATACTGTACAAAGTTTTTTTTCCAAAGAGATCATTTAATCCTTTTACTGCCACCGGGACAATATATCGGCCCTCGCTGGTAGAGAGAAAACTGCCAGGGGCTTATTTATCGGCACAAATTATTTCCTTTTTTTTCGTGATTGTGGCCTTTTCAACGGCTGTAATTTACGTAAACCCCCATAATCTATCTTTGGTTATAAGATGCAAGTATATCTTAAGAATTGGGAAAACAATCTAGACATTAAATAAAATTAAGTAGCCGAAAATTTTTTAAATCTGAAATGTTGCTAATTCCAGAAAATAGCCTTGGCAGTGTTCGTACATCCCACCTGAAATGGGCTGGCAGTGAAAGGGTTAATGTTATCAATGAAATTCTGTGAGAATCACCCCATATATTAAACTAAAATTTGAAGTCCATGACACTGTTTGAAAATTCAGTTCAGTATAGCACCGATTACTGCTGATAGTTGAAATTATCGCACTAATTACTAGTTGAGAAATAATCAACCATAAAACACTAAATACAGGATTAGGACCAAATGATTGCAATATAAGCAATACTAAAGTAAAGTGATTACCATCTTTTGAGGGTGTAATGTTAACAAATGAAGCTATTTTGACACCCGAAAAACAGCTATCTCCACAGAAAGGTGAATAAAATAGGCCATGATAATTGAATAATATGTCAAATTTGGGAAGGACACAAGTTCATTCTAAACCAAATATACAATATGCAACGAGGATTCCTATACTTTTGTAAAAAAAATCAGATATGCATTTTTACAATCGATTCCACATTAAAACAGCCATGAATAAAATCAATTATTTTCAGCATAATCAATTATTATGCCTTCATTACACCTTTCCAAAAAACTTCAGTTCTAACCTATATCTCTTTCAAGAGTGAATTTTGGTTTGATTTAATTTATCATGTGATTTCTTTATTACTACCATGGCACTTAAGAAAGATCATGGAAGCATTATGAGATAACCTCAGATGCATTCCAGGACAAGAGCAATTCAGTTTTTGAGTCATTAAGATTATCGTAACCTAAATTGTCACACTCTCATACTCACACAGGGTGGCCAATCAAATACAAACCTTAAATTTACAACCTATTTCAGCAATTTTCCAGGTTGACTACACGTATGCCATGGAAAATCCATTCTAATGGTAAATCAAAATGTGAACAATCTTAGCACAATAATTTTCTTTAAAAATTCAGAAAAGAATGACATAAAACTGTTTCAATAGTTATCTAGCACCATCTGCGCAATATTGAGAACTTGGATGCTCAAATCTAGACGATAATTATATTTAAAGATGACAAGGAAAATTCACTATTAGACTTACTCAGCAAATATGATCTTTACATGATTTTTACTATTGTATTCCTGCTACTCCATGAATTTTCAGACACAAATTCAATGACCATCCCAGTTTTACAGAAGAGTGGTTACCCTATTATAAGGAGTATGCACACACTCAGGGGCGGATCCAGGATTTCTTTTTGGGAGGGGCACAAGCAAGGCCGTATCCAGAATTTTGTTCAGGGGGGGCTTGTTATACAAAACGAACGAAATAATGGGACCGTATTAAAAATCTAGCATATTTTCAAGGGTCTGGGGGGGGGGGCACGTGCCCCCGTGCCCCCCCCCTGGATCCGCCTATGCACACACTCCCATCTCTAATCAAATGCATATCACATCACCACCATTATGGCCAAACTAGGAACTAACTAGCAAGTTAAAGAGCCCAGGACTGAATGACATCTTTGAATTCATTTAAAAATTTAAAAGACAAAAATCATATCAATCGAAAAGGTTTTGCTCAACTTCAAAAAGGTCATTCTGCATTCCCCGCCCACATTTGGAGAGCAGCAATCCACTTAGGGGGAAAATCAGAAAGTAGTATGACTTTGATGGTCAAATCTCTTTTATTCATATTCTACTTCAGTATTTATATACAAACTATAATTTTCTACAAAATGCAGTACACATCCTTTCTTATTTTGACCCTTACATATGCTTACAATATGTAATGGGGTGGGGGTAGAGGGGGGAGAGATAGGGGAAGTGGGACAGTAAAACAGGCAGGAGGGGAGGTCAGGTGAGGATGGAAAGAGGTAGTATAGATTTGAGGGACCGTGGTTTCTTTCTTTTTGCATGTAAAAATTAAGTTGAAGCTCTAAAAATTACTCTCTTTTCTTTATATTATTTCTCCAAGGAAAATGCTCTTCCATCAGAAGCCATTAACTTTGAACAACTAACAATTGGGTTAGTAAAAAATTTTAATCTATTCCAGCTCACTACCATAAAAAAATGCTAGAGGGAAAAATATTCATCAAATAAGAGGTTATTTTTTTTATCTGAGTGCTTGGGCAACAATGCTACTCTCATTTAACAATTACAAACGCTTTTTTATATTATAATGTTCCTGAAACTTTCATCAATGTCAAAAAGAACTTATGAAAAATAAATGCCTATTTATCGTGATTGATTATGATCACGAAGATGAGGTTTATTTCAAAGAGAGGTAGAAGAACCAAGTTCACGTGGGTAATGTGGAGTAATAGTAGCAATGAAAATAAATATACACTCTACCTTTGGAGAAATATTTACTATTGAAAGACATACATTGATTTTGCATCATGGTGCTTGATAAATGTATGTTGCAATGAAATCCTCACTTAACGTGATTTGTTTCTACTTGAGGTAGTCATGCAAGGAGCAAATATACATGATTAGTACTTAAAACATTTAAAAAATCATTTTCATACTTTTCAATCATGAAATCAGGAGTTTCAAACTTATCTGAGTATAATAACGATCACACCATTTTATAATCACAATATGACTTCTACCATAAACCAATAAAATTCCAAATTAAAAAAAAAACACATTACTTTCCAAGAAAATGAAATTTCAGCTAACAGGACAGTTACTCTTTGAGTCCAACAGGTTATCTATACATAATAGATTTAAAAGAGCCCTTCACAGATACAACAGCCTATCCTGCTAAAATAAAATGAAAGTTTTTCGTGCATTTACAATTCTGAATGATTGGTGGAGTGCACATCCTAGATTCATAACTATTCCACAGGAATGTCAGCATCAATGTATGCAAAAATGTGTGAAAAGGATATGTCATTTATGTGTACAAAAAATAAAAAAAATTACCTTCATTTGAATCCTGCATTTAAACACCTGAGTTCTGTTGTGAAAAGTATCATTTATATTCATAATATATACTTCTATTATTACTTATGAGGTAATAGTGTATTGTTTTTGTACTGCAACAATCACATGAAAACAAGGAACAAGCATTGATGAAATATACACAAATGTTTAGTGTACAGTGCAGCAAGTGGGAAGGCCCTGTCAACACAGACTCACGATGACCAACCTAATACACGCTGGCAATACAACTAAAAAACATTGGCAGGGGGGCATTACGACTTGCATCACGGACAAGTGGCCATTCCCAAAATGTCCAAGGGGGAGGGGGTATCAGAAGAGACCCCTAACGTGATCACGCAAAACACAACGGGAGAGATACATAGGGGGAGGGGGGTAGTACAGCTTCTAACGCTAAAAAACTTCCGCCTCCTCAATGGGGAGAGGAAATGTGGCAAGTATATTGCTTCAAAAATTGCTCTCTAAAAACTTCTTTTTCATTTTTAAACCTCGTCTTCTTTAGGAACATCATTACTTTCAAAACTGCCCCATATATGCCACTCACCGGACTGCCCGTTATATATATAAAAGGCCATTTTCTTCTATAGGTGGATCGGCCACCGACCGAAGAGACCGGACCTCAAAACTTTATATTTGACTTTTCGGAGGGTAGAGGGAGGGAGGTATAAGGTCAGGGTAAGTTTGAGAAAGGGCAGGAGAATGGGGCGGACTGTATGTGGGGGGGGAGTGTCGGAATATGGGTTGGATGAGGTGTTTCCATGTGTGATTGCATGTCTGTGAGAGTGATTGGGGCAAGACATGGCAGAAAAATATTTTCAAAAGGGTATAAAAAATGCTCGACTCCAGGGGCACTCGTTTTCTCGTATACGCAAATGGATGAATACAAAGATATAAGTTCATATATTTTGTAGCATTAGTAATTTTCCATTTTCCCTGCAGAATGGTTGGGTATTATTTTCCGCTTACAAACACCACATTGGTGGGTATATCAAACTACTTTTTTTTTTACAACGTGGAATGGCCGAATGTTTCCTTTCGGCTACCCTGCTTGGGCTGAACTATCGGCCTTCCTTCAGAGCAATCAAATCAGTCAACAACAGAGAATACCAAGCCACTTTTAAGCAAGGTTAGCAAAGTTATTCACAATTTAAAAATCGATTTCCTTTGGTCTAAAATTATAAAGATGGTGCAGGCCCTACTTGCTAAGGGATCACATAATGAAGAGGTGCAAGCATCCGAAGGCTCCAGGAAGATAAAATTCAATGGCGCAAAACCCTTGGAAAACGATATATGCACATATCCAATTTGGGGCCACTAACTAATACCACACTAATTATTTTTGCAGGCGGGAGCCAATGAAAAACAGCAGAAAAATTCAAAATGCTTTTGCCTTTAAACAAAAACAAATCTTAACATTTAACTTAAAATTCCTCTGCAAATGTTTAAATATTCAACTGTTACCATAAAGTAGTAATTTAAATGCAAATGACAAAAAAAATCAAATTTGTAAGCACGAGGACCATTCATGCAAGTAAAGATGGAATTGAAAATCAAGAGAAATGCACATGATTCTATCAATAAATTCTCAAGTAAAAATTTTTTAAGAAAATTCTATGCCAGCAAATAAAACTAGGGTTATCTAAAAATGCAAATAAGAAAGCAAGCTGCACAACTCTTTCACTAATTTTACCCTCACATAAGAATCAATAGGTTTCAAATCAAATTTCAAACTATTGTAGTTAATCAGAACACAAAAACAATTTTTGACAGTGAAAAACAATCAATGCAGGAATCATTAATGAGGAAAGTAATGGAAAACACCCCACCAAATCATTTCATCAAAGTGTACAACGTTACAAATGAACAATTACAAACAAGAGAGCAAGAGCAACACAATACGTCAGTGAATGGGTCAAATTTTCTACCTGTCAGCATGAGAACACGTATCCCCTGAACGAATGCAAAAACTTAGTGATGAAGAAATTACAACAAAGCAAAACATAAAAAACAGTATCACAATCCTCTTCAGGCTAAGAAACACTGGAAAGCAGCCATGCTATAAAGATGAGAATAACAGCAAATGGCAGTGGCCCCTAGTGGAATACAACATTCAGAGTGCCTTCCAGCAGTTATCTTTCCTGTATGCCAGCACCTTACAAATATTCATAGCCCTACTCGACTCATTACCCTATCATTGCTGAGTGTTTTTTTTTTACGTTACTGCATTTCCACACCATTAATTGTCACAATTCACATATCTCACAAACTACGACCTATAAAAAGTATTTTCTTCATCATTCTCTTGCGTGGGAGTATGAGATAGGAACTGTAATGACCACCTGATTTATTTATACGATGGGTTGGGAGGGGCTTGGATGCACAAATGTAACAGAAAGAATTCGGGAGCATATGCAGAGAGAAAAAAAGGAGAGAGGTCTCTGGACGAGGGATTCTCGGAGAGTGGTTTTTCAAAAAAGGTGATAAAATCAACGGCAGAGGGGATTTATGTGAGGGAGAGCACGGGTAAGGTGGGGTAGGAGGTAGAGAAAGAGGTGAAAAATTTGACACCTGCTCTAATATCATCTTCAACATCTGCACCTTGGTCATCTGTACAAAGGCACAGGGTGTCTCAACAGTGTCCGATTGTATACTGAGAACATATTGAACGACAAGGTGAAAACTTTGCAAAAGCAAAAATATCATCCCTGAGGGAGAATTTAATCCTAATTGGTATACTTTTTTCGTATGCTCAGCCTCCCGATGGCCAGATCGACAAGGAAATGGCCACAGACGAAGGTGATGGATTCGGACGTTATTAAAAATTTTCATTCAACTGCCTAGAGGGGCTAAAAACAGCCATTTCCACTCTTGAGACACCCTCACATTCTCTGCTACATAGGAACCACTTATACACATTTCTCTCCTCATCAAACATTTCTCGACACCCACCAAAGCCCTTGGACAAATACATTCATAAAAAAAGTTTTACCTTCCATCAATTATGGCACTGAGTATACAAACACTTGCATTATTATTTTCCAAGGTTTTTTTTTTTAAATAAGCTCGCAAAAACATGAAACACATATCATTCCTCCCTCCCTTTAACCTCCCTTGTACACTCTGTTTTTAAAATCACCACAAATGAAAAGGGAGGGGGGCAACTATATTCACCATCTTTTACACTATGTTTTTTATGTATAATATATGTATATACTCAAAATAAAAAGGACAAAAACTTAATTAAGATGCTACTTTAAAAAATACTAATCATTTTAACAAAGAACACACAAAAAAGTTCACTTTGATGCTTTCAAAATCATATAAATCTTAACTGAGGTATTCGATCGTGGATGATCAAGAGGCATATAACTTTTTTCTAGCACTCAAATCCATTGAAAAAAAGTTATGCTTAAAAACATCATCCAGAATTTTTTATCACTGGTTAGAAAATTATAATTATTAAAAATTTTCCTTATAAAACTAACAACATTCTGCAACATGCCTTTAAGTAATTTGCTGCACCACCAAGATTGCCACACCGGTTAAAACACAAGTATTTCAATGCCTCTCCGGCCACCCTCAAAAATTTCTCTTCCTCGTCAATAAAGATGAAGAAGAAAAATGCACGCTAGCGTAGATACCATATCAATTTCGCCAATTTTCACTTTGGCAGAGAGGGCAGCTCGAAAAACAAATGCTCAATAGCCTCCCTCACTCAGCCACAATCAATATCATGCACAAAACACAGTGGCAACACAAGGGCGTCCAGAACTCGCATTGATGAAACCATTACAAAGTAATAATTATAATAATAATAAAACTTCACAGCTTAGAAACTAGGATATCAAAAAAGTGACCGTTTATTTATAATACATGCAATAATAATAATAATAATATTCACACAATGGTGACATTGAGGTAGAAAAGTTTTCTTTCATTTAAAACTCTGACCATCCTTCCATGGAAATTCTCTTTCTGCTTATTTCATCTTTACCTACTGCCTACAAAAGCAGTTAAAACTAGAAATGGGTGACAACCGCTGACATAAACGTGTCCAATCGTAGCAATATGCTCGTGAGTGGATACCTGAGCTTGAAGTGAGTTGACAATCGAAAGGGAGGAGGGAGTGAGAATATTAACAGGCCGAGAGGTATTTCTGTAAGGGTCAGATAGCTGAGGTAGTGAAAAGGACAGCAAGGTTTTTCTCTGTATGACGCATTTCTCACCCCAACACCCAAATTTACATTTAAAAAAAAAAAAGCATAAAAATCGAGAGGAAAGAAAATTCTCCTTTCCATCAAAGTGAGGGCATTTTTTTTCCAACATAATATAATGATATACCGTAATAGTTATTATCAATTTCTTTCCTTTCTCATATAATCAATCTTTTCTTAATAATCCAAGTTAATAACCTTATCTATTTTACATGCACACACACATTCATCAGGTGCTCAACTTCTTCACGCTCATCCACACTTGACACAGCACGACGTTCCCACCTCCCAATCACCCGTTTTGTTGGGTCGACTCGGGAAAGGCGAGGGTCCCCACTCTTTTTAAGCCCACAACTCATAATATATAATATATATATTTATAAAAAAAACTCCAACAATACTAACACTGTCGCTACAATTAGTTCAAGCAAGCCAGCTTTTTTTTAAAAACCTGCTTTAACTATCCACAAAACTCTTATTTTTTAAACTTTTTTGCCATTTTTATGACAAAAAGGAAGCTATATACAAATTACAGTTTTCTTCTAAGCTCCAGCAAACCAAGGGAAGGACACACCGGCATGAAATTGGGGGATTTATTTTTTTTGTGCCACTCCGAAGTATACTGCATTCTGCCATTAAAAAAGATGCCCCAAAAAATTAAGGCAGAGCATTTATATATTCAGCTCAAGGCATCACAGAGTATTACAACATTCAAATCACAATGTATTTTTTTCATCAAAGATACGGCAAATACCGAGCAAATTAAAAAGTACAAAATAAAATGCATAACCTTTCTTAGCCACATGGGGGTGATCCCATGCAGGTCATGAGTTATGAGCGAGAAATATCACGTCACATTCAGAAGCACCACTAAAATGATTTCAGATGAGTTGAATTGATCAGCACACTATTAAATATGGCTTGAGGAGGTGATCAGTGTATACATCCCTGTTCTGAAATGCAATGGCAAGAAAAGATTTCACCATTATGGAAGTAAAATAATGGGACTAGGCACAAAATGGCTATCAGGTAGTTATGGAATTGGGTGAAGTTGATGGATGCACGTGAAAACCGACTAGAGGCAATGACCCAAGGCTCGTAGACACTGAGGAGACTACTTGGCCCGTGGGAAAATAAATAGCTTACTCCACAACTGACAGCAATGTCAACTCAATCCTGAATAAAAATTAGTGATATTCAAAACCGAAAAAAATTAAGCCAGAAAATGGCAGATTTGTGAAAGGTCGGAGTGGCACGTATACAGGACAAGGATTTTGCCTAAGGGAAAACTTTGTTCAGGGTTAAAAAGGGATAAGGGTTAGGGTTTGCGACAGGAGTGTTGGCCGGGCGCTCAGTAAACAAAAAAAGGAGAAGAAAACATCCTGAGTGATCCTATTTTTTTTAATGTCACGCAGACAAATGCGAGGTATAAAAATAAGTACTATCTCAATGGAGGGAACGGGTACCGAAGGAAGGCTTGGGTCGATGGAAGGGGAAAGAACAGGTTTACCTGCGATGATTTGGAAAAAAATTAATCGTGCATCTCGTGCTGTTGGCAGAGGAAGACATGGCAAAAAATGGAGAGGCACCTTTTTCGATAAGGGCTGCAGAAAATGTCCAAAAGCGGAAAAACAGCTACCTTATCCTATAAGGGCAAATCCTAAAAAAATCAATCTCTTTGACCCTGAGTAATTATTTTATACATTTATCCTGGAAACTATAAATTCAATCCTCACTATTATGCTGCAGTCTTGTAAGATCCTACGCTGTTACAAGGACGGAGGACTGAATCGACCTACATAGAGTAAGTAATGACATGTCTTCCTCTGCCATTTCTGAGAGATCACCGAAAAAATAACATGATATTACACCAAACAAAAAAAATGCTCACATAAAATAAATAGTCTGTGAATACAAAACCATGGAAGTTATACTGTCATCAGTACATGGAAGAAATCACTTCATACTGTTAATTAGCAGTTGGAAGAATGAGTGTTTTGTACCTGCTTGGCCATATTGTTCGTCAATATTTTTTTGGACTGCAAATGAAATATTCCGCCTTCAGTACAGTGCCAAAAAGTAGCAAGCAAGTACCAAACTGTGCCAGAAAAAATGTTGCAACAAAGTGGACCGAGAGGTGACGAGCAAGAGTGGGGTATTGGGGTAAAAAAAGCCCAAGGCATCCCCGCTCCTGCATAAAAATACTACGTTGGGGGAAGCAAGAACGGGATCAATAAGAGCACGTCCTTGCCACCGAGGTATTGATTTGCAATTCTGCTAGGCCGTGTGACCTATGCAAAATACTGAGGTATAACTTTATCCTGAATGCGTTTCTCATTAAACCTGAAGACTATGAAATGTAATGACATTTACTTGTATACCCGTTTTTGCCATGGAAAAACGCAACGGGACCCAGAATTAAAAAACATCAATAAAAAATGAATACATAAATCAAATGTGAGTTCATACATACATATTAGATATGTCGTTCTAGTTCCTTCTGCCTTTGGCACAAGGGTCAATTTCTCAACGGTAAAAAAAAATAATTCTTTACCTTAATACTACTACTCTGTAACAAGTACACATGACTGGACTGGATTGATTAGTTTACTTCTTACTAGGAAAACGGACAGAACGTTAGCATACAAAAAATCTTGTTAACTATTCCTAATCCCTGACTTCCCTGTTCTGTGTAGATAGTTATGCTGCAAAAATCTGCTGGGAAAAAAGAGCAAAATATTTCCGTCGGTTTGTTTCGAGGTGGAACAGAACCAGCAAGAACTTTGTACTTCTCTTTTTTGTGATTTGCAGGTAATTATTTGTGAGGTGGATTGAACAGGTGGCTCTGCAGCCAATAGAAATGAGGTCAGCATTTTAAGTCTATCTTAGTTTGCTTTGAAAAAACTGTCTGAGGTATATATTATTTAGTAATATGTTTTCTTTCCTTGTAAATGTGTATATAGATATATCATCTGTTATGTATACTATATTATGCTGTAATAATAATAAAAAAGAAGTGAATCTATGGAAGTGGACTAAAAACTTTCACATGAATTACGGATTGGTATACATATATTTGTACAGATTGTTTACCCGGTTTAAAAATCGTTGTTTGCAACAACACTTTTAAAGAGTGATTTAATGGGCAGCCATGCACAAAAATAGGACGAAATCTTTGAGACCCTAGAGTGTTTCCTTCACTCTGTCAAATGGTACCGGCTAATGATCAGGCAAAGCCGATTCCTCCAAGGAGATCACGAAGAGGTAGGCAAGTGTTTTAAGGAATATTAAAAAAGGACATTTTTAGATGTCGATTACATCGACCATCTAAGAGAATGTAGACGGAGGGGAGCTCTGGCAATGTTTTAACCCTTATTAAGGTTCATAAACCATTCATGCAAAGACTTTCACAGACAGCTAAGCAGAAACCCCATCACCTGCATTAAAATCCTATGTCAGATGCTCAGCTGACGGTGTTCTTTTTGTCTGTCTACTTAACAACCTGGAGGAGGGTGCCAAGGAGAATAATGTTTGGAACGATCAAATGTTTATAGGGGCTTGCACAAAAATTTCCCTGCATCTAAAACAAGCTAGCATTGCATGTTCTAGCTCTTCAACAACACTCAGCAGCATATGAAAAAATGAGTGTCACAAGCATCTCAACCTTTCCACAATAACTGCGACAAAATCCCCAAATTCACACATAAAAAAACCTCAACTTCACTTTTTGACAAAGGCTTTGAGCCTCAAACCTGTGCCAAACTCTTAAGTGCCACGTAAAGCAAGATCATGCAGGCACTGGGGATTTGAGACAGCATGCTGGACAAAGAGCTATGAAATCCACTGAGTGAATCTCGCAACAAACCAACCATGACCATCACATAGATGAATACTACATTATTTCTCTCTCTTTTTCATAGTGAAAAGCAAGCAATACAAATGCTTGCGTATACCTGACATAATTCCAAATTTTTTTTTACAACTACTTTAAACTGAGTGAACAGAATGCAAGCCAGACAGTTAAAGTGCATGCATAATCCAATATGCTCCTTTGAGTGCACTGGGCCTTGTAAAACTTTTGGCTTTAGGAACCATCATTAACATTGTCATCATTTCATGTCATGAAAACATTACTCCCTCTACTCAACAAGTGTACTCTCATAAAGTCAACCTAAGCATTCACTCGCACACGTTCTCTCTATACCATGCATGCATTTATCTCAATGGAAGGGACCCAGGTTTGAAACTAACATCAGATGAACCAAGCCAATGCAATTTGATCGCTGCCATATCGAGGAGCTGAGTTCAGACATTCAGTGATTTAAACGGATGGGGCATCGTTTTGGACTGTTGCCTTCGAATTTCCTCTGCTCAATGCCTTCTGCAGCACTCTTGGCACACTCCTTTGCCTGGCCCAGAATTCCACAGCAACAAGGAGATTCAAAGGTGAGTTCCTGCCAACTCAAAAAGAAGTCTCGCTCATTCTACACTAATTGGGAGACCACCATTGCCCAACAACATCTGAGATGATAACTTTCTTGGAAATATTACAGGACAGCTACAATTCCACCAACAAGTGCAACAACATGGGCGGGCATATTTTTGTTTTCTACGATCAGCAATTAGAGCTTGTGCAGGAGGCTCACCTCAGAAATGTGCTAATTTTTTTTTCTCTTCTTCGATAATGCTCTCAAGGACATTGCATCTATACAGAGGACATTCAACAGTGAAACCACTTTTCCTACATTACAAAATCTAGTCACATAGTAAACATTTTTGGATGGCCCGGTTGACCATCAATTTTTCTTATGGGGGGATTATATTTTTTTTTACAGCTCACCACCATGCAGACCGAAGGACCAACGATGAGCAAAGCTGAAGGATCGTGGCCCACACCAATCAGCGGGACTATCCCAACATGAGCGGTCCACATGCCAATGGACGGACGATGGCTCACTCGACCCCTTCAACAATGCCACCCGACCCCTCCCTGCTTCCCCCAATCTCATTGGTTGAATCCTCCATCTTCATGCCCTCCTCGCTACCGTTTCCTCCGCTCTCGCCCCCCTGGCCCTCCTGCCCGCCCCCATCGTCTTCCTCCTCTTCCTCCTCCTCGCTGTACTCCCCGCCTGACGTCTCCCCATCCCTCTCCGCCCCCTCCCTGTCCCCTCCGCTCCTCCCCTCCTCCTCCCGGCTTTTCCCTTCCCCTCCGGCCATCGAGGCCTCCTCGTCCGAGGCCTCTTCTTCCTCCTCCTCCTCTTCCTCTTCGTCTTCCTCCTCTCCGTAATCCTCACCCTCTTCCATCTCCTCCTCCCCTGGGATGGACAGGCCGGCTGCTTTCGCGGCCGCTATGGCGGCCGCCCGCCCCAGCGCGAGACCGCCCGAGTTCTCGGCTATCAGCTGGAGGTAGGTGTCGAGGATGGCGCTGCCGGTTGACGCAGCACCGCCGCCTGAGGCTGCGGCGGCCGCAGCTGCAGCGGCTGCAGCTGCCTGCGCTTGTGCCCCCACGAGGGACTGCGCAATGGAATCGATCGACCTAGTCTTGCCGTTGGCCCCACGAGGGCCATTAGCTCCATGAGGCAGACCCCGATACTGTGACGGGGCAGTTCCTGGTGGGGGAGAAGGGGCCATTTCAGATCCATATCGAGAGTTGGGCACACTTAGGTCCTCGGGGTCATCTCCACCACAGACGCTGCCACTACCTGCGCCTTCAGAATGGCGAGATGAAGATCCCCCTCGGTGCTGGTGATGGTGGTGGTGACTCCGGTGGTGTGGAGTGTGGACGTCGTCGCCCATGTCTCCTCTCCCCCGGCCGCCATCACGGTCTCGCTCGTCACCCCTCCCGCCCGGTCCACCAGCTGATTTGAGGTCGAGTCGAAGGTCAGAGCGCCGAGGGCCACCAGTGGGTGATGCTCTTGCGGCCAGCTCAGCAGCAGAAACCTGAAAGGGTGGAAAAAATCAAATAATAATCAACCACAATACGTCTCTCTCACCACAGAATCGACTACCAAGACTGGTCTTATTTGTAACAATAACACAAATCTAAGATTTCTGGGAAACATTACAAGTAACCAAATGTGAAATTAAAGTCAACCTTTTCTCCACACAGAAACGACACTGAGCACTTTTTTGTAAATAGCACTGTATAAACAAGTAGCTTTGTGGGAGGTCATGCAAAGATATGATTAGGGTAGAAGTGTAAATGGTAGAATATCTGCATGGAAATTGAGTTTCCGGTTTGAATCCCGGTCAAGTCAAATGACTATTCTGCATACATTTTGAGCATTATAAGAAGACATTTGTTGCAAATAAATCATTTGTCTTGACCAGGATTCGAACCAGAAATTCTCAATTTGCACGCAGATATTCTACCATTTACACTTACGCTCTAGTCATACTTTTTTTGCAGCACAATCTCATTTATAACTCCGTCCTCTAGATTACCTTGTCATGTAGTGTCATGACATATACATATCCAGAGCCCATATCATTAGAGTACATTATTTCCTCATTATGCAGAACATCGAGAAAAATAATAAACTCAAATGTCATAGAATGAGAAATAATATACACAAATATGAAGCAAAATACATAATAATAGGCACAGTATCTGGTTTGTCTAGGTCCAAAAATTACTTAAGCTTTTCACCTTTGAAAAAATAAAACTTCTGTCCGAGAACAAATGAAATTCATACACATACCTTCAGAATATTTCATTTATTAGTTGTAAAATATAACTTAAATGTTAGTAAAATTGTTAGCATGGTCATTAATCACATCATACAAAAACTAATGTAAGAGTTACTTGGGGTTATTTTTGAAATCATTAGGCTACCTGTAAAAAATAACAGAGCTATTCTGAAAGAAAATACATTTTAAATATAAAAACAAATAGTTCACGTTAAATATGTACAAAAATACGTTAAGAAGGCTGATACCAACAGAAATACACCCTTCGGTTAGCTGTACTCAAGCAAACAAGGCACCATAAGCAAGGAATCATATACTTATGAGCTATTATTACTGCAAGGAAATAGAAAAATCCTCCAAGAAAATAAAGATACATAATATCCCAGTATAGAGAAAAATTTGAAAACTCAATGAATGCTGTACTGTACTTTTAAGAACGTCAAGGATGAATGGATACGCTTTAATTACAGGAGCCAAACAAGAGGAAAAATTAGACATGCACATTTATTAAATTAATATAATGCACATAAACCATTAATTTAACCCAATGCAGTAATTAATGCGGCTCCATTAGTTCTCCATATACTTTACAGTACACACTTTTTAAGATACTCTCAATAGATTTATATTAATAAATAAGTCATCAAGCTCAAAGGAAAGATCCATAAGAATTATCAACTTAATATTGGCAAGTAATCAAGAGTAAAAATACATCTCACTATACTTTCCACATATTGTTTTTTAAAACTACTTCGCATGAACTGTTACAACATATTTATAAAATATTTAAAAATGAAAAAATCTTTACTTTCACTTTTCTATCATGAAATATTAAGTCATGATGTGAATAGCAATATACAAGGTATGCAAAATACTTATATAAAATATGAGATACAAATGAGAGTGCACAGGTTTATGTATTTAACATCCACCAGCTGTAAGTGCACCAATGATCAAATCCTCTTTTACTATAAAACATTTAGTTTGTATTAAATATTAATTATCTAAAGATTTAGTAGAAAAAAAAGACCTTTTTTCCATGGATATCAGTTTATGGTGCTAAACGAAGGATTTTACAGGCAGAAAGTCTAATGGTGCCAAAGTGTATGAAGGGAAAATGGCTGAGAGTGAAAGACAAGATCATTCAATACTATTGAAAATAGATAGATATTCCACGCTTTCTTCAAATCATTTATTTCAGAACAAAAGTTTTTGCGGGCATTCCAGGTTCCTTCTTCAGGACAGAAGCTTCACACCCAAAGAAGGAAGATAAATATCAAAAGATGGAACGATATAGAAGAAAACGTTAATTTCCTGCCTGATTGACTCATTGAAAGACTTCATTAAAATAGATCACAATGCCCTTTTCCTCAATAAATGTAATTGGGTTGCATTCAGTGCATCATAAAGCAATGACTTATATTTCCCTTATTTCCGCCACTGATATTTGGACTTAGCCCAATGCAGTAAATTTGAAAGAAAGGACCCAATGCAGTAATTTAATAATGAGTATATACTTGTCCTTTCCTGACTTGCAAGCAGATTATGTATTGAATAAGCACATTCAGCACAATTTTAGGTAATTGCAACTAAGTGATTAATCAATGCTAGTGGTAATGTTTTTACAAAGGTCCTACGGAACAAGTTTATTTTGAGTTAGCACTTGACCTAAAGTATTTCCTGATCCTAAGAAAAACAGCATTCTAGGTGTCAAATGCATTCTCTTAAATAAGTATAAAGTATTAAATAGGTGATGACAGAAGGTAGCAATGATCCTAGTTATTTACAACTTGAAATGACTTATTTAACCATTGTGAACATAAAGTATTTCTCCAAATTTATTGTGAGTCCCCCTTCGAATATAGCCCTCCCCCCCCTAATTTCGAGGCTTCACTTTGGAGAAAAAATTTAACAGATGCATAGGAATATAGTCCCCTCTATACTTTAACCACGAGTATTATAGATAAAATGGGGGGCTATATTCATATAAATTCAGTATAAAAAAAAAGAAACTTAAAAACTGATACTGCAAGTTAAATTCAATATGATTCATTATATTAATAAAAGATATTCCTAGACCAGCCATTTTCCCCAGCAAATTGATAGTATTTTATGCCAAAAAGCAATGTGCCCCTTCAGCACCTATGATTAAAATCCAAAACCTCTAAAGCATTTACTTCTATTATGGATTTACTGTGCTATAAAAATAATAATCAAAAAAGTATCCAGAGATGGGGAGGGATAGAATATACAGTATATGCATCAAAATTTGGACCATAGACATATGAAAATTTGAGGCAATATGGGCACATACATGTTTAAGGATACCAAAAATACAATCAGAGCTAAAAAACATTTTACATTCATATACACTGCTCTGTTTGGTAAAATAATCATTGGGTCCTTCAACTAGTACATAAAAGTTGGGCAGAATGAAGGCAAGTGAGTGAAAATTTCCAGTTAAATTCTGAGCATGCAAAATGTTTAATTTTGACAAATGATGCCAGAGAAATATGATGACTTACTGGTCTCCTGATGGTGCATTCAAGTAAAACCTGAGATAAATAATTTTCACCTAAGCTGACAAATCACCAAATAGCCAAGTCACAAAGCACAACAGTGATTTAATGAACGACTTGGATTTTGGTAGTCAGCGCTTGTTATTGTCCAGAGCATGATGTTACGGGTAAAAAATGTACCCAGTTCAACATTGATTTCCTTGCAAGTCAAACTTGGCCATTTAGTGATTAAATATTGAGTGAGGTTTTGTACCCACATAATATTAATTCACCACTGAATGATTTAGATACAATTTTGAGTAAAATGGCGAATTTAAAAAATCACACCATTACTGAATCAAAGAGGAAAAAATTATTTCACTAAATTGCAAAAAAATCAGGTGATTATTATCAAATAGCAAAAGATTGAACACACTGATTGATATTCAATATTTACATTAAAAAATGGAAGAATAGATCGATTCACCAGAGAATATTTTGAATGAGGAGATGCTATGGAAAAATGACTATGTACAAGTTCAGGTTTGAAAGTTTCTATGAGGAACATATAATGTACATGCTTTCAGAGTACGATTAGTTTTCACCATCTTACAGATCCCAATTAAATAAAAATTTACATTTGAAGCAATAGAACCAATTAAAAATCATGCAGCCAAATTGGCTAAAGGCCTACTCACACAATACATTAACACACAAATATTAATATCTGATTGCGGGAATGATTTTCGCAGACCAGAATGGAACATGTACTGATGTATGAATCAATTAAGAATAGGTCCTATTTTCTGTGCATTCACACTAGTTGTGTTTACACAGAGCGCTTTGGCATTCATTCTTGCGTTCATACATTTAGACACTAACTCATACGTGTTAATGTATTATGTAAATAGGCCTTTAAGCTCAAGACATAAAAACATAATATATTCAGGAATGTAAAAGGGGACATCTTCAAAATACAGACTGAAGGATAGACACGTATTGTTACTGGAGTCTTGGTAAATATTAGAATCACATTACTATAATCATACAATGATTTTAACTTTTTGGAGAAAAATAAAAGCGCCAGGGGTGGAAGATGATCAATAGCTAATTTGTCAAAAAAACAACACTTGTTATTTTCCTATTTATTAATAACAAATGGTTTTGCACCAAATTTCAATAATCAAGACATATTCAACCCAGCCAACTTGGTTTGAAAATAAATTGACTGTCATAACACATTAAAACTTCAATTAAAAAAATGTGGATAGCAGAAAAAGGTGATTTATCATCTTGTGAAGGACTCCACTGTTCCAGCAAAAAGATGAGTAACCTGATCTTCAAGCACTGCACCTTGGCAAAAAATATGCCATTTGCAATGAACCAGAAATGAGAGCGAATCCACTTCTATATTTCTTCAATATCATCAGCAAGTCAACATAGCATTGAAATTTGTAATATCTGAGTATGTATGCATGTATCTTTGTATGAAAAATTTCACATGCTCAGAAAACTGTTACTCCAATGGAAAGGCTATTTTTTCAAGAACTTCTCTTTGTATGGATGTGAGAGTCCATAAAATGGAATAATGGGATCTCAAAAAGGCAGAAAGGATTCCTGAGCAGAACTTATCCATCATGGTATAAGCACAAAAAATTTAAAGAATGAAAACAGGTCTTTCAAAAGAAAAACTACTTCTTTCTGAGCATAAAACTAAGCCTTTTTTTCATAAAAATCAGGATTAAAAAATGTCAACTCCATGAGGAGTTACTGATAATATTTAGAAAAAGAAGACATAAATGTCTTTCCACTAATTTCCATTTTTCTTCATTACACTGATCAAATAGCTACCAAGATAGGAAATTTAAAATTCTGGTAACTATACTTTTTGCGAGGTCAATTTGTAAATGCACCTGCCAGGAATTTCAACAATTAAAATGCTTCTAAGTGGTACACAAATCATTGCTATGCATGGTGAAATGGATGATGAAAAAGGACCTAAACAGGACATTCCAAAAATAAATGAACCCCCAAAAGAAGATGAAAAAAGTCAAACTAAACCTATTGCATTTTGAAAAAATTGAAGACCCTACTCAAAAATGGCAAAGAGGTGAATGAAATTAAGGTTATTGATCCAATCTGAATATATAATTGCACATTTCAAATCTTTGATACAATACATGGAACTGACAATTTCAAGTCATAGATTTACTTAAAAGAGAGAGGGCGAAGGGGACAATTCTCACCCAATAGTTTCCCCTCCGGTTGCTTAGCATTGCATTCTCTTCATTAACCATTCTCTTCAGAGAAAAAGGAGACAAAAGCATGATTAACCAACTGTTTTCACAAGCATCTAAAAAATCTGAGCAAAATTTTTTTAATTGCATGCTAATGTAGGCAAACCTATGATTTAATGCAAACTGTACCCTTCCCCCAATCCTCTTTTACTGTTAGTTTCCAGTACATCTGTATCATTATACATAACTATCATCAAGATAATGAGATCTTTCCTTACACTATAAAAATTATCAATGGGTATCTCAACATCTAAATATTGCAATGCTGAAAAACCCTTTACCTCACAGCACCGGATAAAATAGCATGAATAATAATGAATGACAATAAAAATAATAATGAATTACCTGAATTCATGATAGAAGAGACTCACAGTAAGGGAAGTACTTATAAAACATTTAATACCATGGGGATTGGGGAAAAAATCGACAGGAGAGTAATTTTTTACACTTAATTTCACACTAGATCGAACTGTTCCCAGAAGTATGGTATCAAATGCTCAAAACGGCAAAAAATGGTTTAAAAATACATGCAGAGTAGTAGCATCATTGAATATTAACGTGCTTTCATTAATAAACTTTGAACAAGCTTATTCCCCTTCCTAATTGTAATATTTGAAGTTGAAGGCTACCAACCAATGGAACCAATAAATTAATATGTTAAGCAGAATACACGATAAGTCTTAAATCAAGATCAAAATTTTAAGACATATTTCCATCACACCAAGGTTCAAAACTGATGATCAATAAAACAAAATAAAAACCTAAAACATTAAAAATACTACTCAACAAAATATTTTACGATCCTCTAACGTTTTACTGAATTTAAATTATGCACAATTATACATTCAAAATATTGCCAATAAACCTCAACATCATATTCCGAAAGGGACATATAGAGATTTGTTTTAAATGCTATCAACTAAAACATCAAGACAAATAGAAGATTATTCTAAAGAAAAAAATGAGAGCATAGCGCTTGAATGTCTAGGTCTAGTAAAGATGAAATGTAAGCAATGAAGTGCTTTAAAGGGGGGTAGAAAAATGTGAGAACAGATGAGGAAACTGCATGCAAAGATGAATGCCAAAATAAATATGTCGAGCAGCAATCAATCAACTTGTAAGGTGACATAGGAATGCACATGCACGATTAAATGAAGCCAAAAATACACAGCACAAAAATGATATAACAGAAATTTATATTTCCACTAGCAGAGATTTGCAACCTCAAGGGTTAAACCTTTACAACAAAGAAGTACCTCTTCCTTTTCATCCTTCCTTGCACTCTTTGAACCCATCCCTAAGCATTCAAATGCTAGCACATTATTAACATTTGGCAACAACTGACAACGGTGCCTAGTCTCCAGTTTTTGTAGACCCTGAATTACATCAAAGTCATTGAATTACTCAACTTAACACACCTAAATTTGAAGTTTCAGTAAAGCACAGAGACTCTATTGCCTGACTAATACATATATATTTTGATGACTGGATCATAACTGCTATCATATACTTAGATGAAAAATAGTATAACTCATAATAATAAGCAAATTCCACATAACCATCCAATTATAAATAATAAACGTATCATGCGAAGAAATTCATTCCTGGAGATAGCAATGAATAAATTAAATGCTAGCTGAAATACCCAACAGTAATTCTACTCATTTTAATGCTATGTCAGTGGAAATATGTATCTAAGAATATGAGGTAACAAGTATACTAGAATACAAGGAAAAGAGAAGATTGTAGATAAAATATTTAAGTTTTAAGTACAAGCAAATAGAATCAACCACAGCAAGATTGAAGTAATGGGTATCCATGTTGAAAAGAACAACCCTACACAGCGAAATAGATGTAGGTGCAGTACACAATTCCTTAAGCAGTAATGTGTCAAAGCCCGAGAGAGTATAGAAAGAAATATGTACAGGAAATGAGGGTTAACAAAAATTTTCCTAAGCTGAAAACAAATGAAACAAAAGTTGTACCTGTAATACCTAATCAATGACACACCAAACACACTAAATTCAATCAACATGTGAGACGTTTAGCACCATGGCTTGAACAAACTGGCATGGAATGACCACACTCAGTTTTGACTTTATATGACTAGGGTTTTAAGTGTTAACACAATGGAAACAGTTAAGTTTGTTCATTTCAACATGGATAATAATGACTCCTAAGGTAGACATGAATACTGCATGAGAAAGGACCAGAGCTTTAGTCATTCCTATAGCAGATAAGAAAGATGGATAGCTGAAAGGTCATGATCTAACTGAAGGAGCTCGAGAGTAGATAATATAATTCAGGCAAGGAAGAGACAAACACAAAAACAACAAACTGGACCAACTGAATAACGAATAAGAACAAATGCACAACCTGAATTTGACACTACCTTAAGTATTTATTTTTTTAACCCTTTCACTGCGGTGAAAAAAGTGTGGGCTTGTCCCTTCATGACTTTTAACTTTATCTAATACAAAATTGGTAAGGCAAATATAGGTATATTTTGAAAGATTAGGTGTTATCCCGGTAAATAAACTGGGCGAAGAGTTCTCGTGATCACCACTGGGTAAGGAACTGCATTGATGGCTGAGTCAGACATTGAAACATTAAATGCAGTTCTTGACTCGGTGGAGATCCCGAGAATGCTTCACACAACGACATATTTACTAAGTCTATAAACTGGACATATACAGTAGAACTTGTACGTTTCTGAAGGGACCACAAAAAATGAACGCGCTATCCAGGAAAAAGTGCTAACCACGCAAGAAGATAATAGCAATTGGGGTAATTACACTCAGTGGAAAAGTCATCATAATTACAATTACTTTCGGAAGTTCTCGTAGGATCGCCTTACTGAACTCTTTACACATTGAAAATCAAGAAAATGAGCAACGCATAGCAAAAACAGAACCATGTGGATTAAAATCAATGTTTCATGGATTTCTCTGAGACGATTACATAAAAATGGCGTCATTCTCTCATGATTTTTCATGTATATGTTTTAAGAGGACAATTTAAGCTAAGTAATTTTTTCTTTCTCACAACTTACTCGGAGAACATGACGACTACCCTAAGTACATCATTTGTTTGTTTTAAAACATTTTAAAAATTGGCAAAACTTTATTTAATTATGGCAGCCACCTATAGCATTCATTCTTGAAACAAAACCATATCGATTGTTATATTGATTGATATGTATATCGATATAGACTTGACGATTAATAATGCACTCAAAGGTTATTAAAAGCACACTTTTATATTTTTACAGTTCAACTTCACTTAAAAATCTTGTCCAATGCAATCTACTTTCTATTTCTTGTGCCGAGATCAAGTATTTTTGTGTGAAGCTTAGCGTGGAGATCCAAAGCATTGCCTGATTTCGCAACACTTGTCAAGCAATGACGCACGTAGCCCTCGCATTGAGAAATGCATTTAGATGCATCACCGTGGTAGAAAGAGAAGTGTGGGATGAAGGTAAGAAGGTATATGGCTGATAATAATATAACTAGTGAATTCGAAAGTTTCAACACCTTCAGAAGATAAGAGAAAACGACTTGCGCGTTGCGTCATGGCAAGTAATTGAGTGTACTACCCAGGAAAGTGCCACTATTTAAAACGTACTGACAAAATAGTTTTACCTGTATTTTGTTCCGATGGCACTGGGACCGAGAGAAATCGCTGTGTTAAGGAGGAAAACGTTGTAAAGAGGGACGAACTAACCAAGTTCCACTGTATATGAGAAATAACATGCTTATTCAATAGAAATGGAGTTTGGGCATGAAAATAGAAGTTCAAATTCAGTACAATACAGGAAGAATAATAGAGATGCAATCACAGCAGTGAAAGGGTTGCGGCCACTTCCTTCGATGATGAAATGATCAACTAACCTTCACACCAGCCTTGGCAAGAAGGCGAGAAGCAAGCTCCGGATCAAATGGTGCCGGCATGGGCAGCACTGGCAAGTCCTTAGTGCTGATACCACGATGCTGCCGAGACATGTGCGAATGCAGAGAGTTGCGAGACTTGGCCACAGTGCCACACAGAACACAGCGGTACCCAGGACAGACAGTGTGCTTGTCCTCTAAATGTGTTCGGAGGGTGTGGGCCGAGCGGTATATTTTGCCGCACTTGGGGCAAGGTCTTGGATCAGTAGCTCGTACCCGCATCATATCAAGGGAGCTGGCCCCAGTTCCACCAGATCCACCTCCCCCACTTCCAGACCGCCGGCTTGACACTGAAGATTAAAAAATTGCACAGTAAGTAATGTGAGTACACAGAAGAAATGATTAAAATGCTACAAAAACACATAAAACTAGGAGGTGGCACACAAAAATTGTTCAAATCCCTTAAATCTTGGAAACTGTTCAAGATACTAGAATCGTTAACAAATACACTAAGATTCATATGCTCAAACCTTGGTAGGAAGAGAGAGGGATAGGATCAACACTTTTGTGATGTGGGTGTGGAGAAGGCTGGAGAGAAAGAAGTGGCTGGATAAAGTGAGGAATGAATAGGTGCTGGAAAGAGTTGAGGAGGAAAGAAAATAATTGAGAATTGTGCTAAAGAGAAAGGGAATTGGACCGGGCACATTTTAAGAGGGGAGGGGATTTTAACGCTTTTAGTGCCACTCTATTTTGCCCAGTATTCTGAAGAATGCCAGGGCTTTTTTTGGCGAATTTGTAGGTTTGCGCTTAAAAATTTACATAAAGCCTGACATGCATTTTCAGAAACTATTTTTTTTTATTTGCTCCCAAAACTTACGGGTACGTTAAAGCATGACAGATACTAAAAATAGTCACCAAAGCTACATGAAATGCAATAAAATAAAAGGTATGAGCATAAAAAACACCGCTGATAGATCAGCCTTTGGCACTCTGAGGGAAAAGTAGATGGAGAAAAGAGAAGAGGAAGAAGCTGAAGATGTAATAGGCAGTGAGGTTAAGAAGAAGGTACAAGGATACCAAAGAGTGAGGCTTGGACAGGAGGAGGTAGAGATGAATTTGGTGTTTGGGACCATCCAGTGTGCGGAGAACTGGTAGATGATGATATGCTTGAACCATAGGGACATTTTCATCATTTCAACTCCGAATTCAAAACTATAATTATAAACCCACATCATAAACATATTCTACAGATACAAACTCTTGGATAAAAAATATCTTATACCAGTTTCCTAGAAAAAAATTTAGCGAATCATATTTATTACTTATCCGTGATAACCCTTGAAAGCTCATTTTATCATCTTCTTTGAATTGAGCCTTCACTTATGTAACTCAACTGGACTGGTTTCTTTGCCCAAGGGCATTATTTGGCAGACATTCAGGAAATGAATAATCTTAAATGCACTTGGCCAATGGGCAAGAAAGGATAGTGAATAAAATATGCTGAGAGGTTACTTAAAGCTAAAGGAAAAGGACGTCATTGAAAAAAAACTTCAAAAAAACCATTTCAGAAACTCCCATTCAGTCTAAGATGTCCAACCTCTTACCCAAATGCAGCTAGCTGAGAGGAGAGGGGGCTGAAGTTGAGCAAGTTGGAAAGAAGAAGGAAAGCTAAAACGATGGGTATGGCGTTCCATATCCATATTCCTTGAGGGATGAAAACCACTTTGCATGTTAAACCCACAATTTTCATCTATTTGCTGTACCTCTTGAGGTTTTCCCCTCGCTTTCGCAATGACTATCACGTCCGTTTTTTTTACTTCCATGACTTCCTTGGGGGTAGCATGGTAGCCTTATGGGAAGAGCCCTTAGCTGCTGATCAAAGGGTTCGGGTTCAAATCCCAGTTGAAGCCTTCGGACACCCTCAAACAAAAAATCCTCTAATGGTGAGTTGGCCCAGGGAAAGGAACTAGCCCCCTTACGCTCAGTGTGTGAAATTTACATGTCTGTGGGTTAGACAGGACTGAGCTTTATCACTGCCTATCCAAATCAACCTTTGGGTTGAGTCACTGAGCGAGTGACTTCCCTGAATGGTATGAACCCCACTCATTATTAAAAGATTCCAAAAATTGTGACTGCAGCTATTATGTGACTATTTCATCCACAGTGTGAGGTAATTTTAGTTGATCATTCACACCTATGCCTCCAAAATGCAAAAAAAAGCAGATGCAATTACGTACATATCTCATTTCTGTTTGAGAACTTATCAGTGATAGGAAAGACAAAAAATTATTCAATGAAGACCAGTTTAGAACTTCATACTTGACACATTCAAGAAAAGTGTAGGGCCAACAAAGGTGTAACCATAATTTCAGAAAAGATAACAAGTATCATCATTTTGAGAAAAATTATATCTTCCATCAGAAACATCACCTTCATATCAGGCTATACATATTCACAATCTGCTAAAATAATCTTCGATGACATACCAATTTCAGAGAATTTTTTTGGACTACATCGAAATTCCTATACGCAATAGCTCATGTTGTACAATCCCCAATAATATCTAAAGGATAACCCTATATGTATTAAATGCATCACCAAGACATTCAATAATTACTCTCCTCGATAATGAATAATTTTAGCTTCAGGAATTAAAAAAAATCTTTTTTCACACACAGAAAAATACTGAGCTCAGGGTTAACTCAACAGATTAATTTTGTAAACTTCTTTTTAGCATCAAAGCATTTGTATTATCCACCTACTATTTTATGACTAATGATCACAAAGCAACAGCAAACACATGACCGTGATAATGCGATTTTAATAGTAATTTTTCTCTAAATAAAAGGAGAACTCATGATATCGCACGCAGAGCAGAAATTTAATATATCTAGAAGTAATAGAATAGACTGCAAATGCTGTAAGTCACACTGACTGTTACTATCATAGATTGTTAAGTTCCTGAAAATATATTTCTACTTCTTAAAGTAACAAGTCAATACTCAATGACATACTTGAGCCAACCCACTTTAAAACAAAAATTCAAGAATTGTGTAAAACTGTGAAGCACACAAGCCAAGAAGGAAGGCAATCCTATCTTAACTACCATCCCTAAATGACCATCTACACAAAGATTAAGAGAATAAATAAGCTCTCTGGAATCAAACCTAAGAGTTCAAAAATCAAGATTGCAGTATTTGCTGATTTGATATGAAGCCGAAGGCACCCTTTTCCGATATTCAAATATCATGCCGAAGCATCAGATGACACTTAATGACTTAAAGCATTATTCAGCTAGGTAAAACAAAAAAGTCATCATATTCTACTTCTATCCTATGGTGAAATTTTCAAAGGATTTGCACATCCAAGTTTCAGCAAATACAATATCTTAATAACAAAACTATGAAGGCTGCCATTTTCTTTGAAAAGACATACACAATTGCCGATGTATAGAATTGAAGAATGATATTCAAATAACATCTCTTACATGACAAAGAAAGACACCACCTGCAAACAAATAATGATACTTATCACAATTTGGTAATTTCTAAGAGCAAATTATCATCATCAAACTTTTGAAATAGTATATAAATATTTTTAGCGTTGGATTTGTAAAGAAAAATTTATGCTCAAAATGATGACAAATAATACTTATCACACAAAGCTTAAACATAAATGATATTAGTGAATGGTTTAGTATTGCTTTGAGAAAATATAATTATCATTAAATAAGAAAGTGATTCATGCTGTGACAGTTGGGTTTTCTCCAAGACACTTAGTTTATTTGCATGCTTAACTTTCTTTATTAATAAAATTACATGATACCTCACTATATACCAGGAGGTGATTAATTTGTCAGTCTAC